>NC_091252.1:84779772-85082803 GCF_042477335.2 Ovis canadensis
TTTTAAACAGTGAAGAATGAAAATCTGGAAAACTTGGAGGAAAAAGAATATTTTGGAATTGTCAGTGTAAGGATTTTAGTTCATGAGTGGCCTATGACGTCTGGTTCCAGTTTGCAGCTGATTGTCATTCAAGAAGAGGTAGTAGAGATAGATGGAAAACAGGTAAGATAGTGCGCTTGCCGTCTGGGGATTAATTGTAAAGGTTTGTGTTCAGTGTTATGCACACGTTCAGTTATTTATTTCTGACTTGATAAGGAAAGAAGCTACACTAATGTTGCCTGTATCCAATCATTTAGAATTGTCTTACTTGTTTTAGCATTTACCTGCTTAGAATTTGAAGCCTTAATTTTAAAAAAGATCATATTCATACATGTTTATATCCCTTAAAATTGTGATCATTATTAAGTAGAGCAAGTAAGTGAAGAGACTGAATTTGGTTCGTAGCTCTGCTGCCATCTTCTGGCCAGGTCTCTCTTAAGGCAATGGAAGGAAACAGAGCAAACCTCTAATAGTGTGTGCTAAAGTGCACTGTGTGTGATTAGAGATGCAAATTAACTATCTTAAAGAGGAATGCTGTAAATAGGACAAGTTTGTTAGTTTCAGAAATCAGGGAAGAAAATTCAATTTTAGACTCTTACCAGGTTGTGTCACTATTCAAAATAAACAGTTCAGTTCAGTCACTCAGTCATGACCAACTCTTTGCAACCCCATGAATCGCAGCACGCCAGGCCTCCCTGTCCATCACCAACTCCCGGAGTTCATTCAGACTCACGTCCGTCGAGTCCGTGATGCCATCCAGCCATCTCATCCTCTGTCGTCCCCTTCTCCTCCTGCCCCCAATCCCTCCCAGCATCAGAGTCTTTTCCAGAGAGTAAGCTCTTCACATGAGGTGGCCAAAGTACTGGAGCTTCAGCTTTAGCATCATTCCTTCCAAAGAAATCCCAGGGCTGATCTCCTTCAGAATGGACTGGTTGGATCTCCTTTCAGTCCAAGGGACTCTCAAGAGTCTTCTCCAACACCACAGTTCAAACGCATCAATTCTTCGGCGCTCAGCTTTCTTCACAGTCCAACTCTCACATCCATACATGACTACTGGAAAAACCATAGCCTTGACTAGACGGACCTTTGTTGGCAAAGTAATGTCTCTGCTTTTTAATATGCTATCTAGGTTGGTCATAACTTTCCTTCCAAGGAGTAAGCGTCTTTTAATTTCCTGGCTGCAGTCACCATCTGCAGTGATTCTGGAGCCCCCCAAAATAAAGTCTGACATTGTTTCCACTGTCTCCCCATCTATTTCCCATGAAGTGATGGGACGAGATGCCATGATCTTCGTTTTCTGAATGTTGAGCTTTAAGCCAAGTTTTTCACTCTCCACTTTCACTTTCATCAAGAGGCTTTTGAGTTCCTCTTCACTTTCTGCCATAAGGGTGGTGTCATCTGCATATCTGAGGTTACTGATATTTCTCCTGGCAATCTTGATTCCAGCTTGTGCTTCTTCCAGTCCAGTGTTTCTCATGATGTACTCTGCATAGAAGTTAAATAAGCAGGGTGACAATATACAGCCTTGACGTACTCCTTTTCCTATTTGGAACCAGTCTGTTGTTCCATGTCCAGTTCTAACTGTTGCTTCCTGACCTGCATATAGGTTTCTCAAGAGGCAGGTCAGGTGGTCTGGTATTCCCACCTCTTTCACAATTTTCCAGTTTATTGTGATCCACTCAGTATAAAGAGTAATTGCTTCTATTTTTTCATAGGCTCAACAAAAGGACATTACTGAAATTGATATTTTAGTTAAGAATCGGGGAATAGTCAGACGTTCAAACTACACCATGCCGTTAGAAGAAAGCATGCTCTACTCGATTTCCCGAGACAGTGACATTCTATTCACCCTTCCCAACCTCTCCAAAAAAGGTACTTTCAAAGACCATTATTTAAAGTATTAAGGAAATGATTTCTTTAATTGGTAACTTTTTCATCATAGTTAATATGTTTGGAAGTAAGCTTCTTTTAAAAATGCTTTATAACATGTATTGCTTTATGTATCCATTTTGTAAAATGTGGTCCGTGCTGATGACAGACGGACATTTTGCTGAAATCATCTAAAAATACATAATAAGAATTTCATTCACTTAAGTTCGTTTAGAAGAGAAAATATCATTTCTTCCACTGAAACACAGAACTTAAAAAATTTGACTTTCTATGTGACAGAATCGTAACTGCTGTAGCTCCCTTCTTACTGTCTTAATTTGAGGTTCCTTTCTGGCATTTAAATCTAAACAATCAAATGTTTCTTTTTCTCCTATGAAAAAAGCAAACGTTCCCACCATCTTAAATGTTACTGGTGTAGAATCCTAGAACTAGTGGGAGAGTCACCAGCACGTTCTTAGCATTTTGGTAACTTGGCTCTTTCTTCTCAGGAGAAGGTGTTAGTTCATTGCAGACCACCAGCCAGTATCTTATCAGGAATGTGGAAACCACTGTAAATGAAGCTCTACCTGGCAAATTACCTGAAACTCCTCTCAGGGCTGAGCCTCCGTCTTCATATAAGGTAAATCAGGTATTTGGGATTATCTTTATGTGTTACAAGCATTTATGGTTATGGTAAAGCAAATAAGTGCTAGCGTTTAAAATGAGGTGGAAACCATGAGAATTGGATCCATGGGACATTGTCAATAATGAACTCATCACTGTTTTAGTGTGACATTTTTAGGTATTCCCTGTTTTCCTTCTTAGTAACGTATTCAGATGATGATGGTTAAGGCATTAGATTTCAGTTCGTTTGGGGGTCTTTCTCATATCCCCATCGGTGTGTTTATTCTGTGACTTCATGCGTGCACACATGTACACACACGCACAGTCCCCTCAAGACTTTGTACGGTGAGTTAGCACACTTGGTTGATGATTCTTTGAAGAGGTTCTCGCTGAAGGTTAGGTTAGGATTGCTTGCTGTGGGTTACTGGAGAAACCTGGGTCACTTTTTGAATGCCTGAACTCTGGTGCCCTTACTAATCCTACTCCATCTCTCTCAGAGCAAGGAAGAACAGACTCTTCAGTCCTTGCCATCAAAGCATGCCCAAGTTTCCTCTATCACTGTTGAAGTACGCAGTGAACTCCCCATCACCAATGGGCATCACTGACTTGATGGACATGAGTTTGAGCAAGCTCCACGAGTTGCTGATGGACAGGGAAGCCTGGCTTGCTGCAGTCCATGGGGTCGTAAAGAGTCGGACATGACTGAGCAACTGAACTGAACTCCCCGTAGGGTTCCAAAAGCTACAAATGTCTGTCACTCTTTCCTTCTGTTGTCTTCCAAACACTGGAAACACGTAGCTGACAGGTCCATTCTACATAAGTGGACTAGCCTTCTTGTCATGCATGCTCAGATACTTAGTCTTGTCTGACTCTTTGGGACCCCAGGGACTGTAGCCTGCCGGTCTGGCAAGAATAGTAGAGTGGGTTGCCATTTCCTCTACAGGGGATCTTCCTGACCTAGGGATCAAACCCATGTCTCTTAAATCTCCTGCACTGGCAGGTGGATCCTTTTACCACTAGTGCCACCTGGGAAGCCCTTTCTAGTTAGACAACATGTATAAATAATTGTAAAGGATAGTAACATGTAACAAACATTTATGCCTCTTTTGCTAGAAAATAGTTTTTTAAATTGTAAATAACTTTGAGGTACATTAAAAAAATAAGATGGACCCATTTAAAATGTACAGTTTAAGTTTTGACAAGTGTAGACACCCATGTTACCACCATTACAGTCAAGATGTATAAATGTTTATTTCAGTTCAGTCACTCAGTCGTGTCTGACTCTTTGCAACACCATGAATCGCAGAACGCCAGGCCTCCCTGTCCATCACCAGCTCCCGGAGTTCACTCAGACTCCCTTCCCAGCAATAAAGTCTTTTCAGTGAGTCAACTCTTTGCGTGAAGTGGCCAAAGTACTGGAGTTTCAGCTTTAGCATCATTCCCTCCAAAGAAATCCCAGGGTTGATCTCCTTCAGAATGGACTGGTTGGATCTCCTTGCAGTCCAAGGGACTCTCAAGAGTCTTCTCCAACACCATAGTTCAAACGCATCAATTCTTCGGTGCTCAGCTTTCTTCACAGTCCAACTCTCACATCCATACATGACTAATGGAAAAACCATAGCCTTGACTAGACAGACCTTTGTTGGCAAAGTAATGTCTCTGCTTTTTAATGTTATCTAGGTTGGTCATAATTTTCCTTTCAAGGAGTAAGAGCCTTTTAATTTCATGGCTGCAGTCACCATATGCAGTGATTTTGGAGCTCCCCAAAATAAAGTCTGACATTGTTTCCACTGTTTCCCCATCTATTTCCCGTGGAGTGATGGGACGAGATGCCATGATCTTCGTTTTCTGAATGTTGAGCTTTAAGCCAACTTTTTCACTTTCATCAAGAGGCTTTTTAGTTCCTCTTCACTTTCTGCCATAAGGGTGGTGTCATCTGCATATCTGAGGTGATTGATATTTCTCCCGGCAATCTTGATTCCAGCTTGTGCTTCTTCCAGTCCAGCGTTTCTCATGATGTACTCTGCATATAAGTTAAATAAGCAGCGTGACATGATACAGCCTTGACGGACTCCTTTTCCTATTTGGAACCAGTCTGTTGTTCCATGTCCAGTTCTAACTGTTGCTTCCTGACCTGCATATACGTTTCTCAAGATTGAGGTCAGGTGGTCTGGTATTCCCATCTCTTGAAGAATTTCCACAGTTTATTGTGATCCACACAGTCAAAGGCTTTGGCCTAGTCAATAAAGCAGAAATAGATGTTTTTGTGGAACTCTCTTGCTTTTTCCATGATCCAGCGGATGTTGGCAATTTGATCTCTGGTTCCTCTGCCTTTTCTAAAACCAGCTTGAACATCAGGAAGTTCACGGTTCACGTTTTGCTGAAGCCTGGCTTGGAGAATTTTGAGCATTACTTTACTAGCATGTGAGATGAGTACAATTATGCGGTAGTTTGAGCATTCTTTGGCATTGCCTTTCCTTAGGATTGGTGTGAAAACTGACCTTTTCCAGTCCTGTGGCCACTGCTGAGTTTTCCAAATTCGCTGGCATATTGAGTGCAGCACTTTCACAGCATCATCTTTCAGGATTTGAAATAGCTCAACTGGAATTCTATCACCTGCACTAGCATTGTTCGTAGTGATGCTTTCTAAGGCCCACTTGACTTCACATTCCAGGATGTTTGGCTCTAGATGAGTGATCACACCATAGTGATTATCTGGGTCGTGAAGATCTTTTTTGTACAGTTCTTCCGTGTATTCTTGCCACCTCTTCTTAATATCTTCTGCTTCTGTTAGGTCTGTACCATTTCTGTCCTTTATCGAGCCCATCTTTGCATGAAATGTTCCCTTGGTATCTCTAATTTTCTTGAAGAGATCTCTAGTCTTTCCCATTCTGTTCTTTTCCTCTATTTCTTTGCACTGATCGCTGAAGGCAGCTTTCTTACCTCTTCTTGCTATTCTTTGGAACTCTGCATTCAAATGCTTATATCTTTCCTTTTCTCCTTTGCTTTTCATTTTTCTTCTTTTCACAGCTATTTATAAGGCCTCCCCAGACAGCCAATTTGCTTTTTTGCATTTCTTTTCCATGGGGATGTTCTTGATCCCTGTCTCCTGTACAGTGTCACGAACCTCATTCCATAGTTCATCAGGCACTCTATCTATCAGATCTAGGCCCTTAAATCTATTTCTCACTTCTACTGTATAATCATAAGGGATTTGATTTTGGTCATACCTGAATGGTCTAGCGGTTTTTCCTACTTTCTTCAATTTAAGTCTGAATTTGGTAATAAGGAGTTCATGATCTGAGCCCCAGTCAGCTCCTGGTCTTGTTTTTGTTGATTATATAGAGCTTCTCCATCTTTGGCTGCATAGAATATAATCAATCTGATTTCAGTGTTGACCATCTGGTGATGTCCCTCTGTAGAGTCTTTTCTTGTGTTGTTGGAAGAGGGTGTTTACTATGACCAGTGCGTTCTCTTGGCAAAACTCTCTTAATCTTTACCCTGCTTCATTCTGTATTCCAAGGCCAAATTTGCCTGTTACTCCAGGTGTTTCTTGACTTCCTACTTTTGCATTCCAGTCCCCTATAATGAAAAGGACATTTTTTGGGGGGTGTTAGTTCTAAAAGGTCTTGTAAGTCTTCATGGAACCGTTCAACTTCAGCTTCTTCAGCGTTACTGGTTGGGGCATAGACTTGGATTACTGTGATATTGAATGGTTTGCCTTGGAGACGAACAGAGATCATTCTGTGGTTTTTGAGATTGCATCCAAGTACTGCATTTCGGACTCTTTCGTTGACCATGATGGCTACTCCGTTTCTTCTAAGGGATTCCTGCCTGCAGTAGTAGATATAATGGTCATCTGAGTCAAATTCACCCATTCAAGTCCATTTTAGTTTGCTGATTCCTAGAATGTTGACATTCACTCTTGCCATCTTCTGTTTGACCACTTCCAATTTGCCTTGATTCATGGACCTGATATTCCAGGTTCCTAATCAATATTGCTCTTTACAGCATCGGACCTTGTTTCTATCACCAGTCACATCCACAGCTGGGTGTTGTTTTTGCTTTGGCTCCATCCCTTCATTCTTTCTGGAGTTATATCTCCACTGATTTCCAGTAGCATATTGGGCACCTACTGACTTGGGGAGTTCCTCTTTCAGTATCCTATCATTTTGCCTCTTTATACTGTTCATGGGGTTCTCAAAGCAAGAATACTAAAGTGGTTTGCCATTCCCTTCTCCAGTGGACCACATTCTGTCAGACTCTCCACCATCACCCGCCCGTCTTGGGTTAGTATAAATGTTACTATCACCTAAAACTAGAACGTAAGTTTTAAAGTTTCTTAGAGCTCAAGTGAAACTTGCACATCTAATAAAAACTTTTTTTTTTTTAGGTGATGTGTCAGTGGATGGAAAAGTTCAGAAAAGATCTGTGCAGGTTTTGGAGCAGTATTTTCCCAATATTCTTTATGTTTTTGAATGTCATGGTGGTTGGAATTATAGGAGCAGTTATAGTAATAACCATCTTAAAGGTGCTTTTCCCAGTTTGTGAATACAAGTGAGTATTTCTCATTTTTGATCAACTTTAGTATTCTTAATAATTAAAAAGTAGTTGTATTTACTATAGAGTAGAAAATAGAAAAATTAGGAAGAGTAAGACAAGTGGGGGAAAAGGATAATATAGCTTTTTTTCTAGCCCATCTTTCAGCTTTAGCAAAATTAACCGACTTTTATTGGATACATATATAGTCAAGACACCTGTCTTGGGAATTCACATGTGGATAGGACAGACTGCTGTTTTAGAACTTAGTGTACTGGAGAGAAAGGGAACAAGTGTCTATAACAGAAAATGCATTGTGTATAATAAGAAAGAAATGAAACAAGAGGGCTTCACTATGTATTTTCAACCACAAAGTATCAATTTAAAATGCAGTAAATTTTTGAAGACTAGCAAGGTATTTTAATAACAGGAGAAAGTGAAAGAAAGTAAAAGTGAAGGTCACTCAGTCATGTCCAATTCTTTGGGATCCCATGGACTGTATAGAATTCTCCAGGCCAGAATACTGCAGTGGGTAGCCTTTCCCTTCGCTAGGGGATCTTCCCAACCCAGGGATCAAACCCAGGTCTCCTGCATTGCAGGTGAATTCTTTACCAGCTGAGCCACAAGGGAAGCCCAAGAATAATGGAGTGGGTAGCGTATCCCTTCTCCAGCGGATCTTTTAGGTGGATTCTTTACCAGCTGAGCTATGAGTAACAGGAGAAATGCTGTCTAAAGATCTATGGTTGCATGCCAGTGGAGTACGGATTAGAAAGCTGCTTGGGCCTAGTCCTTTTGTCCACTTTGTGCAAATCTAGGACTGTGTATGCCATGGAAATCTATAATTTACCTTGTCATCTCCTACAGTACCAGCTAAGGATCTTCCTCTTACTCCTCCAAACCAATTAGTTTGGTTAAAGTGAACTAACCATCATAAATAAAATGAAGCAAAAATACCTAATCCCAGGTATAGATTTAATTATCATCTCAAAGTAGCCCTATCTTACTTTAATTTTAATTTTTATATTTCAGAGGAATTCTTCAGTTGGATAAAGTGAATGTTATACCTCTGACAGCCGTCAACTTATATCCAGATGGACCTGAGAAAACAGCAGAAAACCCTGGAGATAAAATGTGTGTTTAGAACACCATCTCAAATCTTGGACTCTGAATTAGCCTAATGGTTCAAATTTGCCACTCAAATATAATTTTCTTTAAGCCATTAAGAATTGGTTTGTACACTAGAGAAATTGCTAAACTCCTAAAGCTGTCTAAAACATGATCTTTAAAGTGACAGTTAAAGTTCACCTTATTCTATAATAGGGCTGCCTGTTCCAGTGGTGAATTATTAAAGAAAATTTAAATGCAATGGAAGAGAAGACGTGTGAAGAAAGTTTGAAACTACCAAGAAAAAAAGGGGCAAGACAAAATGCCATGTGCCAATCCTTTTCAAAGTGCCTTTGTTAAGGAAATTATATACACTTAATTACTATAATATATAAGACTTTTGAAAAGCACTTTATGAAATTCTAATTTAAATGCTCAAGAACTTAACACTTATTTTTTTATTCAGTAAATGTGCCTTAATATTAAGTATGTGACTCAGTATAAAAATCACTGAAGTGTGTATCATGATTTGATTGTATCCTGTACCAAGACTACTTGGCTTGAATGAACCAGGATTTTAAAATAGTGACATGTTCTCACTCTAAAAATAAACATTTTTTTTTGAAGATAAAAGTACAATATTTTTGGAATAAAATCTTTGCCCATGTGAGTTACTTATAATAGCTCCTTTCACGTAACACTGGCTGAAACCAAGAATCACATCAGTTAATAAGTCTATCAATGTCAAATTAGAATGTGCCTTTGGTCTTGTGGTTCTAAGTATAATCCTGTTTACCCTACAATAATGTTTGGTCTTTTTTTAACCATCACCCATATTGACATATATTTTACAATATGATCTAGAACATATAATTCTTACCTTTACTCCATGTGATATTTTCTGTTCTATTAAAATTCTTTTAAAGTTTTTTAAAAAATTGTAACCCATTATTTAAATGGCTTCTTCGGTGGCTCAGTGGTATGGGATCCACCTGCAATGCAGGAGTCGCAGGAAACATGGGTTCGATCCCTGGGTTGGAAAGATCCCATGGAGAAGGGAATGGCAACCCACTGCAGTATTCCTGCTTGGAGAATTCCATGGACAGAGGGGCCTGGCAGGCTACAGTCCATAGGGTTGCAAAGAGTTGGACACGACTGAAGCAGGCATCATTTAAAACACTTTAGAAGGAAATGACTTGATTTTAAAACCACCTTCAATTTTGGCTATAAATAGGTATGTGTAGTGGAAGGATGATAGGTAGTAAAGGAGTCATTTATTCTGCCTAGCTGTTTTTAATAAGGAATAACAGCCCTGTGTAATGTACTATGTCTATCTTCTGGACAAATAATATACAGTTTACAATTTGATCCTAAAGTCACCCAGCAATTAAGTTTATTTTTTTATGTCCTTCTTCACTCTCTAAGTTGCTAGAAATCACCAGTTCTAACTTTCAACAATGACAGGGTCTTAGTTCATCCTTTAAGCATAAGCTGGTAGCCTCCTGTGAGGAGAACGGAGGAGGCTTTCACTGGAGGGCGCCAGCGCTGCAGTCAGCAGTTCCCAGCCTGCCTTCTCTCCTTACCCATGATACCTGAGACCATGGCGAACCACGCGGGCTTCCTGAGGCTGTTTTCTATGGTTGGGGTGATACAGAAAGTATTACTTTACAAGGAATTATAAATAGAAATCTTACCTAAAGTTTTATACCATTACTCTTTATTTCATTTATTAGTTTATACTTGTATTGTTTATTATTATTTTAATTACACTTTGCATCCATGAGTAACGGGTTAGTGACTTTAACAGTACAGTGAGCGGCACAAACATCAAGGTAGCAGTGCAGCCTTTTACATGTGGGCAGAATAAAAGGCAGGCAGGCAAGACTATACAGATGTGTGTGTATATATATACACTTTTTTTTTTCCTTTTAAATTGCACAGCAAAATGAAGGGGCCTTTAAAGCTCTCTCAGAATGAGGAGGGAAACTGGCCATAACACCAGGCAGGAAGGAAAGTACACTGGGTATGGTCCGGGCGTCACTTAATTGGCTACTTGTGTAAAAATGTTCAGGGATTTTCAGTTATTCTCTGCCACCTACAGAGCTAGAGCCGGTCTTATTCTTCAGAAGCAACAGCAACCACAGGCAGTGGAAGAGGACACTCGCAAGTGTGCATAAAGACAGTTTTGCAAGCTAAGTAACAGCACTTGTGCTACACTTGTCAGTGAAAGAAAGAGTAATGCTAAAGTAAAACAAGTTTGCTTGTAACTTGAAAAAATTGCCTTTATTCAGAATCATACTTTTTTTTCACTCTTACCATAACGAAAGTTTAAAAAAATATATCGCTTGGTGCAATGAAATACTACATTTAATTATTCAAACACTTAATGCAAGGTTGCTCACAGTTTACATGTGAGAATTTAGCATGATCCAAACTCAAATATCCATTTCTCATATCTTTCAATGTCTGCAGCAGATACTGACTTTGAAACCTTTTTTAAAGCCATCTCAAAATCCTCCATAGTTGTAGGCATATGCATTTCTTCTCTTGAAAGATTTCTGATTTCTTCTGGGGTCAAACCTTCAATACGCCTTCTCATCGCCATCAAGGATGCATCCCTAGGTTTTAAATTAAAAAGACAAAATCCATAAAGTGATGTGTTAGTCAAATAAAAAACTGTGAACAGAAGATTTTTTTCAGTGCATGTGTTATTCTGTTACTACTTTATTGTCTATACGTAAGTAGTACTGCACAGAATCTAGTATTGGACAACAAACCCTGTTTTTGAGCTCTTTTGTTAGCAGTTAAATCTGAGCAAAAAGCCCAAGAAGTAGTAGAAGAATATAAATGAGGGCAACTGAATTTTATTAAAAGTGTACCATAAAGAATAAGCATCACAGGGACAGGAGAGAAGTTGTTGGCTGGAAAATTAAATGTTTTCTACTGCATGTGTAGGAAAAGCTAAACAATCAAGTGGTCTCTCCTTTCCCCTCCTCTGTATTAGTGCTATTTTTTTTTAAGGAGAAACTTCAGATTGAACTAACTCCTTGCTTTCACCCAGTTTGATCCTTAACAGCAGCCACCATGTGTGCAAAGTGACAGCTACAAAGGGTTTCATACACGCATTATTGCTAATCCTCACATCAGCCCTGCATGGAATGCTTACTTTGGAGGTGAGTAAACCAGTGCAGTCAAGTACCTTCCTAATAAATGTCCAAGCTAATACCAAGATTAGGACCAAAGCTACTTCAATCACATTTTGAAGTAGAGACCATCTTTTCTTGTTACTGCTATTCCTATCACATTTATGACACTTCACTGAAAATGGGACTGTACCCCACTCTGATGTGCCAAATCAATCTACATTGGATGATGTCTCCTATGGAACAATATGCTGAATGAATGCGCCAACGTTAATTTTTCTAACCCAGGCACCTGGCAGCAGTCATCGTGCAGACTGGACTCTGCTCAGCCATGCCTCGCTCTGCTTCCTCTGCAACCATGTCTGACACACCGATATGGCTGAGATTATAAAATTTGCTAAGTCAAAACTGAAGACGGAAACAAATGGAAGAGGAAAATCCACTGCTTTTGAAAGAAATGACTGAACAGAAGCAAGCAGGCAAGTTTTAATAAGGCGTGTGCCACCAATAAGCATCGTACATTCCACAAGCTCTGCCTTCTTCTTTTACTTCTTTTAGCTGTTTTAACCTTGTAAGATGTAGAATGTGGATCAAATTTAAATGACTGTGCTACCCTTTTCACATCAAAGAAAGGAGAACTACTGACAGGAGGGCTGAAGGCCATTCCTGCCTCTCCCATCTGCCTGTCTGGCTGCTGGGGAAGAAAACCAGTTTACATGTTGAAGGAGGAAGCTGGGAGGGGTGGCAATGAAATCCAGAGTAAAAAGCAAACGGGTCCAAGGTGTCCCAGGGGCTGTTAAAGTGCAGTGTGATCAGAGTGACATTTTCTTTTGTTCAAATGGTTTTAATTACTAGAATGCACACTTTTTAAAGTATGCAAATAAAAAGTTTTAAAACCTAAAACTTTTTTTTCTAATCCAAGACAATGACTGGTTTTCTATCTTTTATCAGTTGTTTTAACACTACCTTCTTGAACGTGTAGCTTTTAAATGAACCAGTCTTCAGTGACCTACAAGACAGCCACATGACTTACTAGTACCAGCTAACACTAGCTTAATACCAAAACGTGTGTCTCTGACTAGGTTATATAATGTGGGTCTTTATTCTTCATCTATCTTAATTTAGCCTTAAAACTTCATAACAGAAGTTTACACTGACAAAAATCTATGCTTCCTAAAAACAAAACCAGAACCAAAAACCTGTACTTCCAAAGTAATTCATACCTGCACACGTTGGTAATGTCTGCACCTGAATAGCCCTCCATGTTTTCTGCTATACTCGCAAGGTCAACATCATCAGCCAATTCCAGCTCACGGAGACTTATTCGTAATAGCTCCTCCCTGCCTTTTGCTATTGGGAGAAACAAAATATAAATATATATAAACATAGCATATATAAAAATATATAAACATATATAGAAATATAAACGAATATAAACATAAACATCAACATAAACAATGTTTTATTTTTCTCCAGTCTACTTCAAGTTGTTTTTCAATTCTTAGAGCTCACTTGCTTAAAAAATTTAAGAGCTATTCCTCATTGAATTTAGTTTATTTTTAAATTTAACTTTTTAATTGAAAAAATTTTTTTAATTGAAAAATTTTTAGTTTTTAATTGAACTGGTTTGTCCTTCAAAGTAAAGTTAATCAATTAATACTAAACTTCAAAATTCAGCAAAACTACTGAAGAGTCAACATGAGGGACTTTCCTGGTGGTCCAGTGGCTAAGACTCTGGCTCCCAATTCAAGCAGCCTGGGTTCAATCCTTGGTCAGGAAACTAGATCCCACATGACTGCAACTAACAGTTCACATGCTGCAACTAAGACCTGGTTCAGCCAAGTAAATAAATAAAAAAATATATATATAAAAAAGTTAACATGAGCTTCCCAATTCAAATGAAGATACCTGATGGTAATGGAATATAGATTCTTTTCTCAAGACGTCGTCTTAAAGCCTCATCAATATCCCAGGGAAAATTAGTAGCTGCCAGAACCATAACCATTTTGGAAGGGTCATCATTTTCAGAAGCACCTCCAACACCTCGAGGAAGGGTAAGAACATAGTAAAAAAAAAAAAAAAAAAAAAAGCTCAAATATTTAAGATCCTCAAATATTTAGCACAACGTTAAAAGCAATGTAATCATCAAGCCTCTTTAAGACTTACAAAACAAACTGGTTACATGTGTGAGTTTGCAGTTCAAGAAAAATGAGTTTTTGTAACATGCAGAAAATATGACTCAAAAACATTTAATAAAAGGACTAGTTCAGCAAAACTATGTAACAATTTAAAAAATTCTTCAAAACCATACATATCCCCCTCTAAGGCCAATTTATCTGCATTTGTTTCAGTTCATGGCTACAAATGAGATCAGTGTGTATGACAAAAGGTGTTCAGTGAAGGAACAGCCGTCATTTCTGGTGTGTCCCCACTGTCAGCATCCCCAGTTCACTGCTGTCCATCTCCAGGACCTGGGCACTGGAGCTGGGGGTTAGCACTGTGAGTGGAGCTTAGCTCATGCTTATACACACGCATACCATCCATCTGAACCAGCAGCTCGGCCTTCACCCTTCTGCTTGCCTCGTGCTCTTCAGAAGTCCCTCTGCGGCTGCAAATGGAGTCTATCTCATCAATAAATATAGTAGCTGGAGAGTAAAATCGAGCCTGCAGGAAGAAACCAGGCAACACCAGGTTTTTAATTCCATTTAAAAGTGATCTACAGTTAAGCAATTAGAAGAGTGGAGGAGCCTCCCATACTGTGCAGCTCTCCCTCTTGTCCTAATACTGAGGAGAGAGGAGAAAATTGGAAGAGCTAAAATACAGCTTCTAATACAGACTTATTGTATACTTAAATATTATATGGCAATTTCTATACTGTTCAATACTCTGATTGGCTATATGTCATATAAAATACAGGATTATTCTGTACATTACAATGATATGCATAACAATAGTGGGAAGACATTTATAGATACTGATAAGCATTCTAAAATTGCAAAAAAAATTTTGTTAAAAAGAACCATTACCTTCTGTATTAATAATATCACATAGATTTTTATAAATATTTAAAAATATATTTAAATTTCAATATTTTATTTCTATGTAAATTTATTTTAATGTAAATATATACAATATTATATATATAATGTATAAATATATTTAAATTTAAATTTTTATAAATATAAATTCTCTCTAAGGAATTCTAATTAAATTGCCATTTTTATTTGACTAATACAAGTACAGCTGACCCCTGAAAAATTCAGGTATGAACTGCATGGGTCTACTTACATATAGATATTTTTCAGTAATAAATACTATACTACTACCTAGGTTGGTGAATCTGAGGGTGTAGAGGAATTGTGGATACAGAGGGCTAACTGTAAGTTACATGCAGATTAATCTTCACATTGTTCAACGGTCAATTAGAAGAGTCAATTAAAATGGCCTTTTTTTTCCTAAGATAAAATTCATATAACAAAAAAATTCACCATTTAAACCATTTTAAAGTATACAATTCAGGAATCAGCATATTAATACTATTATGTTACCATCATCACTGTAAATTCCAGAACATTTCAGTGCCTCCCCCGCCCAATAACCCCCACTTCTCTTCCCCCAGGCCCTGGTGATCACTGATCTATTTTCTGTCCCTATGCATCTGCCTGTTCTGAACGTTTTAAATTAATGGGATCATACAATATGTGGCCTTTGTGTCTGCTTTCTTCTACTCAGCATGTTTTCGATGTTTATTTACATTATAGCATGTACAGTACTTCATTCTCTTTAATGGCTGAATAATATCCCCCAAGTTTATTTTTGTACCTTAAATGCATTTCTTCTTCCTCAAATCAAAGGACAGGGAAGACTGATCTACTGGTCAGGTATTAACCTAATAAACAGCTGTGTAAGATTCAGTAGTATCACCCTTTTCTTAAGGAGACAGAAGCAGCATTTTATCTATTTTTGTGGGTTTTTTTGGGTTTTAGTAGACTTTATTTTTTTATTGGAGTATAGTTGATAAGCATATTACAGTAATTAATACTTACTGTTAATCATTTTTAAAATGAAATATCCACACTTACAGAATCACCACACAAGAAAGCTTGAAATTAAACGATGGCAAGGATTTCTCAAAACAGAGCTTAAGTGAACCAACAGCATTTTAAAAACAGAAGTCCACAATGGCAAATGAACACAACAGACTGGAACATGCAATTGTACTGGGTCCATCAATTCTTCTGACCATGAGGTTACAATCCAGGACCCTCTAAAAGGTACTGTGCTGAAAGACTGCCTCCAAAGTACAGATTCACTTTTAGTCTGTTCACTTGGAAAATCCTAATATTAAAATCTCAGTTTCTTTTCTAGTTAAAAACTTGAATTTTAAGTCATCTATTTGCTCCCAAAGGATAATACCATTTTAAATTAAGGTATCTTTTTACTTGGATTTTAGGCACTATGTACAAACACTTCGGTACTTTCTTTTCAAGAAACCGAGGGGGAAGATAAGCTGGATGGAGGGAAAGAACAAAGCAAACATGCAAGAAAATTTGTAATTGAAATTCTAGCTAGCAACCATCAGAACCAAGGACAAAAATCAAATTTCAAGCAAAAACTACTAGCTTTGAGTTTTTCCCCATACTAAGGGTACATAGAAAGGTCTAAATTAAATCAGAGGCTATGTGGCACATTTAAAAATGGGTTTGGATGACCTGGGAAAGTATCATAGAGAGACGTGGAAGAGGACACCAACTGTTTCTGCCTGCACAGCACCCCTTCTTCTGATAAGAGAAGCTCTCCTTTTCATTTGTACATAAATCATCTCTTTCTCATTCTTACTCCACTACTTCAAGTGAGGCCAACCTCTGCTGGAGTCCTAGGAGAGTCTAGGCACAAGCGTATGACTCAAGCAAGGCCAAACATTAATCTCCGGAGTTTTGCTGGAACAACCGAGAAATGAGGACTAGTTCTCAGGGATTACCATTAGGAAAACAAAAATAAGATTTAAACCTCTAATGGCGATCTTAGTCACCATATGGATCTGTCAATGTCAAAGTCAACCCAGAGGTAAAAAGAACCAAATGTTTAGACAAAAATAATTCCCAAGGACATCTGAATTGCTAGACCCTGTTAGACCTAAAAATCTAAAACGTAACCTGGTAATTCCCAGTTATGTCACCCAACATACTATTCTTATTGTTTAAACTGATTTGATTACTTTTTTCCCCCTTTATCAGCTGCACCTGCAGCATGTGGGCTCACAGTTCCCTGACCAGGGATGGAACCCACGACCCCTGCATTGGAAGTGCAGAATCTAAACCACTGGATCACCTGGGATTAGATTTCTGACACTTGAAAATGAAAGTTCTTGACAATATAACAAAAAAATACACAGTTAAGTTTTTAAATGTCTGTACCAACTCATATGAAAAACCCTGGACAGATTTTAATAATATTTAAGTGGGCTACCCTAGTGCTACAGTGGATAAGAATCTGCCTGCGAGAATCTATAGGGGACAGTGGTTTGATCCCTGGTCTGGGAAGATTCCATATGGTCATGGAGCAACTAAGCCCATTGAGTCACAGCTACTGAGCCTCAGAGCCTGTGCTCCGCAGCAAAGCCACTGAAACCAGAAGCCTGCACAACGTAACTAGAGAGTAGCCCTCTCATAGCACCCAGAGAAAGCCTAGAACAGCAAAAAAGACCCAGTGCAACTGAAAATAAATAATTTCAAAAACAGTGTTTGTCCATGTATGGCAGAAATCAACACAATACCGTAACACAATCATCCTTCAGTTAAAAATAATTTAAAGTAGTAATGATAATATTTAAGTGGGCTTATTCAAAATATAGGCCTTAAGCCATGCTCACTTTGAGACATTCTGGTGGGGCAGGGCACTTAAGAGAGAGGCAGTCATCTGCAGAGCAGTCAAAACCAAGACATAAGAGGCAGTACAATTTTACTCCTCGAGAGAGTCCACCTGATGAAAAGGAGAAAATCAAGCTGGTTTCAAGGGAGCCATAAACAAAATTGAGAGAGGCAGGAGCTCCAAACTGCAGGCACTGGTTTGTGATTGAACCTCTGATCAAGTGAGCAGCTCAAGGTAGCACCCTCCAGATAAGATTTAAAAGACGGTTAAGATTTTCCTAGACAATACCAGGGAAGCCAGTAAAAACTAAGTTGTTTGATATATTTTATAAACTACACTATAAAAAAAATACTACAAATTAGCACTTTGTAAGAGGCTTTCCCTCATAGAAGAAAACAGTCCTTTTTTCCTCAATACAAAACCCTACCTTATATACCTATGGCTGATTCATGCTGATATATGGCAGAGGTCAACACAGTATTATAAAGTAATTATCCTCCAATTTAAAAAAATAAATTAAAAAAATACAGTAAAAAAAAACACCTCCCTAAATTTAAAAAATAATCAAATAATTCTTAAAACAGTAATAGTAAATATTTATGAGTTATGAGCCAAGCTCTATATTAAGCAGTTGAAGTGCAGTGGCTGATTTCACCCTCAAAACATCAGAGGTCAGTTCAGTTTAGTCGCTTAGTTGTGTCTGACTCTCTGTGACTCCATGGACTGCAGCACACCAGGCTTCCCTGTCCATCTTGCACTCCCAGAGCATGCTCAAACTCATGTCTGTCGAGTCGGTGATGCCATCCAACCATCTCATCCTCTGTCGTCCCCTTCTCCTCCTGCCTTCAATCTTTCCCAGCATAAGGGACTTTTCCAGTAAGTCATTTCTTCACATCAGGTGGCCAAAGTATTGGAGTTTCAGCTTTAGCATCAGCCCTTCTAATGAATATTCAGGGTTAATTTCCTTTAGGACTGATTGGTTTGATCTCCTTGCTGTCCAAGGGACTCTCAAGAGTCTTCTCCAACATCACAGTTTAAAATCACAGCATCACAGCATCACAGCATCAATTCTTCGGCACTCAGCTTTCTTTATAGTCCAACTCTCACATCCATAGATGACTACTAGAAAAACCGTAACTTTGACAAGACGGACCTCTGTTGGCCAAGCCATGTCTCTGCTTTTTAATATGCTGTCTAGGTTGGTCATAGCTTTTCTTCCAAGGAGTAAGCGTCTTTTAATTTCACGGCTGCAGTCACCATCTGCAGTGAGTTTGGGGCCCAAGAAAATCAAGTCTGTCACTGTTCCCATTGTTTCCCCATCTATTTGCCAAAAAATGATGGGACCAGATGCCATGATCTTATTTTTTTAATGTTGAGCTTTAAGCCAGCTTTTTCACTCTCCTCTTTCACTTTCATCAAGAGGCTCTTTAGTTCCTCTTTGCTTTCTGCCATAAGGGTGGTATTATGTGCCTATCCGAGGTTATTGTTATTTCTCCCTGCAATCTTTATTCCAGCTTGAGCATAAACATTAGAGGTAGGTCCTAAATTACTGTCCCCTTCTTATAGATAAAGCAACTGAGCAACAGGACAGGAATTCTCCCACAGGTAGCTAGCTGGGAAAGTGACGGAAGTGGGAGCTAAACCAGGCCATCTGACTCTAATGATCCCATACTTAGCCATTCATTCTACTGAGCTTACATTTGTAAAACACCAAGTTATTCTGGAATACTGGTAATTTTTTCCCCTGAAGAGAATTTTTCAAAATGATTTAAGAGGTTCTCTATCAGACACCTACTGTGGGATGGACTATTAATAATCATATGAACCTGTCAGAATTTACATCCTGCCTTATGAATTATCGCAGTTGAAGGAGAAAAAAATGGGAACTGAAACAGGAAGAAGCCTTTACAGAAAATGGATAACATTAGATTGTAAGGGTTTTTGTTTTGTCTTACTCTGAGACTAAGAAGGTAGATGTGGTATAATGTTAGCACGATCATCTAAGATTTTGGCCACCATGACTAAGAATATAAATCTTTGTCACTATTTATATGATAAATACAACTCTGTGTTCATGCATATAACTAAACAATTTCTTAAATGAGTAAGACGGATACAGCTAAGTGAAACTTAAAGTCCAAAGTCTAAAAGTTATTGAATTCAACCCACTCAATCAGAACTTGTTGAATTATATTTCGTCTACTGATACTCAGATGAGTGGCAGTAGAAGAAAGAAAAAGAAACTCAAAGTAAGAAGCAAAGAACTGAATTCAAAGATTATGTCATTAAACTCCAGGTATTTGATAACAGTGAATAGATCTGAGGTAATCTCAGTTCCATATTTACTTGTGATTTTCACCTTTCCCCATTATTTACCAATACTGAATTTACTATGTTATAACAAAGCCTGGCTTAAAAAACATAATAATTTCACATTCCTATAGCAGCAGATCAGTAACACGGATCCCATAGCATAAGCATGTCCATAAGCTAACAGACAGTCATTCCTCCAGAGAAAAGGAGTCAAAGAGAAATACAAGTAATTCATGTTAGTAAAAAGTTTCTAAGGATGGAAGAGCCTGGCAGGCTACAGTCCATGGGGTCACAAAGAGTCAGACACGACTGGGCAACTTCACTTTTTCTTTTTCACTTTCTTTCAAGGGCACAGGAACCATACCCTGGGCACAAGCGTATCCTGCCTGGCGATTCTACACCATGGAGTTAGTTACAATTCGTTTTCTTCCCTTCTAGAAGTAAAGAATCATTAGAGTTGTCTCAAGCATTCACCATTTCGAACAGAAGACGAACAAGCTTCTCAGACTCTCCTCTGTATTTGGAAGTCAGAGTTGATGAAGAGACATTGAAGAATGTTGTCTTACATTCCGTTGCTACTGCCTTAGCAAGGAGGGTCTTTCCTGTGCCAGGTGGGCCCACCATTAACACTCCCTGTTGGGAATATAACAGTGTCAGCAAAGGGTTTATCTGCTGTTGTTCTAATTCACAAGAATTCCATTACTAAGAATCAGTCTTCAACTAACTTACACATAATACTGAGATAAGTAAAAGGCAAAGATAAACAGAAGGATATTTTATCACAAATTTACTTTTTGCATTACAAAAGTAAGGTAATTACACATTATTAAAAATTTGGAACTAAGAGATGAGAAAAAATATAATCCATATTACAGTACTGATACCACACCCCAACACAGGTACCGTTAGGATCTAGATATATTTCCTGCTAATCCTTGTGCTCAAATAAATTAGTTGATTTTTTTTTAACATGGTTGTACTCAAGGTAAGTCTAGAATTTTGTATCTTGCTTATCACTTAACATTTCAAGAATTCCAAAAGACAAGTACAGAGTGCGCCATTAGCACATTTCCCAAATCCAAGAGTTTTTTGGACACTTTTCTGATCAGCACGTGACTTTTACAAAGCACTCATTAGGGATTCCCTGGTGGTTCAGTTGTAAAGAATCCACCTCCCAATGCAGGGGCCAGGGGTTCAATCCCTGCTCTGGAAAGATCCCACATGCTGCAGGACAGCTAAGCCCATGCACCACAACTGCCAAGCCTGTGTCCCAGAGCCTGGGAGTTGCAACAACTGAGCCTGAGGGCTGCAGCTACTGAAGCCTAAGCACCTTCCTAGAGCCTGTGGTCTGCAACAAGAGAAATCACTGGAATGAGAAGCCCGTGCACCACAACTAGAGAGCAGCCCCCTACTTGCTTCATCTAGAGAAAGCCCACGTGCAGAAATGAAGGCCCAGTGAAGCCATATATAAATAAACTTTTTAAAAAAGGAGTATTCATTAGATGCAGATATGTCTTATTAATTTCTTAGGAACAATTCCAAGAAATACAGATACAAGTTCCGCAACACAACATGTAAAATGGAGTATTTTTGTATTTAGGCAACTTGTTCATATTTGCAAATATAAGTTCATTATAAATCTGCTATGTGTATATCTTTTCCAAGATCACACTGCATCTGTTTCCTATTCTGGAAACCTTGCAATAGTTTTTCGTCTGAATAACACAACATATTTAAATTTTTCTGTACCTGCTCTACGTTCTACTCCCCCTTCCCTCAACACAGGTAAATACTGGCTCTCTACACAACACATTTGCCGTTTGCTTTGACAATGCTGTTACAGTAAGAAACTTACTTTCCATGGTCTCCTAATGCCTTTAAAGAATTCTGGCATCCACATTGGTAACACCACAGCTTCCTTAAGCAACTTTTTAGCTTCTACTAAATCAGCAATATCATCCCTGAAAGAGAAGATATTTGATTAAAACCTTAGCTCACATTCAGTGTAGTCATTCTTGAGAGTCACTGAAAGCACATGATTTTATGTTGCTGACAGAATGTGAAGTTTCTTCCTAGGCACGTGTGAACTAACACATTGTGACAAGGTTTCTGCCACACCAGCCAGTATATAGAAAGGGCACAATCTGAATCTTCAAGTCTTGGCAGTAATGATTTTCAGCTTGGTGAATGAGAACACAGGTCTATAGGCCTACTCTTTATTATTATGCCATCTTATTTTAAATTTCTGTTCTTAAAATGCTCATTCCATAAATTCCGTAGTTTAGAAATAATGAGCCCACTAAAAAACACAAACAAACATAAGAATAAACATAGCACAAAGCTATGTAATGCAGCTGCTTCGCCCCCTACTCTACCAAGAGGTGGACAGCAAGGTTAATGGAGATTGCCACAAAATCATCACCAACAACGAGACCACCACCACTACTACAACTACCAGTACACATGGCATGATAATCTATTATGATATATGACATGATATTTTAAAATATCCCCCAAACTATAAGTTTTAACAAAAAATATATAACTGAATGTGCCTAACTTTGTGGGAAATGGAACTTTAGAACTTGTGATAAATTATAGTTCTTTGATTAGATATAATATTTATTTTTTAATAATTCATTGAAGTATAGCTGATTTACAATGTTATATTAGTTTCAGGTATACAGAAGGGTGATCCAGTTAAACATACATAGGGTATCTTCATTTTTTTTTTTTTAAGATTCTTTCCCCTTATAGATTAGTACAAAATATTAAGTATGGTTCCCTGTGCTAGATAGTAGGTCCTTGTTGCTTATGTATTTTATATATATCGTGCATAATATGTTAATCCCAAACTTCTAATTTTATAATATTAATAAAGTTGAGAACCACTGCTCTAAGTAATAGGATATAGGAGCAATATGTATTTTATAAAGCTAAAGATAACCAGCAATACATATGCATAAGAATGACTGCCATTTTACCTTTAAAGAATGTCCCAAAAAGAAGACGAAAATTTTGTGATCTTGTTCGCATTCTGTACACAGGATTTTTAACTTTAATAAAATTTTTATTATTTATTTCATTAAATTTAAAATTTTTAAACAAAAACTGGTACAGCCTGAATCAAAGTGAAGTCTTTCATTATGTGTCTTCCAATTCTATCCTCAAAGACTGATCTTCAGCGCACGCCCATTTCTGTTCCAAAAAAGCAACATCCAATCGTTTTGCTGTGCTATAACTTACCATCGAACATTGGGATTCTGAGAAATTATATCCCTTTCCAAAGCTTCTACTAAGTCCTTATCATACCCAGTACTATCAAATTTATTTGTCTCTGGTTCTGTAGCTGCAGCAGGTGATTTGTTCTACACAAACAGAGGAAAAAAAGCATGAGCTTATGATGACCTCAAACACTATATTTCATTTCTATGAATCAGAAACAAAGATTGGACTCAAGTGACATTTTTATAAAACTTAATGTAACAGTACAAGTAATAAGGACAGAATCAAAGACTGTTAACTCATCATTCTATATCAACATCAGAGTTTCATACTGAATTTTTATTTTTATGTAAAAAGTATGACAATGGTGTTAAACAAAAACATTATGCATATAAACTGACAACAGAAAAGTAATATTGAGATAAATTGTGGTCACTAGTGAATATTAGATATGTATATTTATCTCAAAGCTTTAGAAGAGATAAGGTTAAAGACAGATGGTTTCTTTAGGTAAGATAATAGGTCAGTCTTTAACACCTACTCAGTTCCTACTGATGCTCCAAAAACACCTTTTGATTATTCCCATATTCCCTCAAGAGACACCTCAGCCCTTAAAAGAGATTTCCTCCCATCCTCTGTGATGTCAGTCATTACGGCCACAAGGCTGCATGCTAAAGCACTCCAAGGCACAATGGCAAACTCACAGGACACTGCAGGATATCTCAAACTTTTGAGAGAAACACAAAAACATCTATTTGAACACTGGGTGGACTGCCAGCTCAATGAAACCTAATAGAGAGCCCATAAACAGACCCACACAAATATTCCCCCCAAATTTTTGAGAATGGTATAAAAACTTTATTGACATATATATTATTTATAATGTATTAACTTCTGCTGCAAAGAGTAGTGACTCAGTTATATAATATATATATTCTTTTTCATATTCTTTTCCATTATAATTTATCACAGGATACTGAATATAGTTCCCTGAGCTATAATAAATCCTTTTCAACAAATGGTGTTGGAGCAACTGAATATGTATGGGCAAAAAATGAACTTTGACCTAAGCCTCACACTTTACATAAAAATCAACTCAAAACAGATCATGGAGTTACATGTAAAACATAAAATTATAAAAATTTAAGAAAAAAATTTTTAAAAATTGGGATCTAGGGATAGGCAAAGAGTTAAGAACTTGACAGCAAGAATACAGTCTATAAAAGGAAATACTGGACTTTACCAAAATTAAAATCATTTGTCTTGTGAAAGATCCTGCTAAAACAACAAAAAGACAAACTACACACTTTAAAAAAAATCTGCAAAATGCAGATCTGACAAAGAACTAATCTCTAGAATATATAAAGAACTCTTAAAGCTCAACAGTAACCAAAAAAAGTCATTTGTATAATGGGCAACAGACCTGCCCATTATAGAAGAGACATTTCTCTGAAGAGACTTGGTTCTGTGCTCTTACTTCCTTTTCCTAAGTCAGCTTGCACAGCGACTATTTAGAAGAGCAGACTACCTCAGCACAGACTGTTGGACTGCTGAGAAGGACAGCCCTGGGGACTGCACATTTGCTATAACCCAGTTTTTACTTTGCCCAGGTGGTGTGGAGGGGCCTTTTGGTACAAAGAGCCAAACAAATGATCGGTGCTTTACCATTTCATAGACTAGGTATGTGCCTCGGTCAAGGGAGTGGGGAGGTGGAAGAGAGAGGACCGAAACTGAATTCTTAGAGTCCTATCTGCTTCTTACTGCAAGGGAGCACAAGCACTCAAATAATATTAACTAGCACTGAAACCTTGGTTTATAAAGCTCATTCCTCACTAACAAGAACCAGGGAACTAACAGGAACCTTGTTTCCTGAAGAAACAAGGGTAAATACAGGAGGAGCCTGGAACACTCTATTTTGTAAGACAATGGTGAGTACATGTTAAAAAGACTTAAGATCCAGCTTCAAGGGTCTCCTGCTCCTCAAATCTTGGACAATTTAAGCATCAGAAAGATAGAAACAAATTTTAATTCACTGAATAAAATAAGAATCCATGAGTCCATACAGATAAAATTAAATAAAGGGGAAGACATAGAGCTTTTGCTTACAATTCAAAGTCAATTAATTGAAGAAGAGAAAATAGCATTAGAAAATGATTTTTCAATTGTCAGAGGAATAACTGATTCAGGCAAGAACTCCTGGATGCCGAAACAAATAAAATTTTGATGAGAAACAGGATATTTATATAATCTCAAAAGTATCTCCCCACAGATGACTATAAAGGGAAAAAGAGTAACTTTATAGTGGAGAGACTTGGCAGACGCCACCCTAACCAAGTGATCCAATTTATCACAAGTAACAGAGTAATAAACATCCTGTGTGCCTCCTTATATGATACGCTGAGAACAAAACTTCACTTCAGTGGCACCCCTGCCAAGAATGCACAGCCTTAATCTAATCACAAGGAAACATGAGGTGAACCCAACCCGAGGAACATTCTACAAAATAACTCTTTAAAAAGGCCAAAAAAGATAAAGGCTGAGGAAATGTTCACATTAAAAGAGGCTAGAGAAACGTGACAACCAAATGCAACATATGCTTCCATATTGTCCTGGCACGGGGCAGTTGGGGGGAAAAGCTATAAATGACATTATTAGAGTAACTGGCAAAATTTTATAAAAGTCTGTGGATTAGATAACAGTACTGTATCAATGCAAAATTAATGATTTTTGGTCATTGCTTTGTGTTTGTGTGAAAAAAATGTCCCAGTATTTAGAAAACTGACACTAAAATATTTAAGGGTAAAAGGGCACGATTTCTACAATTTACCTACCCTCAATGCTTCAGGAAAAATCAAGTATACAGAGAGTAAATGATAAAGCAAAAAGGGTAAAATATAAGTAACTGGTAAAAATGGGTAAAGAATATATTTCTTTATTACCAAGACAGAAAGTTACAAAAAGCAACCAAAAATATTTGTTGAATACTGAGTAGGAAAAATCCTATCCCAGGTGCAGTGTGACTATGGTTTTATTATAGTAGCAGATTTAATTCCTAAAAATTATTAAAATCTGTACAGTCTTCATTTTTAAGGTAAATAAATAACTTTTTAACTTATAAAAATCAGTAACATTTACCTTTTCTTCTCTTCCTTTATTCTGTTCTTTCTTTTCTCGACTACGAACAGCTTTCCCTCTGTCATTGTGAAGACTGTGTGTGGATGGACGGTGAACTCTGACAGCTGTACTTGGACGGTTACCCTGTGGTTTAGGGTCGCTGTACTGAGAAGACTGGCGTTTTCTAGGTCCTGGTGATGGTCTAATCAAAGACGAGATCATGAAAGTCATAATTAACTCTTGGAGTTGGTACAAATATAGATGAACACACACAGTGTGTAACTCAAATCTATGACTTGAAGCAATGGCAATAACTGAACACAAGATAGAACTGCAGGTCACTGGAAGCTAAGATCTAGCTCTGAAACCGGACATAACTCTCTGTGGTGCAGTATGGTTATACGGCAGAAATAACAGAAGGCAAGCGATCATCACCTCTCTTTTGAAATGAAACACCTGTTCTATATCAAGGATAAATGAAAAAATAGCCTGATTCTTGAAAACTGAAAAGAGAGCAAAATAATCAAAGAAGGGAGTTTTATCAAAAGAGAAAGAACAAAGCAAGGTGTAGAAATCACATTTATGTACTAACATACACACAGCTTGGTACCATTTTATTTAGAATATATCATAGTTCTTATGTTTTAATTAATAAAATTTAATCATTTTTCCATTAAAAAGAACTGATACAAGCACTGGCTATGGATAGTTACAAGAAGTCATGTATGGTGCTTTGCCTTTATGTAGATCACTTCACCTTTATTTTTGTGGCAGAACTAAGATCTCTTAAATATTTATTAGGCTCCTACTATTATGCTTCTAGACTTGGTTGGGGTAAGATAAGCAATAAAAACGGTAGGGGAGTCCTGTGATCAAATACCTCAAGTAGAGTTAAGAAAGAAGATACACAAGACTAAGCAAATATACCAGAAAATGTGAAAGAGACCTAGTGCTGTGGCAATGGGAATGGCCTCTTGAAGACAGAAAGCAAACGGGATCTGGAAACATCCTTCCCATTTAGGAGCTGACCTAAATAAATAAGATGGTACAACTGCAGGTAAGAAAATGCACGAGGAAAAGCAAGCAAGCAAGATGAGCTTAACCTACATAAAGGTCATAAGGACACAAACTGTAAAGATACAATGATAAACACTAAAGGATGATACTGGAGCGTCCCTGGTGGTCCAGTGGTTAAGAATCTGCCTGCCAATGCAGGGACACAGGCTCAGATCCTGGTCCAAGAAGATTCCACATGACACGGAGCAACTAATCCTGTGCCCTGCAACAAGAGAAGCCACTGCGAAGAGAAGCCCGCACACCCCAGTGAGGAGCAGCCCCCACCTGCCACAGCTAGAGAAAGCCCGCGCACAGCAGCGAAGACTCAGTGCAGCCAAAAACATACATCTTTTTTGAAAGGTGAAAAATGAACTAAAAACTAACTAAAAAAGATGATACTGAACAGATAAGCTGGTTCAGTAAGTAGATCTAAATATCACCAGTTCAAGAGGCTTGCCTGTTAGCTGACTGTCACTGATAAGGTTTTAGAAAGACCAGTCTCATAATGAATAAGATATACTGATGAAAGAAGCACAAAAAGCAGGGAGGCGTTATCAAGGCATAAGATGAGAGCCTAGCTTACAAAGTGATGATAAAAGTATAAAAGACACACTGTGAAAAAAGATACCCCTAGATATCTTTCATACTGAGAAATGAGAATTTGGGAGGATGATAAAGCCAAACCAATGTACCGATTTTTGTGAAAGGAATGATGGGGGTTCAATTTTGAATTCAGAAACCTGGGTAGCCAAGTAGGGATACTGTTTTAAAATATATATTTTTCCCCTTAAAAAAAATAGACACTGAAATATATTTCAGTAATAAAGAATTTGAAAAAGTCACCTCTGTGTGTGTGTGTGTGTGTTTGTGTGTTAGTCACTTAGTTGTGTCCAACTCTTTGCGATCCCGTGGACTAGAGCCCGCCAGGATCCTCTGTCCACGGGGATTCTCCAGGTGAGAATACTGGAGTGGATTACCATTCCCTTCTCCAGAGGAACTTCCCAACCCAGGGTTAGAACCCTGGTCTCCTGTATTGCAGGCAGATTCTTTACCGTTTGAGTAGCTCAAATGGTAAAAGTCACCTGTATCCCCACTATCCAGAGTTAACCACTTAACAGTTTATTTTCTTATGGTTGCCTTTCATTTAAATAAAACTGGAACCGTTATACATAAATATTCCCTGGAGGAGGAAATGGCAACCCACTCCAGTATTCTTGCCTGAGAATCCCATGGACAGAGGAGCCTGGAGGGCTACAGCCCATGGGGCCACAAAGAGTCGGACACGACTAAGTGGCTAACACACACATACATACATATGCTCATATTTTTCTCTACTCATTATATCATGAAGCATTTTTAGTATCCTTTCCTGTATCATTACCTCATACATGACTTTTAATGGCTAGATGGCAGTCAGTCACATAAAATGTACCACACTTAATCTACTTTTTGGGGGGGCCAAACCTCTGGCTTGCAGAATCTTAATTCCCTGACCAGGGATAAAACCTGTGCCACCTAGAGTGGAAGCAGAGTCCAAATCACTGGCACACCAGGAAAGTCCCTTTATCCACTTCTTACTGCTATTCATTCATTTGAGAAATAACTTACTGAACTATTACTACTGACAGGCACTACTTTGAATTCAAGATAAAAATTTTAAAAAAAACTTTAATAAAAGCCTTTACTCTCACAAGTTTACACATCAGTGTGTATGGGGGGCAGATGGGGTTTCAATGAAGAAATAAATAGTCCATCAGATGATGCTAAGCGCCACCTAAGAAAATATAATAAAGAAGGGTAGAGGATATGGAATGATACAGGCAGGCTGATCAGAGAAGGCCTTTCTGAGGCAACATTTAAGTTGAGACTTAAAAGAAATGCGAGAACAAGCCATCACACATCTGAGCTGAAGGAAAGCTGAGTGCAGAGAACTGAAGTGCTTGCATCCGACTTGCTCAAGAAGGCAGAGCTGCAAGCACTGAGGCCACAAAGGTGGTGGGAGCAGGCTCTCCCTGGGTGGCACTGAGGGACATGCTGAAAACCCTGGGTTTTATTCAGTGAGATGAGATGTTTGAGGGACTTCAGCTGACTTTTAAAAGAATTATACCTAATGGCTTTATGCTATTTTTAATCATTCCTCTGAAAGCCTTCAATGAACCTCCTTGTACAAACATGTTTGTGCACAGCACTAGAAGAGAATGCAGGATCGACTGACTCTGTTCCTAAAATGGGATTAAAATTTAGGCGATGTCACGGTTACAATCCCCAACAGAGTTGAAAGAATAAGCTCTCTTAAGCATGAGTACTGATTAAGACTAACAGAAAAATAGAGTTTTGAGGGATATTCAGCTGAGGAAGTCAAGTTAAATAAATTACAGGAAGAAACAGATGTAGCAAATAAAGTCAAAGAGGAGGACTTTGTAGCTAATAGCTATCCAGGGCATTTAAAATCAGAGACCAAACAAAATATGGAAGAAAGCCAGAAGCAGTAAAGAGGGACCCTACAGCTCATCATTATAGACTTTTCAAGATGAAAAGCTCATTTAACAACTTTCTACTACCCCAAAGAGAGAAACCTTCTGCCTCCTCTTGTTAAGACTGTGGCAATCAAACAGTTCACTAAATCTGAAATCACCTGAATAATCACTGGGCACATCTATTCACTGGAAAGTTCTTATCAGTAACTGAGAAAGGAGTTATGGTGCTGTTACAGACTGAATTTTTGTATTCCTCCAAAACTCATGCTGAATTCCTAAACCTCAGTGTGATCATTTAGAGTAAGGAAGTAACTCAAGTTAAATAAGGTCATAAGGGTGAGGTTCTGATCTGAGAATTAGTGTCCTTATTAAGAGACACCAGAGAGCCTGCTGTTCCCTCTGCCATGTGAGAATGCAGAGGTCAGCTACTCAAGAAGACTCCTCACCAGAAACCAAACTGGCTCGCACCTTAAGCTTGGACTTTCTATAGCTTTAGAACTGTGAGAAATAAGTTTCTGTTGTTTAAGTCACCCAGTCTGTGGCATTTTTTTACGGCAGCCAGAGTGACTAATACAAGGGCCAAATGATGATTCTCCAGAAGGAGGGATAAAAAGAAAGTTAAGCCGGAGTAAAACATATTTATAGGCAAGATTAAATAAAAACACAACTTCACTCATCTTTTATTAGTTCTACCTTGGAAATTAAGAAAAAGTAAACATAGATGTGGAAAAAATTTCAATTTATTTATAATAAGAAAAAAGGGGTTAACTATTGTAGGTTATATCCCTTAAAAGCACAGCACACAACCCTTTACAAACAGCAAAGAATAGGGTCTAAGATGGCTTATAAATTACCTATGTTTAGGTAACTATAAAGAGCAAGTTACTTTACCTATCTAAGCTTAAGTTTCCTCATCAGAAATTGGGGCTAACAGTTTAGTACCTACCTTCTAAGTCTGTTTTGAGGATTAAATAATATATGTAAAGCAACTGCCATTGTACTCGGCAACACAGTAAATGTACAGCAATTGTTTACTGCTGCTGCTAAGTCACATCAGTCGTGTCTGACTCTTAGCGACCCCATGGACTGCAGCCTACCAGGCTCCTCCATCCATGGGAGTTTCCAGGCAAGAGTACCGGAGAGGGGTGCCATTGCCTTCTCCGCAACTGTCTACTATTAGGATTAAAAAAAATGATAAAAAGTTATATATTATGGGTATAGCACAACTACAACTATGAGAATAAACAGTGTATAAAGGGCTAGAAGTTGCACTAGGATGACTGTATGATTTCACCTCTACTTTTATGAATTTTCCTATTTTTCTTTAATGAGCCTACTGTTGTAGTTTTGAGGGTTTTTTTTTAGTGAATTCTAAAATAAAACAGAATACACACACACACACATATATAAAAAGAGTAAGGGTAAAATGTAGTAAATATTCAGAAGGTATCACCGTCAATAACAGAGTATTAGTACTTTTATCTGGAGCTGAAGAAAATGAAAGTGGCTAAAAACAATCAATGCCCAATTAGTCAGTCCTAAACTGGAGGAGAAACACTTTGGTACGGTACTTCTTAAAGTGTGATCCACCAACCACTTGGATTAGAATTGCCTGCAGATTCCTGGGCTCCCCTGCTATTATACCAGACTCTCTGGGAGTGAAATCCCAGGATCCACATTCCGAATGAGTTCCCCAAGAGATCTTTACGTATGCTAGAGTGTGAGAACGACCAGTACGGCAGCGAGCGCTAGCTCTGTAACCACACACATCGGGTTCAAATCTTAACTCCGCCAGGTACTAGTTTTTTGATAATGGGGAAAAGTTACCTAACTTCACTGTATCTCAACTATCTTAGCTGAAACACACGGAAAATATAATTAATTATTTGGAAGGCTTATTGTGAAAAATAAATAAAATAACATGTGTATTCTGTATTAGTGCTCAGAACCACATGAGTACTCAATATCTGCACTTGTCACAAAATATAGTCAAGGAGTAACAGCTGCAATGATAGAATCTTAAACATCTAAAAAGCACCTGAGCAATGTTTTAATGCAAGGCTCTCAAACTGGTTAAGGGGCAAAGAAACTGAAAGTCACTGTTCTTTGTAGAATGCTATTTATACACTGCTACTGCTGCTGCTAAGTCGCTTCAGTCGTGTCCGACTCTGTGTGACCCCATAGACTGCAGCCCACCAGGCTCCTCCATCCCTGGGATTTTCCAGGCAAGAGTACTGGAGTGGGTTGCCATTGCCTTCTCCACTATTATACACTAATATATTTAAACACACTATACAAACTAGGAAATCTATTGTGTGAGTAAAACAGATAAATGACATCCACTTGCACTCCTGTCAGTTAAAAAAATATGCAGTGGATCTAAGCATAATTGCTCTTTTGAGCATTTCAGTAAATATAAACTTTCACTAATCATTCACTTGCTGGCACCAGGTAATAGGAATCTGGAAATAAAAATGTCAGAATAAAACCTACAATTGAGAATATTTTATCTTTTTTTCCTGTTAACTAAGAAGCCCACTTTTCAATTTTAGCAGCAGTGTAGCCTGATAAACAGCAGTGTTCTGTGATAGCTTTTTGAGAACTACTGTTTCAGTCTAATTTCCTCAGTTTACGTAACAAAATCTGAGGTATAGAATGGTTATATGCTTTTCCCAAAGCTACAGATAGTGGCAAAGATAGAGTTAGTTACAGTCCAGATATTTCAATCTCCATCCCCATGTTCCTTCCAAAAGGTATCTCTCTACTACTTCGAGCTCATTCACAAAAGAATATGTCTACCTAAATTTCATTTACTGAAATGGGTCACAGAATCACAAAATACACAATTTAAGTTACAAACGGTATTTAAAAAAACAAACCCTCTCCCATTCCCGTCTCTCAGCCCCTCAGTTCTCCTCCTAGACATGACCAATGTAGTCAGTTCTCTGTGTCGGTTTGCTTCTTAAAGAGCCTCCACTTACCTTCGTTCGGCAGGTACGGGCAAGGACCAGACTTCTCCCTCAGACGCTGGAAGCTCGTGTTGTGCGGCTTTTAATGGAGTGCTGTCTAGTTTAAAGCTCTCTAGTGTTTTCATGATATCCTTAACATGTTTTGCTTCCACATTTATTTCCTGCCAAACCTAATTTCAAAGGAGAATATGGTTCTTTAAATTTCTATAACTAATAAATCACTGCCAAATTAAGTTGGGCCATTTATTAAGAATGCTGCTGTTGCTGCTGCTAAGTCACATCAGTTGTGTCCGACTCTGTGCAACCCCACACACGGCAGCCCACCAGGCTCCCCCGTCCCTGGGATTCTCCAGGCAAGAATACTGGAGTGGGTTGCCATTTCCTTCTCCAGTGCATGAAAGTGAAAAGTGAAAGTGAAGTCCCTTAGTTGTGTCCGACTCAGCGACCCCATGGACTGAAGCCTACCAGGCTCCTCTGTCCATGGGATTTTCCAGTGGGTACTGGAGTGGGTTGCCATTGTCTTCTCTGATTAAGAATGCTAGAAGCCTCCATTTTGACATCAGATATCCAGGAAACCATACCAAAATGTTTTGTTGAAATTTTAATAATGGTTCATACATTCTTTATTTTTAATTACAAAATTAATTCTGATAAAATGAATTAAGTGTTCTGGCTAATTAGGCCATTGTTACTGACTTATAACGATGTGCATTATAAATCAAAGTGCATAACAAATTTAAAAGTTAGGTGTACCTTTAAAGTTTGGTAAAAATATTACTTCTGCAAGTTGTGCTTTGATGGTTCTTATGCTACTTAACTGACTTTAAAACCGCTCATCAGAATTGACTAATTTCACAATTCACTAATGGAACGCATCCCACAGGTTGAAAAAAAAAGCTTCAGAAAATAAATGGCTCAATTTACATACAACCTATATATATATATATATTTTTAAAGCTGCCTTGACAACTTTAATATGATATCTATTTCATATATATATGCACACATATATATATATGAAAGAAATGAAGCTAGCAATGTTTGGTTTTAAAACTAAATGATTTAAATATCCTTTCTTTTTCTCTGCTTTGTTTTTTAAACACATTTAATCTTGGCATTTCCCTGGTGGTCCAGTGGTTAAGACTTCCCTTTCCAACGCAGGGGGTACAGGAGTGCAGGTTCAGTCCCTGGCTGGGGAGTTAAGATCCTACATGCTTTGGGGCCAAAAAATCAAAACATAAAACAGAAGCAGTGTTGTAACAAATTCAATAAAGATTTTTAAAAATACACTCAATCTTTTATTTATATTTATTTTTGGCCATAGCACATACCTTGCAGGTTCCCACAGCAGGGATTGAACTTGTGTCCCCTACAGTGGAAATGTGGAATATTAACTACTGGATAGCTAGGGAATTTCCAATTTAAATATTCTTATAAAAAACTTTAGACTTCTTGAGTAAAAGTTGCTGGCCTAAGAACAAAAGGTCTTAAAAGTCTTTCAGTGGCAAATTTACGAAATATTTTCCCCTTCTTATGTAAAATATGAAGAGGCAGATTTAAGGAAAGAGGTTAAGTTCAAAGAGGTAGACTATTTTTCTGTTAAAGAAATTAAGGACAAATATGGAATATTATTTAAAAGGCAGTTTAGTAGAACTTGAGGGTAATATTCTATGTAGAAGATCAGCTCAAAAAGACTACTAATTTCTATAACATTTCTCTCCTGGGACACTGCTGAATCTTATTATAAATGACACATCCAATTGGACATGTAAGTTCTATAGTTTCTACCTATAAATTTCTTCCCTCATGGTTCAGTGATAAAGAATCCACCTGCAATGTAGGAGCCGCAGGAGACTTGGGTTCCATCCCTAGGTCGGGAAGATCCCCTGGAGGAGGGCATGGCAACCCACTCCAGTATTCCTGCCTGGAGAATTCCATGGACTGAGAAGCCTGGTGAGCTATATATAGTTCATGGGGTCGCAAAGAGTCAGCCATGACTGAAGCAACTTAGCAAGCCCATAAATTTCTACTGCTCCTCAGCGGCTAAAATTCCTCACATGGTATTCAAGTATGGTCTGATTCATGATGTTCTATAGGGAATATGGTACATGTGAGATTCAGGTGTCATCTGCAGTTTCAACAATGGCTTAATAAAGTCAATTCTAATTTTACCAGGTCGAAATGTGATCTAGAAAAAAATTTCAAAACCATTCCTATTAGATTCCAAAAATTAGAATAACTAAGTACAACTCATCATACTGATAATGGTGAATATGACACATTGTTTTAAGTAACATTATATACAAATCCATATAATAAATTATACAGTCTTAATGCATAGCTGCAAAAGCACTATCTATTTAAATCTGAGTATTCTAAACCACTGAAACAAACAGCAGTCACGAATCTTACCTGTTGCCATTTCTGCTGGAGGTATGTATCTTTGACTGAGTACAGATACTTGTTCATTTGGTCAAGAACTCCCTGATAATAGACCATTGCAGAGTCGTAATTTCCCAGCAATGCATATTCACGGGCCAACTTTACATTCTCACTAATCATAAGAAGACTCATGCTCAATTACAAGCTAAAAAAGAAAGAAACATTTCATATTAAGTCTTTTAAAAATAAGTACTACAAAGAGTTTTTTAAAAACATACTTTCCAAGGATCCCTGAAGAAGCTTGCTTTGACACACATTACATTTTCTATCTCTGTACATTTGCTTATGATAATTTCCACTCCTTCAGAGAAATTTCTTTTAGTTCCTACAGTCAAACCCTACCTATGTGTCAAAGTCCCACTCAGATCAGTAGCAATTTTCCCAGTATGTCTACCTTCCAAATTTGTCAGTTCAGAATAAGCCCTCCCTCTTCTAAAGTCTCCCGGTACTTGACTGGGGGCCTTCATCTCAAGGCACTTGTCCACCTTGAATCTCTGAGAGCAGGAAAAGATCAAAGTTGGTAACTTCAGTGCATGAAATACAAGTCTTATGGAATATCTGCAGAACAAATGCAGAATGTTAGACGCTTTTCTTGGAAGGCAGTGTGAAACAGAGAAAACACATGTTTTGATGTTAGGAGAATCTTGGTAGAACTGTAATCCTGCCACCTTTGTCAAGCCCTTTATCTTTTCTGAGCCTTAGTTTTTAAATGTGTAAATTGGGATTGTTACTACTTCTTTTTTGTTCTTAACCACACCACACAACTTGTGTGCAGTTCAATTCAACAGGGATTGAACCTAGGCTCTCAGCGGTGAAAATGTGGAGTCTTAACCACTGGACTACCAGGGACTTCCTGAGTAACCATACTTCCAAGAGTTGCACTATGAGGAATACATGACTATTTAAAGTAGCCAGCACACTACTTGGCAAAGAGTAGGTCTTCAATAAATGCTAACTGTACCTTCCCCGAAACTTTCCAGATGCGAAAACCAAGCACAGTCTTTGTACTTAGTAACATGTGGATATATGGATACGGGGTTTTCATAGGTGGGTTTTTACTTACCCTTCAGACAGCAGATAATTTCAATGACATAAAAATTGGTCCAGAAAATAAGGGGAAACTGATTAACTTTTTATGAGGTAGAAAGTGAAAGTGTTAGTCTCTCAGTTGTGCCCGACTCTTTGTGACCCCATGGACTGACGCCAGCCAGGCTCCTCCGTTCATGGAATTCTCCAGGCAAGAATACTGGAGTGGGTTGCCATTCACTTCTCCAGAGGATCTTCTTGATCTAGGGATCGAACCCACATCTCCTGCGCCTTCCGCATTGAAGGTGGTTTCTTTACCGGCAGAGCCGCCAGGAAGCCACCACCTCAATTTTGAAAACTAATTAAGAACAATACAAAGCCTATTTCACTTAAGACCATGATGTAGTAATCTTAAATAAAACATTAGCTAATTAACAATGTATCGACAAGGACACGCATGCACGTGCACAACACACACACATATACTCACGATCAAGAAGGATTACCCCAGGAATGCGAGGATAATCTAAGACCAGCAAATCCACCTGATAACGCCTTACACTAACGGACAAAAGAATTTCATACAAAAAAACGAACAGCACATAAACTGCAATTTATGAAGGGGAAACCCAAATGGTTAACAAGTACAGATACTAGTAATAGAAGAATGCAAATAAAGTGTGAGAGATCTCTTTTACATTTACTAGATTAAAAAAAAATTAGTACTGGCAGGAATTTGGGGAAAAAGACATCCCCTCACATACAGTTTGTGGGCAAAAACTCCTACAATCATTTTGGAGAGAGATCTGGTAGTACTTAAGAGAAATTATGTACATAGCTATCCTATGATGCTGCCACCCTACTTTTCTATAAATATTCCAGGCGAAGTTTCACACAGACCCACCAACGAACTTGTTTTCGGATGTTAATGACAAAACTGTTTGAGATATCCAGTAGTTGGAGGTAATCTATTTCCTGCTAGGGAAAAGATAAGGAAGTATGTTGCATGCACTAACAAATACTATGTAGCAGATGGGAAGCAATGAAGAAAATGTACAAGCAGCAACATGGATATATCATCAAACTACAGGGTTAAGGGAATTTCCTGGCAGTCCAGTGGTTAGGACTTGACACTTACTGCCGAGGGCCTAGGGATTCAGTCCCTAGTCAGGGCACTAGGATCCCACAAACTGCTCGGCCAAAAAAACAAACAAAAAATACAGGATTGGGTGGGAAAAGAAAAAAAAAAACAAACCCTTAGACACAGAACAAGGTCTAAATCCCCAATACCATTTTATAAACCTAAAAGTATGCTATGTTTATATGTGGTATATAAAACACTTTTTCAAAGGATATATACACATCCAAGAAAATAAATATATTACAGTGCCTATGGAGGGTAAGATAGGGAAATATGAGTGGATAAAGAGGGTGAAGGGTAGGGTTAGGGTTAAATAACTACAACAAAAGAAGTGCCTTATGCCCATCAATAATCACAGACAGCCTGTAAGATGGCTCTCAATGACCTCTGCCTCCAGGTGCCCATACCCCTGTGTAATCATCTCCCCCTGAATGTGAGCCTGTAACAAACAGAATACACAAAAATAACGAAGTGTCATTTCTGAGATTACACTGTGACTTCTGCCTTGCTCACCGTCTTCTGCTCTCCGGCTGGACCACTCCAAAGGGAGCCCAGCTACCATGCTGTGAGTTGACCATACATAGCCTCATGGGGCAAAGATCTAACAGAAGCCCAAGGGCAACAGAGGAACTGAGGCCCTCAGTCCAATGGTCCAGAGACACTGAATCCTGCCAAGGATGCCGTGAGGGAGTGGGGAAGTGGATCTTTCCTCAGCCGACCCTTGAGATAACTGCAGCCTTGACTGGTACCTTGACTACAGCCTGTGAAAGACTCTGAAGCAGAAGCACCCAGCTAAGTTATACCCAGAGCCTAAAGAAACTGTGAGATGATAAACGCTTGCTGCTTTAAACCATTTAGTTTTGGAGTAATTTGTTATGAAGCAATACAGCTATGAACTGACTCTATAAGTAATTCAAGACTGATCATCTGCGGTCCAAAAGAAAAGAAAAAAAAAAAATCCCATGACTTTCTGGAGTCATGACCACAGATAATATTCCACCTGAATAAAAGCTCCGGGTCAGGGACATGGCTGTTATTTTATGCATATATCCCCAGCACCACGCGGCCTCTCACACAGCAGACACTGGGAAGTCTTGGAATGAATGAGTGCTGCCAGGTTCTGTCTCACTACTAAGATGTCTCACCTTTGTCCAGTTTCATAGCCTCAGCAAGCTCACACTCCCTGATCCCCAACCCATCCCCACCACAACTGTGGGACCGCTTGGCCCTGAAGCTACATATGCCCCAGAGTGACACCCAGCACAGCACAGCAGGGGGGCCTGTTAGAAGCTGTTAGAAAACATCCTGTGGGCATGGACAGCAAACTGACTCTGGCTCTTTCATCCTCCCCATCCCACTCCACCCCCTACTTTAAAAAAAAAAGTCTTAATTATTGCCCTTTTGTTTTTCTGAGGGCCAGGGTTCACTGTCTCAAAACTCAGAGAAGTCACTCCAGGCCTTCTTTGAAGGTTCTGTGTTATGGATACTTCTATCTACTCAGATAAAATTCCTAAGGAGTTAATGAATGGGCATTTCCTAACAAATAAATGTCAAGTCAACCCAAGGCCACATTAAAAATGACCTAAAAATTCTTGGTTATCAAAGAAACGATGGGCTTACTGAAAATGTATCAAAATACCACTGAAAATTTAAATGTCAGACAAAGAATAAATTTTCCAATTCTTTTAGCATCTCTAAGTCTCAGACACTCTTCTCAAATGAATGTCAACACTGTAAGTTTACAGGAATCTTAAATTTCCAAATATATATCCTTAGTTAGTGCCTGCATTCTCAGTCATGTCCGACCCTACAGTGGCAGGCCAATTCTTTACCACTGAGCCACCTGGGAAGCCCTGGTGGCTCAGTGGTAAAGAATCCTATCCACCTGTCAATGCTGGAGATGCAAGTTCCATCCCTGGGTCAAAAAGATCCCCAGGAGGAGGAAATGACAACCCACACCAGCATTCTTACCTGGAAAATCCCATGGACAGAGGAGCCTAGCGGGCTATAATCCAAGGGGTCACAAAGAGTCGAATATGACTTAGCCAATAAACAACAATATATCCTTATCACTGCCAAAATTACACTTCAGGAGGACAGAATTTGGGTCTACCTGACAGTATCTGGCAATACTTGAAGAAATGAACATATATGAAGAAAAAGCCCTTAGACCAAATTTTAACCACAATGGACTGAAAACACTACCTATTGATTCAATTAATAGAAAATGAGATTGTAAAATCATAAAAATGAGATTGTCCAAAAACACACTGCTGGTTTTTAAAGAGTGATTATTAAAAAGAAAAATAACCGTTAAGTATAGGTTATGTGTACTTTACCTGGATAAAAAATAAAAGTTTTTCCTTTATATGATCCTTCCTGTCAGAACCACCCTTTTGCTTAAATGTCCTGAGTATTTTAGTTTATGACGAAATTCATTCGTTTAACCTAAGTAAGATGCAACATGAAATTTTAATTCAAGTAACAGAGCCTCCTGATGAGGGTAAAGAGGAGAGTGAAAAAGTTGGCTTTAATTCAACATTCAAAAAACTAAGATCATGGCATCTGGTCCCATTCACTTCATGGCAAATAGATGGGAAAAGTAGAAACAGTGACAGATTTTATTTTCTTGGGCTCCAGTATCACTGCAGACTGTGACTGAAGCCACAAAATTAAAAAACACTTGAAAGAAAAAACTCCTTGAAAGAAAAGCCATGACAAACCTAGACAGCATATTAAAAAGCAAAGTCATCAGTTTGCCGTAGTCTGCATAATCAAAGCTATGGTTTTTCCAGTCTTCCTGTATGGATGTGAGAGTTGGATCATAAAGAAGGCTAAGTTCTGAAGAATTGAGGCTTTTGAACTGTGGTGTTGGAGAAGACTCTTGAGAGTCCCTAGATAGCACGGAGATCAAACCAGTTAATCCTAAAGGAAATCACGTGGAAGGAGAGATGCTGAAGCTGAAACTCCAATACTTTGGCCACCTCGTGCAAAGAACCGACTCCCTGGAAAAGACCCTGATGCTGGAAAAGACTGAAGGTGGGAGAAGGGGACGACAGAGGATGAGATGGCTGGATGGCATCACCGATGCAATGGACATGAGTTTGGGTAGGATCCTGGGGTTGGTGATGGACAGGGAGGCCTGGCATGCTGCAGTCCACAAGGTCGCAAAGAGTCAGACACGACTGAGTGACTGAAGTGAATTGATCTGAGGAGAAGGGTCGACAGAGGATTAGATGATTGGATGGCATCATCGACTTAACAGACATGAGTCTGCGCTAACTCCGGGAGATAGTTAAGGAACGGGAAGCCTGATGTGCTGTAGTACATGGGGTCACAAAGAGTCAGACACAACTCAGCAACTGAACAACAGAGTCAAATTATTTTAAACACTAAAAACTCAGTATTACAACAAAATTTCTAGCAAACTTGATGTGATGCTGTGTAGTATTTCTGCTGCTGCTAAGCTGCTTCAGTCATGTCGGACTCTGTGTGATCCCATGGACAGCAGCCCACCAGGCTCCTCTGTCCATGGGATTCTCCAGGAAAGAATACTGGAGTGGGTTGCCATTTCCTTCTCCGTAAGTATCTCTATAAAAAGACAAAGTATCTTTACTTCTCCAGGATTAGGGAAAGAAGCATTCAAAGAGACAGGGAAAGAAGCATTCAAAGAGACTGAAAAAGGTTACAGATCCAAATACCTGAGCTCTAAGATTTCTGTTCTCTGTCCAGAACAAATACCGGAACTTCCCAATTTCACACCTAAACAAGATACCATGCCCACTTAATTTTTAAAGGAATCTTAGACAGGGTTCCACTCTCACTACAGTTTTTACTGTAATGTGCAAAAGTCATTCACTCAAGAAATATTACAGAACACACACTGAGGTACAAGGAATTGCACTGAATACAAAAATAAGACAGACCTTGAAATATGTGAAGTTTAGTGGGATATCATTTTATTTAGCCTCAGTGTTTTTTTCTTTGCTAAGTAGGAGGAAACAAGACCTGAACATTATTAAGCACAGGCTAAAAAATCAGTATCAATGTTAAAAAATATTTACCTGCAAAACTAATGTCCTAAATTGAAAACAGATGAGGCTCAATTATGCATTTTCCTGCACGCATTTCAGTAAGCTGAGTGTGTGTAACTTCAGCAGTGACAATACACTGTGAAGCAATTTTCAGAATGTTCATCACTGGAATATGAAAGCAACCATAATGCTAATTTACAATCAGTCACTGATGATTACAAATAAGCACAATAAATAGTGACCAATGACCAATTATAGCATGGCATACATTCATACCTTTATAATCATCATATGATAAATACTCAAGAAGCACAAAAAAGTTATCATTGCAAAAAAAAGCACCAAGAGAGACCTGGTCAAGAAAACAAAAACATATATATGTATTTGGTAAACTTTCAGTTTACCTCGAACAAAACAAATCAGTGAATATAACAATTAAAATGTAACTTAAAAGCCATATTCAAGCCATATCAATTAACACCACAGGCAGAACCTATTTAGCATGTTATCAATATTGACCATACTGATTTGACACACTATCTTTTAAACCAGTCAAGGAGCTAAAAAGCAAACAAGCCCAAACCATTGTTGTAAACCAAAATTCAACATTGTTGTTAACACAGTAAATTCTAGAAGATTCTCTAATCCTTAGTATTTGTCAGAACTGTGATACCAGTTTCAAAATAAGATGCAGAATCCATTGTAGACTATGGACTTAGCACTGAATCTTTAAAATGTAAAAGCTACTTGAATAACTAATGCCATAAAGGACCTTTATATAGCTTTTCATAGTCTAAGAATGCTGGAAAGTTGACTGGCATTGAAAGAAAAATAAGTAAAGGAAAACATGAATAAAAAAACACGTTGATTGGCACTACCTCTTTTTTTTTTTTAAGGCATGAAACAAGTCACAAGTTAATACTTGTATTAATAATGCAAGACAAAGAGTTTTGCCACTGTTTCTTTGTGTGAGAACTCACCGATTACAAAAACCATCTCCTTTGGAAAAGAAAACAGGACTGCACACTGAGATATTTTGGCCTGCATGAACATCACAAGAATCTTTCTTGATACCTTGGTGTTCTAACATTGTGACTATGTGGCAAAGATATATCGCACACATTCTAAAATATTAAGAATGTCCTCAGCAGTACCTAAGGATCTGATTTCAAAGAGGAAGACATACATGAGTGCTTTCAAAAGAGAGAGGTGCAGCAGTGTGTTATCAGAAGTTAGTCACTGATATAAAAATGGCACTTGGCACTTAAAAGAGAAAATTATTTTTGAGTAAATGAGGGCTTGAGTCTATCCCCCACAAGGCATTAAGGATCCACGTCCATCTCTAACTTTATCAGCACGTAATACACAATATGAAACAAAGTTTCGAGCGATACTTTTTCTAAAAGGTACCAACTTGAAACAAAGAGTCGTTAGCCTCCTGTAGGATGCCCAGCTCCAAAATAAGCACGAAATAACATCCTTAACAGTATCACAGCTACCTAACAAAATGTAATCCCCAAAGTCAAGGTTTTTGCTTCCCTGCGCCCCCCCCCCCCCAAGGGAGAGGGTTTCGGGCGGGGAACGTGTCAAAAAAGCGAAGAAATAAAAACAGGTTCGTCGACCGGAGACGTCTCTAACGACACAGGCCTAGAATGGGATCGTCAGGGGCCCCCAAAAGTCTCCGGCCAGACAGGATTCCTCAGGTAGGAGGACCGCCACCAGAGCCACAGGTGTCAGCGACAACAGCGAGGACCTAGAACCTCGGCGCAGGCACCGGCAGGCTCACAAGCAGAATGCGCAGCGGGATCGCATCACAGGCTCCCGAGTCCCTTCGAGCCCTGATCACGGGGGTCTGGGATCCCCGCGACACTCACCTGCGGCGCAGAGGCTCTCGGGAAACCGCCCACTGCCGGGCGTAGGGGGGAGAGCCGAGCGGGGTTCCGGGCAGCGAGGAAGGAGGGCCCTGCCCTGTTCTGCCCCAGACACCCTGCTGTCTGCTCACGGACCTAGCACTGTCTGGTCCAACCGTCACGAGCCCCAGATGCTGCTTCAAGTAGCCCAGACTTTGAAGGCAGACCCGCCAGGGTCACTTCCGGTGCCAAGCCTGGCCTCGGTGACTCCAGCGCACGCGGGGCAACGCCCCGGGAGCGAGGACGCCAGGCGGCGTGCGCGCGCCGGGCGCCGGCTAGGCTGGGCGGACGGAGGTGGGCGGGACCGACTGTGTGGGCGGGGCCTAGGGCGCGCCTGCGCAGTCCCGGGCACCGCGTCCCCTGCGGACAGGTCACGCCGATGGATGGTAATAAGTCAAATAAGTACTAGTTACTTATAAAACGCTTCCAGTTCCCCGATGTTTTCTGAAATGCTTTGCTCACTTTTCCTCCCACTTGATTTTCATCACGCTGCTCAGAGGTTAGGAGATTAGAGTTTCCATTTTACTGGTGAATGTCAAGGGTCATACAGTTCGTTTATGACAAATCCGGTTTTAGAACCAAACACTCAGAATTTGGCTGCGGCGCTTCTAGCGATATGACATGAATACTGTAAAATAGAGAATGAGTGACCAACGATATTCGGACACAATGCTAGTGAAATTTTATTTTCTTTTTTTGGTCAATGTTTTAATGCAACCAAACTACAAACACAGTTATGATGTTCCACGATGTATAGAAATACACGTAATGGACAGTTAGTACTTGTGGACAGGCTTCCTCCAGCCTTAATCTCCAGGCTTTTCCTTCACCTAAGGTGAAATAGACGCACTTAAGACGCGGTTTCCTCTAGAAGAGCTTGGTAATTAAAATTCTGATTTTAAAGCATCCCTGCTTTTAAAAATATTTAACATACTGATTTTACATCCCCTAATTTAACACAGACTTATATAAAGGCAATTCAAGGGAAATACATCCATTCAGTCCACAGATGTTTATTAATCGAGTACTTACGTGCCAGGCGGCACTGTAGGCATTGAGTTTATACATGGTCAACAAAATAGGATGTTTCATGAAGCTTAAAGTCTTGTAAAATTCTCAACTAAGTAGAAAAAAAGTTTTGCTATGATGCATGTAAACTGTATTGTAATGTTAAAGTATAATTAGTATAAGAAGATACAGTGTATCTTTTTGAAATGAAGAAATAATTCAATGAGGTACAGATTAATTGCCTTAGACTGAATTAAACTTCATTTTTTTCTGAGTGAAAAGGTATGTTGAATTATACAGGCAATTTATAGTTTAGTTTTAAAACTTCTCAGAGGGCACGAAATGAATACATATTACATGATTTCATTTATATAAAATTCAAAGAACAGGCAAAACTAGCCTATATTAACAGAAAGAGGCTGGATTGGGGGCTGGGAGAAATGAGGGGAAAGATTAGACTACCAGAAGGCATGAGGAAGTGTTTTTCAGGTGATGGAAATGTTCTATATCTCAATTAGTACAGTGGCTAAGGAGGTGTGTATGTTCATTAAAACTCATTGAACAGTACACATAAAATGGGTACATTTTACTGTACATAATTTATACCTCAATGAAGTTAAGTTAAAAATCCCATCCAACTAGTGGCTTACACTACTGTTTCTTACTGGTTGTACTAATCTGGGGAGACTAGGGTATTCTGTTGTTGTTTTAGTCATTAAGAGTATTCTGTAGTAACCTCTACATTGAAGAGGTTTCAAACACCAGGAAATTTTTTCTTCTCATTTCCTCTGTATGTTCATGTAGAGTGGAGGCAGGCACTGGGGACACTGAACAGTTGAAAACAGAAAACGAGATAATTTGTCTAACTTCTGGGTATGAGATGTGCCACCTCTGCCCACATTTCACTGGCCAGAGCAAGTCATGTGGCCAAGGCTGACTTCAAAGTGATAGGACATTGAGAAACATATTTGTGTTCCGCCTTCATGACTACTACACTAGTCATTTCTTCTTTTACAGTGTGGTTTCTACAACCTCCACCCCTCTAAAATGATCGTATCCAAACTGGGACTCAGAGCAACTAGAGATGAGTTTTTCATGGTGTATGGTGACATTGATTCAGTAGGATCATAAGATACATACAGGAAAGTTAACAAAAATTAGGTTAAAAAGGTAAGCTCTTACAGTAAAGAGTTCAAATTTTATTCAGTAGGTGTCAAGGAACCATTCAAAGTTCAAATGAATGCATAATATATAAAGGAATAGAAAGATTAATTTGATAACTGTGAGTTGAAAGGTTTGGAGGGGAGAGAGAATTACACAGAAGGGAACATGAAGACTACTTCTCGACATTATGTATTTGCTGTCTCTTTGCCCTCTTTTAGGCTTCCCTGATAGCTCAGCTGGTTAAGAATCTGCCTGCAATACAGGAGATCCTGGTTCAATTAATGGGTCGGGAAGATCCCCTGGAGAAGGGATAGGGCACTCACTCCAGCATTCTGGCCTAGGGAATTCCATGAACTGTATAGTCCATGGGGTCGTAAAGAGTCGGACGCTACTGAGCGACTTTCACTTTGCCCAGTAGGTAAATAATATAAAGTTACATACTTCCTCCATTTGGCTAGGGCAATGTCTGGCTTACAGTAGATGATTAAGAATCTTCAAAAAAAAAAAAAAAAAGAGTTCCTTGGTAGCCTAGTGGTTAGGATTCTGGATTCAGTCCCTGGTAGGGGACCTGAGATCCGACAAGCCACACAGTGCAGACAGACAGACAGACAGACAGACAGACACACACACACACACACACACACACACTAATCTGCTGAATTTTTATTAACAGATTATGTCACAGTATTTGCAGGAACAAACTGAGATAGATCCTCAGTGCTATCTCACTGGGAATAGTGATAAGAATGTTCTTCCTAAATAATAGCTTCCATTCTTCCTAAGTAGTATTCTTCCTAAATAATAGCTTCTTCCTTCCTAAATAATAGCTTCTGTCACAGACTGGCTGCTCCCAGATTGCTGAATGCCATAGGGAAAAAAAAAAAAAATCACACCACCTTGAAGACTAATGCACAATTACGGATCTCCCCACCTGACACATATTTTTCTGCATGTCCCACTTCAGTTCTCTTACTCTTCACGTTAGTTATTTCAGACTTGCACCACTGTCCTCAAGCCAGCCACATACCCCTTTCCGACCTTTCAGCCAATCACTTTATCTCCACCTTCAGAGAAACTTGTGTTCAGTTGCTAAGTCCTGTCTGACTCTTTGTGACCCCATGGACTGCATGCAGCACACCAGTCAACTCTGTCCTTCACTATCTCCCAGAGTTTGTTCAAACTCATATTGAGTCAGTGATGCTATTCTACCATCTCATCCTGTTGTCCCCTTCTGCTGTTGTTGCCCTCAATCTTTACCAGCATCAGGGTCTTTTCTAGTGAGTTGGCTTTTTGCATCACATGGCCAAAGTATTGGAGCTTCAACTTCAGTAACAGTCCTTCTAATGAATATTCAGGATTGATTTCCCTTAGGATTGACTGGCTTGGTCTAGCAGTTCAAGGGACTCTCTCAAGAGTCTTCTCCAGCACACAATTTGAAAACATCAATTCTTTGGCACTCAGCCTTCATGGTCCAGCTTTCATATCTGTATATGACTACTGGAAAAATTATAGCTTTGACTATATGGACTTTTGTTGGCAAAGTGATGTCCACGTTTGTTGGAGAAAATAGGAGCTATCCGGTTGAAATTCCCTCAACTTGCTCACTGAGACAGAGGCTACCATCTGCCCACCAAGTCCTCATTTTGCTAATATCAAAGTCTTTCTTGATTAAGTTGGGCTTCTTGGAATAAGGGCTGCATTTTCCAAGACTCTCATGCAGCTAGGTGGGCCATTGATCTAACTTCTGGCCAGCAGAAGTGTCATATAGAACTTTTAGGAAGGTACCTTACAGGGAGAGGCCCTGAAAATACCCCTTCCAGTCACACCATCCCCTCTTATCAGGTTAGAACATCTTCTCTGACCATAAATGACCTTTAGGATATAAGCTGTGTGAAGATAGCAGAATTGTACAGATGAAGTATGGACTGACGCTGTGGAGCTGCTATACCAGGTGTTGACTGCCAACTCTAGTCAGTCTAAGCAGTTGTTTTTTGGATTTTATGCGTGTGTGCACGCTCAGTTGTGTTTGAATCTTTGTGACCCCCTGGACTGTAGCCTGCCAGGCCCCTCTGTCCATGGAATTTAGAAGGCAAGAATACTGGAGTGGGTTGTCATTTCCTACTCCAGGGGATCTTCCTGGAATCAAACCAGATATCATGTGTCTAAACAGTCTTTGTTTGGGTTTCTTATGCCACATAACCTAATCCTAATACTTTGACCACGCAAACATCTCTACTTTCACAGCTCTTTCGTTTTGCCTGTCTCATTAAAAGTGTATCTTGCTTAGTCTAAGCCCAGTTCCATCATTTGGACTTAAAGATTTTATTTTTTTAATATTAATCATTTTTGACTGTGTGGTCTTCGTTGCTGTGCAGGCTTTTCTCTAGCTGCAGCAAGTGAGGGCTACTCTCTAGTTGTAGTGTGCAGGCTTCTCATTGTGGTGGCTTCTCTTAGTGCAGAGCATGGGCTCTAGGGTATGTGGCCTTCAGCACTTCCAGCTTGAAGACTCTAGAGCACAGGCTCAATAGTTGCGCTGTCCCTGTCAGGTGGGATCTTCCTGGATCAGGGATTGAACCCATGTCTCCTGCATTGGCAGGCAGATTCTTTACCACTGAGTCACCAGGAAATCCCCAAGATTTTGTTTTTTATTTCCATTTTATGTATTTATATTTGGATAGGCAATGCATTCACATAGTTCAAATTCAAATGATATGAAAGCTTATATAGTGGGAAGCCACCTGATGTGAAGAGCCGACTCACTGGAAAAGACCCTGATGCTGGGAAAGATTGAAGGCAAAAGAGGGCGGCAGAGGATGAGATGGTTGGATAGCATTACCAGCTCAATGGACATGAATCTGAGCAAACTCCGTGAGAAAGTGAAAGACAGGGAAACCTGGCATGCTGCCTGGGGTTGCAAGGAGTTGGACATGACTTAGCGACTGAACAAGAGCCAGGCAGTTAACTTGGTTTGATTCTGTTGGGCAGCATCTCAAATTAGTTTAGTTTTTAGATAGGATGCCTTCCACCCAGAATCTGCCTGTTCTTTGTTCCACTTCAGTATCCTTAGGTAGGTTTTTATTTCGCCCTCTAGTTTGTAGTTGTGTGATAGTCAATCCATCAGGAGCTTACTTGGTCATACTACTAGAATCTAGAACTATCTTTCAAGTATGTCATTTGGTTGACAGTTGGATAATCAACTTAAAGGACCTGAATGAAGTTAAAAGACTCATTAGAAAGTTCTTACAATAATTCAGGCGAGTTGATGGGGGTCTCAACCAAATTAGTTTAACTGAACGAGGGGTGAAGATGATGAATCAGAAAATGTACTAGTTAAATAACTGAATTTCATGAGTCATTACATGGGAAATAGTCAAAGTATAAAATGGCCTGCTTAAATTATTTTGGAAATCAGATTATACACTAACATTAAGTGTACATTAAATTTAGTTAGGGTATGAGTTCAGCAACAGGAAGGAGTGAGCAGCAGGCTAGCAATATTAATTTCAAGGGTATGAAGTAGAATTGCATATATCCCATTGGTCAAAACCTTAGTCACGTGGCACAACTAATTACAAGGGAACAGGAGAAATACGTGCGCTAGTGGCACAGCTGAAACATGAACAGGGGTCGGGGCCGGAGCGGGGCTGTGTTAGTAAAAGGAAAACAGAATGGAAGCTGGAGAACAAGAGCAGCCTGTGTCAGCCCCTCTGCAAGCTAGGTACCCTCGAGAATACCCCTCTCCTCAACAGAACAGATTTAACCCTTCTCCAGGGAACGCAACTCAAAGCCCCACCCAGATTCTGAATCCACTAAGATTCCAGGATCTCTGGGTGACTTTACAGAAGGGAGAAGACTGGCTACTTAGGAGAACAATAACTGCCTGTGTTTCAAACATAAACTTGATATCCTCCCTTTAGCCTTCATACACGTAAGCTGATATACTGTCTGTGTATTTGCATTTGGCATAACAGTGGTCACAATTTAAGCACGTCAAACATGGATCCAAAATGTATTAAAATGACAAAGCTAATGAACTAGCCAGGAGGGTTCCACAATGGCACCGGCCAGCTCCACGGTTCACGTGGCAGAAGAGCTCCCAAGAAGGGCTGCCACCAGTGTCTGTGGCTGAAGCTGCCCCCCACCTCAACGGGAGATGCTCCAAGACCAGCAGTGCATGTCTCCCATTCAGCTGTCAGCAAGAAGATGGTGTGGGAGTCAGGGGAAATAAGCTTGGGCAAAGAGAAATTCAACTGTGATGCAGGTCTGCTGAAACCACAGCCAGCCTGGTGGAGAGCTCTTGGATGACGATGGTGATGACATATGAAGGCAAACACACTGTATACAAGAATTAACACAATTAAAAGGGAAAATGGGTTGGTTGCATAGAGTCCTTATCACCTCTCACCCACCAAAAATATGCTAGGTAACTAAAAGGACAAATAATTAATAGGAAATTTTAAAAAGTAGTAGTAAAATGAGTCATAAGCATAATGCAGTTTGCATCAGTTACACAACAGTCTCATACAGACCAAATATAAAGCATGTGCAGACAAGAGGATAAAAGGAGACCTAAGAAAGATGGTAATACTTGAAAAAGGGGGGGAAAAAACCCCAAATATTTGTTCATCCATGTAAAATGGATTTAAGGTATAACAATAATATATATATTTGGTAGGCAGTTCATGTGATAAAGTAAAAGACTGTAAATAAAGGAAAAGGGATTAGCCAATAACTTCACATTTTAAAAATCATAAACTGAACTCAAATGATACTAGATGCAGAGTTTAATAATTGAAAATTATTAATTTTTTAAACCTGTACTGACCTAAAGGAAGCCTTTAACATGAACTATTTTTGTACTTCTATTGGACAAAATGAAAACATTTTACTGGTTTACACTAACTCCATTCAGTTTGCCTTAATCTAAGTAGGAATTATCATTAGCTATATATATATTTTAATTCCAAAGTATCAGATTTTTTACCATAAATTTTCTGAGAATAAAAAGATTAAAATTTTGAATTAATAAAATCAACTTACCCTAAAAGCTTTCCACACATAATTTAAAGATTTGAATTTTGCTTTTTTTTTTTATTATGATCCCAGCAAATGTTACACTAGAGAAAATGATTGGGAAAATACAAATAGATTCATTAAAAACACAGGCTGATTATTCATTTCTACTACATTCATAAGTATGCAAAACAATTCAGTTATATTGCAAAGCTGTAATTCCTTTTCCTAACAAAGCATTACTTTATAAAACTGTAGTGTTGTACTGATTCAATTTTAATACAAAATACTTATATACATAATACAATATAAAAGTAAACTGTGGTATATAGTGCCTTCACAAGGGATCTATTAAGGCGCTTTACAAATATACCATTATATTGACCAAAATTACTTTTTGTTTTAGATTAAAACAAACAGGCTAAATGTTTTACTTTAAATACCAAAGGGATTTTTGTTTATTTTTGTTTATTAAAGAAAAAATGTCTAAAGTACCTTAGGTAACAGCAGCAGCAATATCTAAAAATCCTCCCACTGTATTCTCTAATTTCAACATATTATTAAGTCAGAATAAATCATTTCCACTCACAGTTTTGCACTTTGCAACAGCAGAAGGTAATAACTTTTTTAAAAAGTCAATTTCAAAGTGACTTCTTAGTCATACATTCTATAGTTTCTATTACAAATAAGGTAGAAAAGATATAGAAACAGGGCCTGCCTTAGGACATCACTGGACAATATATAACTATCTACAATTATATAATTACAGAACACATTTCATAAATACCATTGATATGCATAAAAGGGGAAAGTATAAGAAAGACAGCAAGTTTTTTTTTAATGACTGGCAAAATTATTTTAAAAAGAAAACATGATTGATCAGTGTTTTCACTCTATTTCAACTGAGAGCATATAGATTTTTGACACTGGTCTAATCTTTTTGGCAGGAAATACCAGATTCCTACTGGAAGACTGGATATAGTTTGGGAATAAGTCAGCTGAATGTAGTTTAATAGTTTGCGAATATGACAGTATATCCAAACTGTTAAAAAATGCAGATACTAAAGGCTTGTACACTGCTTCGTTTAAATACAAAAAGTTTATACTGTCAGAGGAAATTTAAAAGGATACAATATTTATAGTGTCTGTTACATTTGAGGAATAAGGGCAACACAGATTTTGTGGGGAGAGGGGGAAGACAGCACCATAGTTTTTCTATAATGTAACTGTAACAAAGTTGGTTCTGTACTGTATTGCACCATAGTCCAGAAATAAAAACTAAATGGAAATTTCAATAAATCTGAGAAAGCCTGAAGAGCAAGGGGGGTAACAACAAAAGCTCTTGAACTAATTTGTTTTGCATAGAATTTTACAGGACTAATTAAATGCTCCATGAAGTGAAGGCTGCCATCTAACACAGTGCATTTTCTCACAGTTCTGAGTAGAGGTCCTTCAAATATTTCTACATTAAGCCTGAAACAAGTCAAACATGTATGTTAGTGCCCTTGAAAGGGTGTGTTTAAAGTGGAGCGCTATACCAGAAAGACAGGCATTCACAAGGATATCTTATCACATGGTACAGACCTTTCTCATCATAAATTACCAGTGTTTATACAAGATGTGCTAATCTGAGCACTAATCAGTAAATTTAAAGCAAAGTTCTTAATATATCAGTGTTCTTATAGGACAGAGGTCCATAACCAAGAGTAGTGACAGGTTTCAACACATCCAACTGCAATGCGACATCTTAGACATTATCTGTTGATATGAATTTTTCTGGGAACAGAGCCCACAATTTTCATCAGATTCTCAAAATGACCAATAACTGCCAAAGACCCACCATTACATAGTGGGTTATGTAGTGCTCTGAGAAGGCCATCTATGAAAACGCTGTAAGTGTGAGCTAATTAATCTTTGTCCTCCCCAATTCAACTGGAACAGGCTTTGCCTTTTTTTTTTTGCCTTTAATTTTACTTACATATATGATTCCATTAGCTTTTATACGAATAAGTTTGAAAATCACTAAAATTATGCCTCTTATCCACAGATACTAAGTTTTGATAAAACAATTCCCTACCAGTGGAGCTTAAGCAAATAAAATACAAATTTTACTAATGTTAGAATAGAGCCCTTTCCCCCTTCCTAAAAGATAAGCTAAATGTATTTTGGTATGAAACAACAAGTTGTCCTTAAAACCTAAGTATTATATATAATAGTAATGCTGAAAGACATATTATTTAACTTTAAATAAGTTATAAGGTTTTGAATTTTCTAAAAGACCACTATGTATTTTTTCCTAATTACTAATGGCCACCTTAATTAGGAGTTACATAATAATAATTTTTTTCACCAATTAATCTGACATAGGTAAAATGCTGCCAAATAGCCAGACTTTCCTTTGCCAGTAACAGTCCATGTATGCAGCACTGTTTTGAAAGAGCAAATCTATAACATTATTGATGACATAATCCAAACTATCACTATATAGAAAAGGTACTCACAAGTAAGTTCTAATCAAAGTTTTATATGAAGTTGAAAATAATCTCTGCATAAAATGTGGAATTATTATTATTTTTTAATCTCAAAGTCAAAATATGAAAGATCTTAGCTTTAGTACTAAAACTTTTAATTTATGACAGCTTTATTCCCTTTAAAAACTTAAAGCAGCATTAAAAATACCAGTATGGAAAGAAAAATGTAGTGATTTGCTTCCTTCAAAGTCATTAATTTTTGAGATATGTTAAAAAAATTAAATATTCTACACAGGGGGAAAAAAGATAAGCTGCACTATTTTTCATTTGGATGAGCATACTATATTTCATTTTTGTATTTCATATTTTATATTCATATTCAACTTTGAATTTATCAAATGTGAATTATACAGATTATCATTAGCCTAGGAACACTCACCACCATGATGCCTTCATTTCTATAGCTTATTTTTTCTAAGAATAAAGTTATGGGGAAAGGAAAAAAAACCAGCTCTGTAAATGTGGGATATATTTCATATTTGGTTAAAGCAAGATAAAACTAAAACTGTCTTTCAAAAAAATTTCAAAAATTCTTGTTTTTAAAAATTATTTAGCATTATGTACACATAGAAAACAGGCTTCTCCTTTTAAACAAAGCACTATTTTTTATTTTAAGTACTTTAAGTACCAAGAACTGACTATAATATTCAGCTCATAATTTACTTTCTTTATAACAAATTTTTTTCTAAATTACTGACTTAAAAGGCTGGAATAAATTAATATTTAAAAGGATTTCCCATAATTTAGGAACATAAAATATTGTACACAGAGCACACATACATAGCTCTGTCATATTTGCATAATTTTACTCTCAGAGCTTCAAAAAACCCTGCGTTTCAGGCCTTTTTGCCAATCCTCATTATAATTACTTCCTAGTGTGTCAAACATACACTAGATCACGATTTTTCATCTCTGAGCCTGTGTGCTGATCATCTTCATCTGACTGCTGCTCTGAGCCTTGTGAATTAATATATTCATATTCAATAGGTTTTGGATAATTGTAAGGGTAGCCATTGTCATCAAAAAACCTCCGAAAGGTAAATTCATAGAAAGCATGTTCAGGGTGCTTTCCATTTTTATACCATCCGTTGAGAGTGTCGTTTACATTTTCTTCCTCATTATCATCACTCCGTAACTTGTCAGGATCAACAGGATCAAAATTTGATGTATCTGTTGGGTGTGTGATTTTAGGAATGTATGAAGCAGATTGCTGTCTCAGGTCACTGGAAAAATCAATTGTTTTAAAAAATGGATGAGCTTTTATTTCATCAGCACCATTCTTGCCTAAGCGATCTTCTGGTCCTCGGCAGAGTTTAATAATAAGATCAGAGGCTTCAGGACTCAGTTTAGCTTGCGGTGGGATGTGAAGAGATGTTTGCCAGTTGATAACCTTTAAAGAAGATTTTTAAAAATTAGAAGGAAAGAGGTAAGAAAAACAAATTTCCTCCAAGTTTTATATGAAGAAGTCTTACTGGACTATTTGTGTGTTTTTAAATAAATTGCATGGTATTTCACATTCCTTCACTTTATTTTTTTGGTTTGTTTTTTGGCCACGCCACACAGCTTGTGGGATCTTAGGTCCCGGACCAGGGATCAAACCATGCCTCCTGCATTGACAGTGCAGAGTCTTAACCACTGGACTGCTGGGGAAGTCCCTGAAGTTACTGTACTTTCAAACTCTTTTTTCTCTCTGCTGTTGAGACTGCATAATTTCTATTGATTTTTCTTTAAGTTCACTCATTCTTTCCTCTTGCCGATATCATACTATCTGGATTAGTGTAACTTCCTCTTAAGTCTTAAAATCAAGTAGCTGATTCCTCAAACTCTATCCTTTTAAAAACTTGTTTTTGTTATCAGTTTCTTTGTCCACCCAAATGAATTTTAGAATTGGCTCACCTATTCAATTGATCATTACATATTACTCTCATACCCTACAACTGTATTAAACTCACTTATTAGTTCTATGGAGGTTTTCACAGATTGCCTGAGATTTTCAATATAGAAAACTATGCCACCTGTGAATAAAGCAAGTGTTTTTTTTCCTAAGCTTTATGCTTTTCCTTTCATTGCTGTATTACACTGGCTAAGACATCCAGAACTATGCTGAATAAGACTCAGACCAGACATCCTTGCCTTGTTCTTCATCTTTAGGGAGAAAGCATCCAATTTTTCACACACAGCACCTACACAAACATATTTGTATTTCTACCTATGCATTTATTTCGTATATACATATGCATTAAAATGAAGGCAAAATAAAGATACTTTCAGACAAATCTGACACAAACCTGAGAGAATGTATTACCAGTAAACCTGTAACAAAAGAAATTCTGAAGAAGTTTTAAATATAGTGTATTAAATGAAGTGACAGACAGAACATAACTTGGGTAGAGTGTCACAGAAAAGACAGTATGTCAAGACACACTCAAAGAATGATTAAAAATGCCCAGGAGTGAAACACAAAGGAGGGAAAGTTGTGAAACATGGGAGAGAAAGAAGGGTATTCCGTACAGAGGGAATGGTATGAACACAGGAACAGAGGAAAGACTGGGACTTTATAGACAAAGCCACTAAAAGGTTTCTTAAATGGGATAATTTATGATCAACATTGTGAGCAGCTTTTCATTTAAGTGCTAGGGAGATACAGACATTTGTTAGTAGTTTGGGGCCAGAATGTACGTGCAAGGAAACAAAGCCAGCAGTCAGTAGAAAGAATAAATTGGAATACATCTTCAAAAGGTACTAAAAACTTGTAAGAGGAAGAACCGTGAATGTAGTATATGCATGAGGAAGGATATGGGGGTGGTAAAATCCCACGGGGGAGAGCACACGTGGAATTTCAGTGGGTTCCTATATCCTTACAAGCTCATTCTTTAATTGTAAATTAAGATGCTCTAAATAAAGGACTGATAAAGGTGTATGGTATTGGGGCTTCATAACAATTATTTTGGTACAGATTCTACACCTTACCTTCACTTGTGTTTCAAATGGTGTCTGTGCCAAGAAAGGCGGCTGTCCCACCAACATTTCAAAAAGAATGACACCAACACTCCACCAATCACACAACTGTGTATAGCCTAAAATTAGACACCAAATTTATGGTTATTCATAAGCACTTTTGAAAAAACTGCTCAGAATGAATACAATGAAAATTAATATTAAATCGCCAATTTATACTATAGAATTAATACTTTTATTGTAAACCTGAACCATTAACCATATTCTCCTGGTCTACAGGCACACTGAGATTCTTTATAGGACAAATGTCTACCTGTTCGTAACAAGACTTCAGGCGCAATATAATTAGGAGTCCCAACCAAAGAATGTGCGAGACACCGCTGGTGCTGGCGTGCAGCTCTCCGCTCCAGTGGTTTCAGTCTATCACCACATCGACAGTTAGAGGGGTCACCCCATTCATTACTGAAATCCATGCTATCTTGCCGTGGATGGTCACCTGTATAGTAAAATAAATAAATACATAAATAAAAACAACAATAGTAGACCTATCTGTTTAATCTTTAGACATCCTAAAGTTAACAACACTTCCCCGTGTTGACAAGCTAAGACACAATGTATGCCAAATCACTGATGCTGTACTTATTAATAACTAGAGACTGTACTCTTGAAATACCAAAGGATAAATCTTACACTAAGAAAAATTAGCCTAAGATGTAGTAATTTACTCAACAACAAATGATGACAATAAAAGTTATTGAGTAGGCAGGACCGATAATTTGTTATTCAGGCTGCTCTCCAATTATTCTGGACAAAGTTTCAAACAAATTAGATTTGTGTTTCATTTATTCAGCAAATGACAACATTAACAATTGAAGACAATATTCTTCTCTCAGGCAGGTTATCTGTAGGGGAAAAATATAACAAATACATATGTGAGAACCAGTGATGTGTCCCGCACAGAGAATCAACATGCGGTGATAGGGCAAATGTGCTGAGGTGGCATTTGTTTAAAAAGAAAAAAAGAGGAACTCAACAATATGAAAACCAGACAAGGCATTCTACACACAACAGTACTCGAGAGGACCAGTGTGGTTAGTAAAGGGGAGAATGGAACGAAATGGAGCAGGAGACAGCGCACATGGGTTTTACAAGCAAAAGAAACGGTTTGCCTTTTACTTCAAGTACAGTGAAGATACTGGAATACATATGTGTGTGTGTGTGTGTATTTATACATATGAATATACTTATATATACAGAAGTATTAAATGAAGGCATTTCTTTTAAAACACGTATCAGACCTTTTCATTCTCTTGAAGTGATGAAAAGGTCTGATATATGTTTAAAAAGGAAAACTTTTAACTGCTATATAGAGAATAGAGTATAGGGAGGACAAGGGTGAAAAAGAGACCAGGTAAGAGGCTATTACAGTTAAGTTTGGACTATGATGATAATAGTACAGATGGAGAAAAGTGAACACATTTAGAATCAAGGATGGGTGGTGGTAGTACAATTTACCAAAAAGGAGGGGAACAAATAGGGAGGGGGAGAAATTAAGAATCGTTGATTAGCAGTCTTAAGTTTGAAAGGCCTATTAGGAATCCGTGTGAAAGGGAGAGGACATTTCTGAAGAGAGATTTCGAAGTCATTGATGCAGAGGTAGTAATTAAAGCTATGACTGGATGAAATCACCTAGGGGAAAAAAAAAATCTGAAATTAACCTATCTGTAATAAACGGGGATGTTTGATTAAAAAATAATTTCTATTATTTCTATTATTATTATTTCTATTATTTCTAATCTCCAGTGGAGATTTTCAATCAGAAGACTGGAAGAGAGTCTAAGAATCATATTTTTAAGATAAGCCCCAGATAAGATTCAGGTAAATCTGGGGAGATATTAAATTATGGAGAAGGCAATGGCACCCCACTCCAGTACTCTAGCCTAGAAAATCCCATGGAGGAGCCTGGTAGGCTGCAGTCCATGGGGTCGCTAAGAGTCGGACACGACTGAGCGACTTCACTTTCACTTTCCACTTTTATGCATTGGAGAAGGAAACGGCAGCCCACTCTGGTGTTCTTGCCTGGAGAATGCCAGGGTCAGGGGAGCCTGGTGGGCTGCCGTCTATGGGGTCGGACACGACTGAAGTGACTTAGCAGCAGCAGCAACCTGAACTTTAAAGTAGCTTCAGATATCTTAAGTTCTATCTATTTAATGTAAATCCACTTGTGTTCACAAGAAGCATTGGAGGCAATAATACTTACCTCAGAGGATTGCTGTGAACATTAAATTAGAATATATATAAAGCACCTAGTCATGGTAAGTATTCAACAAATGTTAGATTGACTTACACTTCCATTAGTGCTTGGAGGGATCTTGGTGAGGCAGTGTGGTATAGCAGAAATAACATGGGCCCTGTAAGCAGACAAACCTGGGTTCAAAGCCTAGCCCTTACACTTATTTTCTGTCCGACCATGGGCAAATTTCTAACTTAGCCTCAGGTTCTTCACTCTGCCTCACAATGACATTGTGAGGATTAAAGAGAATCATGCACATCAAGTGTTTAAACAAGCTGTATAACAGTCATACAATGGAATCCTAAAGAGCTGTGAAAATAAATGTTATCATTTATTTATATGCAGGAACACAGATGAACCTCAAACAAATACAGGAAGTCAACATAGAAGAATACATGTAAAATGATTACATTTAAATAAAGGTTCAAGGGTAGGCAAAATGAAGTAGTATGTTGTTCAGGGATATGCATAAAACTATACAGAAAAGTAAAGAACTGATTATGGAGTTTTGAAATAAAGGTTACCTCTATGGAGGAAAGAAAACGAAGTGATTGTTTAGGGACTTCAAAAATACTAATAACCTAGTTCTTAAGTTGAGTGGTGTGTAGGGGGCTTCATTTAAAAATTATTTCCAAACTGTCATATGACAGAAAACCACAAAATTCTGTAAAGCAATTATCCTTCAATTAAAAAATTAAAAATTATTTTCAAATTATTTGTCTGACACATTTCACATTAACAAAATGTAAAGAGATTAATTAAAAAATGTTAATGACATTTAGAAATAATTAATTCTAACACACACTTTCATTTTATAAATCTAAGTATCTAAAGGATTCACTCACATTTATCCAATGGAGTTAAGACCTGACCCAGGACTTCTGGCTCCCATCCAGGGATAATATCATCTTATATTTTATTACACTAATAAGTCATATGAATACATACAAATTTTATGATTTTACTCACCACTCTGGTAGTACTTAGAGTCATGTGTCCATCTGAAGCCAGTGCAGAGACCGAAGTCAGTCAATTTAATATGACCATCACGATCGATCAAAATGTTATCAGGTTTAATATCTCTATGAATAAAACCCATTTTATGAACACTTTCGACTGCACAGGTAAGTTCTGCTATGTAGAATCGTGCCAGATTTTCTGGAAAGATGCCCATTCTAATTAATAGGCTCATCATATCACCCCCAGGAATATAGTCCATTACAAAGTATAAATTGTCTTTGTCTTGGAATGAATAATAAAGACGAACTACCCATTCGTTGTCAGCTTCGGCCAGGATATCTCTCTCAGCTTTGACATGAGCAACTTGATTTCGAAGCAGAACATCTTTCTTTCGAAGAGTTTTTGTTGCATACAAAGCCTTGGTATCTACTTTTCTTGCTAGACAGACTTCACCAAATGCTCCTATTCCTAATGTCTTTATCTTCACAAACATAGACTTGTCCATTTTAGCCCTCTTAAGACGGATGTAATTAGACTCTTTTTGGCAAAGCATCTTTCTCATTTGATCTTGGGCATCTTGAGATAATCCAACCTAGGCAAATAAACTTAATATTAAATGAGGAATTATCTTCTATACTAAATATTAAGAAATCGCTTGGAAAAAGTTCAGGCATATATATTTAAAGGTTAAATGCATAATAATTTTTAATAAAGCATGTTAGAAATCTAGAATATATTTTAGAGAAAATTAATTATCAACAGTGCAGCATAAGGGATAGTTAACAGGATACACAAGGTGAATACAGAGTCTGCTGTGGAGAGCAAGGAGAAGATGCTATCAATGGTCAGCTTTCTACTCCTCTCTAATGCACTAAAAAAAGAGTTCCCAGTGTGCAATCGCCAAACACGTTAACATGCACCCTCATCTATCTCTCCCGGCACATTCATCCCAAACTACATAATCAGATTGCTTTCATTATATGCATCCACTTGTAGAATGCCTATGTCTCAAATATTCTCATTTTGGTCTTCATGAAAAGAAATTCTTCCACTCCAGGTTCATTTATTCTAAAAAACTGATGTATTAAGAACAAAAGAATATCTTCTCTAGTCAACCCACTCACTAATAAGTCAGTCTTTCCTTTTATCTTTTTCAGGGCATTACAGTAAAGGCAGGACTCACAGCCATCACTAACACAAAATGCACAGAGTATGTCCTACCTTATTTCAAAGGGACTACTTGTTTGATTATAAGGTATCTTAGATATTTTGGAACATTTCAAAGAAGAGTCAGTGTGACTTGTGAAGATACAAAAAAAACCCAGATAAAAACAAAAACCAAAAACCACTGTCTAAGTAGACATGGAATACCTGGATTTAGAAGGAAAAACAGTCTATTTATGACTAGTTAATAAAGGATTAATTTAAGAATCTAAATAGAAAAGGAATTTGTTTTGAAAAGTAGATAACTCTAGAAACGCAAAGCTAATTAAAATACAGCAACCTCATGCTTCTGTTAGAATAGGCATTTGCATGCAAAATCTTTTAAGAAGGGTGGCATGCCAGACTTAGTAAAGAACTGTTTCTCTTAAAATCTTACTTGCCTACACAGTAATGGAGGCTACAGAAGTCAGCAAAGCTTCCAACACCATAAAAGTTTAAATCAGCTATTAGTGAAAGTGAAGAGGAAAAAGGAAAAATAAACTAAGAAAATACATACAGACAGACTTTAGTAAGAAATCCTAAGAGCTAAATATGGATAAGCCATATAGGTTATTATGGTATTTCTCACAATAAAATTCAGTTTATAGCAAGAGTAACTATACTGTGAAGTCAGATCCAGAAAAATCATTTTAAAAGAACAGCTCTCTCAAATGTCATGAGAAACTTTAACACAAACGAGCCTCTTAAGATTTGGGGCAGTAGATGTAAGACTGGGAGTCAAACCTCTGAACTATAAACATGTTATAAAAATAACAGTACCACCATAGTATCTAAAGAAGAGAGTTACATGGAATCACAACAGAAATTAATCTAAAGGGTTTAATTATTCTGATCTCCTTTTTAGTAGATTTTAATAATTTCAGGACATTAGAAGGGGAAATAACTGAAAGGAGATGTCTCTGACACTTCTAATAAGACCAACCTGATGAATAAACCCCTAAGCCCCAAAACAACTATAAGTAAAAATATGTTTCATAAGTTTATCAAGAGATAGGACTAAGATATTTCTAGTTTATTTTAAAATGTAAGATAATATGTAAACTCCAGAAAATAACTCTTGGTTCAGTTTCCATTAAAGGGATTATGTATACCTAAACTGCATACTGCAAATTATACTTTTCTTAATTTATTACAATTTTATTACAGAAAATTCTGGGTAAATCCTGAAATGCTAAAATAAAATGGTATAATCTAAAGTACTTTAATGTTTACGGACTTTTAAATAACTGATAATACATTTAGCATAAAAATACTAGAACACAGTATTTTAAAATAAACACCAAGCAAATGCATGATCAAGTATAAAAATAGAAAATTTTAAAGGTTTTATACTCAGCCATAAAAGGAATGAAATAATGCCATTTGCAGCAACATGGATGGACCTAGAGACTGTCATACAGAGTGAAGTAAGTCAGAAAAAGAGACAAATACAATATCGCTTATATGTGGAATCGAAAAAAAAAGGTACAAATGGGCTTATTTACAAAACAGATCTAGAGTTACAGATGTAGAAAACAAACTTACAGTTACCAGAGGAATAAGGAATAAACTGGGAGATTGGAACTGACATATACACACTACTATATATTACATAGATAACTAAAAAAGGCCTACTGTATAGCACATGGAACTCTACTCAATATTCTGTAATGGCTTATATGGGAAAATAATATAAAGAACAGTGGGTATATGTATATGAATAACCGATTCACTCTGCTATACAACTGAAACACAACACTGTAAACCAACTACACTTCAATAAAAATAAAAAATAATAATATTAAAAAAATTTACCCGCATCATTTCATTCTCTAATTGTTTTTTACGATGTAGACGTTGCTGATGAGATTTGAGCACATTTTCTACATGTTGCTCCATGAAGAATTTAAATGCCTGAGGAGAGTAACTTTGAATACGAGATTCCCTTCGCTCTTCATCTTTCTTGTTTTTCCTAACAGTGATAGGTGAAGTGGTAATCTGTTTCTTTTCTTTATCTCCAGTATCAACATTGTCATAACTTTTTTCACTCTCATCTTCCTTAGGCAAGCTTGGCTGCTCCTCTTTGCTAGACTTACTGACCAATTCATATGGAGGAACAGATGGGTTTTGGTGTAGCAGATGCTTGGGATAAGGTGGTGGCGGACCTTGATAGTTTGGAGCTTCAGCAACAGGTGGCATAACGGTACCCTCAGAAAAAGGACTAGGTTGAACACTCTGAATGGGCTGTGGTATCCAAGAAGGGTGTGTAGGTGCTAAAGCAGTCTGCAGCTCTGGTTTCAATACACGTATACTTTTCACAGGCTGTTGAATGGGAGCTGGTGTGATAGCAGTGACTGTTGTAGCTGAAGGTTGAGAATTAGCAGAATGACTTGTTCTGTTTCCTAATGGGTTATTAAAAGAATTTGACCTCACTGGTATGTTAGGTTGCCACGTAGGGATTTCATGTCCGCTGCTTGGGGATGACTGGGCAGGAGCAGATGATGACTGAGGCCAAGTTGTTTGCAGTCCAGGTACATTAATGTTATAAAGTTCCATGTTATGACTATTTCTGTTTGGCACCATCATAGCTTGAGGAATGTTCCCATTTGTGTATGATGACGGAGCAGCAGAACCCCCTGTTTGTAAAGCAGAGGGGCTTTGTCCATTAGTTGGGGTCAGAGGATATGGAGGGGGTGGCTGCCGATTGACAGTGCCAGCAGAGACAACATTCTGGTGCATCATAAACTCAGTCTGACCACTACCATTCTGAATTCCAGGTCTCCCAGGTGGAAAATTAAATTTGTTAGAACTCTGCATGATGATTGGCTGTCTGCCAACAGGAACAGAATTAATGCCTCTCTGTCCCTGATTAGGAGGATTCATTGGGGATGTGTTAAGAGGTGGTGGAGGATAGCCCTCCTGCCAGGCTCCAGGTGGAACTGGAGAGATTCGGGAGATGACGTAGTCCATGTTCCCAGAATAGCGCTTTGTTTGAGAGTTTGGTTCCCATGATGGGGGAGGCGGAGTTGTACCTCTTGGAGGGGGAGTCTGGCCTCTTGGAGGTGGCGGAGGAGTGACACTCCTTACTTGAGGAGGTGGTGGAGGGTTCACTCTCTGTCCATTGCTAGGATGAGCTTGAGTAAACGCTGTTACACCAGATCCTGACAAAGGTCTTCCTACATCTGTCTGTGAATTGGGACTTTCAGAACGGTATGCTACACTTTCTCCTAGTGGTGGACCATGTCTCTGAGGAACTAAGGATTCTTTAGAACCCTTCCAGCTTTGTTTGCGGTTAATTGATTGTTGCACACTCCCTATGGGAATAAAACAGAAAAAAACAACATGCTTTTTAACCTCCTACTTTTGAAAAATTTAGCTTGGAATTCTAAGCCTACTAAAAGATACTACTCTTTCAAGAATTACAAAAATAAAATTTCAGCATGTGGTTTTATATTTTAGAATTTTATCCATTTTTGACTAGGTAATACCTTCTCATAGCTTAAAATTCAGGCAGTACAAAAGGACACGGATCCCTGTCCCTTAGCCAACCAATGTCACTGAAGGTAACCAATGTCATCAGTAAGATATTTTAGGAATACACAAGTAAATAGTACTAGAAAGGGGAAAGGAAACCCTCCTACACTGTTGGTGGGAATGTAAATTGGTACAGCCACTATGGAGATTCATCAAAAAGCTAAAACTAAAAGTTGCCATATGATCCAGCAATACCACTTCTGGGCATGTATTTGGACAAAACTATAATCTGAAAAGATACATGTACCCCAGTGTTCACAGCAGCACTATTTACAATAACAAAGACATGAAAGAAACCTAAGTGTCCATTAACAAATGAATGAATGAAGATGTAGTGTACACACACACACATACCCCCACAGGAATATTAGTCATAAAAAAAATAATGAAATACTGCTATTTGCAGCTACGTGGATGCAACTAGAGATTATCATACTAAGCAAAATAAGTCAGAAAGAGAAAGACAAATAACATATATCACTTATAGGTGGAATCTAAAATGTGACACAAATGAACTTATCTGAGAAACAGACTCACAGACATAGAGAATAGATTTCTGGTTGTCAAGGGGGTGAGGGTAGAGGTGGGGGAGGTTGGATTGGGAGTTTGGGGCTAGCAGATATAAACTATTATATTTAGAGTGAATAAACAACAAGGTCCTATTGTATAGCAAAGGGAACTATATTTAATGTCCATTATGGTAATAAACCATAATGGAAAAAATATGAAAATGAATATATATATATATATAAAACTGAGCCATTTTGCTGTACATCAGAAACAATATAAATCGACTATACTTCAATTAAAAAAAATAATATACCCCCTATATATACTATTGTGCCTGGGTCTTTTCATTTAAAAAAACCGAAGATTCTATATTAGTATATAAAACAGTTTTTTACGTAAAAAAAAAAGTTATTACAGTTTTTCACTACATGGTTGTTCCCAGATTTATTTAATCAGTTTCTCTGATGGCTATTAAAGTGGTTTCCAATCTTTTGGTTTACCCCTCCCCTCCGAAAGCAATGAAGAATTTTGTACAGATATCATTTCATAGATATGTTAGGTAGATAAATTATTAGAAATGGCATTATTGAGCCAAAGGATGCGTCCATTTGTAGTTTTGATAAATAGAACACAAATTTTAAATATATTTCAGTATGGCTTTTAAAACAAAAAAGTTAAGGGATAACTAGACACTAAATAAGGTAGAGATTTTACAGAGTCTCTATTTAATGGAATTTCCAAATAAACAGGCAAGAAAACATGCAATACTGAAGGAAAAAAAAATGTGTTCAAAATAGTTTTGTCGCTTAGAAAAGGGCTGATATAATGTATTTAAAATATATGTAAAATACATTTGTATAAAATACAATACACATAAATAATATATTCCAGAAGGATTAAACATTTAAATGTTAAAGATGATACCATACAAGTATACTAGGAAAAAAGCAGTGGACATTTGTTAATACTGGGGTACTTCTTTGTACCTCCTGGGAAGGTCTTCCGAAGTATGACAAATATAGAGAACAATACAGTAAAAGACTGATAGATTTAAGTACATGAAACACTTAGCATCATTCAAAACAAAACAAACAAGAAACACTCATAAATTTGAAAGGTTAACACCACATTACCCTGGGAGAAAATGTATTTAAGAACACATGAAAAAGAAACTGGTAAATATTCAGAATGGACAGTTTAACACTCTATTTTACATAAGTTTGTCAGCATCCTGGGGCTATAATTTCTGGGACAGTCATCACTCTGGGTAAGTTACACAAGTCCTCTGACCACAGGCTCAGTCTTACCTTCTTCGGAGAGTCAGCTGAGGCCAAATGCACCAAATCACTCTCCCACTTTTACCAGTTAAGATGAAATCCCTGCAACCCTCAAGTACTTGCAACCCTCAAGTACACTGTGCTTAGTCGTGCTCAGCTTCTCAGTCATGTTCAACTCCTCACGACCCCATGGACTGCAGCCTGCCAGGTTCCTCTGTACATGGGGATTCTCTAGGCAAGAATACTGGAGTGGGTTGCCACGCCCTCCTTCAAGGGGATCTTCCCAATCCAGGCATAGAACCCAGATCTTCCACACTGCAGTAGGATTCTTTACCGTCTGAGCCACAGGGAAGTCCCAAGTATACTGCCACCCTTACTGCTATGAACCTCCCATGAAGATCTCTGTTCTTCTACTTCCTAAACCCCCGACTACTGCCCTCTAGACACACTTTTATTCTATGTGACGAGCAAATGCTCCTCCATTACTGACCTCTGCTCCAAGCTTTCCCCTACCTTCTTAAAGCAGATTATCATCTGCTGACATTACTTTCCTTTCAGCCCTTTGCAATTAAGGTTTTCTTTAAAAAATAAACTGGGTTAAAAGGTAGAGCTCCACTTCTTTGCTCTCCAATTATGTTTCTAGATCATGGTTATTTCTGCATTCTCTTTTAAAAAGCCAGTTCTTTAGAAGCTCATGCTATCTGTGGGAGGTCTCATTCATTTAATGTTCACTTAATGAACACCTACTTGCTCACCTTCATTCACCCATAAACTCTAACTTTGATGCTCTCCGCTAAGCCCTGACAACATTCTATAACTTCAACATCCACATGGACAAGCCATGAATCACCCTGGTTCCAGGTTCAATCCCTGGTCAAGGAACTAAGACCCTGAAAGTGGTGCGGCACTGCACCCTTCTCCCCCACCCCCACACAAAAGAGGTGAAAACTGGATAAGAATTCTGAAGTATCAAGCTAGGATCTTCAACAAATTCTGCAATATAATGGGACACTTTCACTGGGATAACTCAATGAACCTAACTAAACCTTATGTCAAAAACCAGATTTATGAACTTTCTCCACCAAACTCTGTCTTCTGAGCATTCCCTTTTATAACGTGAGGCCTCACCATCCATTTTTATATACAAAAGCCTAAGAGTCACCCAACTCTGTTATCACACACCACATGCAATCTGTATCTATGTTATCAATTTTATTCCTATCTCTTTCTTAATTCACTCAATTTTCTCCACCACCATCTCCCTAGTCCAAATTACCTTCATTTCCTATGTACTGTATTTCTTATCAAGTCTATACCCTCCTTTGCTCTAATTCGTTTTCATCCATTGCAGCTATCTTTCTGAAACACAAAGTGAATCATGTCATTACCCTGCTTAAAATGTTTCTGTTACCTCCTACTGCTCTTAGGATAAAATCAGTAGACAGTCCTGCATAGTCAGGCCCCTATGCGCTTCTCCACTCATATCTTATACTCTTGTTTTCAGCATTTGAGCCACATTCATTTCTTCGAATGTACATACCTTACTGAAAGAAAAGTCAAAGCAAAAGTCGCTCAGTTGTGTCCGACTCTTTGTGACCCCACTGACTATACAGTCCATGGAATTCTCTAGGCCAGAATACTGGAGTGGGTAGCCTTTCTCTTCTCCAGGAGATCTTCCCAACCCAGGGATTGAAGCCAGGTCTCCCGTGTTGCCAGACAAGCCATGCGTAGGAACAAACTTCCTCACTAAACCCATCCCCACTAACACTTTCTTTCTTCAGATATCAGCTCCATTATCAGTTTAACAGGAAGGTTTTCTCTGATGTCCTTGATCAGGTCAAAAACCTCTCTATCGTATAAGTCCACAGAATCACATAACTCTCCTCTCTTCATTCACACTTGTAATTCTACATGTATTTCTGTATTTGATCTCCCTTACTAGAATCTCAACTCCAAAAAAGGGCAAGAACTTTATACCCAATGCCAAGCAAAGGGCCTGAAACAAGGAACTGACCAATAAAAATTTGCTGAATGAAAGAATGAAAATATTAGGCCTCTTACAAATCAATTTAAAAAGATAAAAACAAGATTAAGAAAGAATTAAAATGTCAATTTAAAAACAATCAATAAACAATATTCAAGCTCACCAGTGATCAAAGAAATGTGGATGTAAACTGACAGTACTTTCATAACCATTAAACATATGAAAAGGATAATACCTAGGATTTACAAATACAGGCATTCTCATATTAAACTGATTGGGACAGTCTAAGTTGGTAACACCTTTCTGGACAGCAATACAGGCATATCTTGGAGGGAGACGGTTGTGAGTTCAGTTTTAGGACAGGTCAGTAAGGTGAATAATGCAATAAAGTGAGTCATACAGACTTTGGTTTCTCTGTGCATAGAAAGGTTATGTTTACCTTATACACACACACACATGAATATATGAATATATATATATACGCATATCATAGTAAGTGGGTAATAGCATTACATCTAAAAAACAATGTACATATCTTATTAAAAATATTTTATTGCTAAAAAAAAAAGAGGCTAACCATCATCTGAGCCTTCAGTGAGTCATACTCTTTATTGGTGGCAGGTTTGAAATATTTCGAGGATTACCAAAATATGACACAGAGACATGAACTGAGCAAACGCTGCTTGCAAAATGGCACCAACAGACTTGCCTGGTGCAGGGTTGCCACAAACCTTCAATTTGTAAAAAATGCAGTATCTGCAAAGTGCAATGAAGCGAAGCACAACAATATGAAGTACGCCCATAAGAAAAACTTTCCGTAAATCCTTGAAAATTTACTTTTACCTAATCATCAGAAATGTACAAAGACTTAGGTAAAAGGGCCTTTACTTCAGTATGTCTGTAACGGCCAAAAGAAAAAAAAAAAGGAGCCAGACAAATGTCAAAAAATGAAAGGCTGGCTAAATAACATATGTGACAAATCTATCTCACTGTAGCCAAGTGTTTTGTAGGCCACTTAATAACAATGAAAGTTATACACGGTGAAGTAAGTGAATAAAGCAGCTTTTAATATGCCCTCTGCTTTCACTCAGAGAAGGCGATGGCACCCCACTCCAGTACTCTTGCCTGGAAAATCCCATGGATGGAGGAGCCTGGTAGGCTGCAGACCATGGGGTCGCTAAGAGTCGGACATGACCGAGCAACTTCCCTTTCACTTTTCACTTTCACGCACTGGAGAAGGAAATGGCAAGCCACTCCAGTGTTCTTGCCTGGAGAATCCCAGGGACGGGGGAGCCTGGTGGGCTGCCATCTATGGGGTTGCACAGAGTCAGACACAACTGAAGTGACTTAGCAGCAGCAGCAGCTGCTTTCACTTAAACAATAAACAAAATACACACATATAAATCCACTCATTTTTCACAGGAAAAAAAGACTAAGAAATAAAACATACCAAAGTCTGGTGGGTATTTATAGTGGTGCTTTATTTCTTTTACTGTCTAAATCTATGACGAACATGTTTCACAATAAGAAAAGATTATATACATGAAAAATGAATAGTCTGAATGATAATATTTATGGTTAAAAAGAAAAATATTTCAGTTGCATTATAACCAATCAAGCAGTTCTCAACCTAGACTGCTCCTTATCAGAATTAACTATGGAACTTTAGGTCCCCATCTGCAAATTCATTTTGGTTTAACAACTATAATGTTATTATTCTGGCTTAAGACTCTCACTGTGATGCTTTTAACAGTTCCTAGGATAAAACATTTTATATACTTGAATATTTTTAAATATTATAAAATAAGATTAGAAAAAAAAAAACATGATTAATCACCTGGCTTCAAGTTGGCATTAACAGGTCTGGCAGCTGCTGTGGCCATCTGTTCCCGTCGAGGATCTTGATAACTCATTTTACTGATGAATTCAATTGCGGCTTCTATACTTCTGTTATTAGTTTTCTGAAGAGCTTGTATAACCATATCCTGACATGAAGTTTAATAAAATTTAAATCATATAATTAATAAGAAGGAAAGAACACTATAACTTCCACTAGAGAAGTTCATAATTTTGAGGAACAAGGCCTCAAGCCATAATCTAATGTCCTGTTTGTAAAACTACTATGAGGGGGAGGGGCAAGATAAGGGTAGGGTATTAAGAGGTATAAACTACTATAGCTAAAATAAATAAGCTACAAGGTATAGCACAGTAAAAGTATAAAAATCTATACAATCTCAAATTACTAAAGAAAACAAAACAAACCCTCAAATCCTTCAAATGTTTCTTCAATATTTTCACCTTTATGTAAAGTATTCCTGTTTTCTTCTAGGGTTTTTTCCCAGATATAGTCATAACATGCTTCTGAATTTTCTCATTCTTAATTTCATTCTTACATAAACAGAGACTATCAGATTGTTAAAAACAGTATCAATCAACATACTGGAAACCACTCTTTTGCATCATGGAAAGTAGTTTATTAAACTTCTCTGTGTGTTTATTAGTAAAAGACCTACGTTATTCTGGTTCCTACCTTCTTAAGAGTTTAAGGACACAAATATAGGACAAATGGTAGAGGGAAAACACTCAGACTTTATATGATTATACAAAGACTTTAGGAGACTATGTGGTATGACAGAAAAAAAAAGGAGTTTGAGATCAACTGGAACCAAAGTCTGAGTTCCAGCAGCCCTGTATTATTTTCTCATGCTTAGAAGCAAAAATACACTCCAGCCTCACTTTAAAACTGAGTGAACTTTGGCACCTTAATTTAACATCTCAGAGCTCAATTTCTTCATCTGTAATTCACTCAGAATTGACATGAGGATTACACAAGAAAATATGTGAAAGCACAGCAGCACAGTGCCTGGAGCTCAGATACGGCTTGTTCTCCTGCTCTGTTCCTTATCCTTTATGTTATGTAAACACAGATTATACACTAACATGCAGAAAGTATACTGATACGCATTTTTCAAGAGGGAGGCAGCTACTTACTTGTCCTATAGGATTTACTATTTCAAAAACTACTTTTAAATGAAAAACGGCTTAGGAAGACTAATGGGTGGAACAGACACTGTTAGACAATCGTCTTACACAAAATGACTGGAGGTGACTGTGAGGCCTAGTGAAAAAAGGCTGTGGCAGAGACTTGCTGCTTACTCAAGATCTATTCTTTCTTTAAAAAGTTACTAGGATTTTGATTGAAGTTTTCCTTATACCTACAGTGGCCACATGACAATTCTGACCAATGAGACAAAAACACAAGGATTTCTGGAGGAACGCTGCTATCACTGATTTAGGTATTGGTCCTTCTTGTGTCCTATTTCTTAGACAACAGATAAAAAGGTACACTGTGGTCACATTTTATGTGATCAGACTTTGCAAATTTGTAGTGAGACACAAAGGATTAGTAAGTCTCACTTTATGTGCAAATTTAAAATAATACAAATCACCCAAATTAAAATTCATCAGAGTGCTTAACTTTAAAACTGTTAAACCAAGTGAACTGCAAACTGTATTTATGCTATTATCACATGGCAGTGCCATCTCAGTTGGTAAGAAAACTGATATCCACCATTCTTGTTCAACACTGTGAAAACCATATCCTTAAGCACATTAGAATTTCAGCTTGTGATTTTGATGATTAATTATTATGCTTTTATTTTTGAATTTTATTGCTATATGGTAAAATATTTGTTACATCTGTAACAATATCAACCAAGTGTTCCTTAAGTGGGGGTGTTAGTGCCTGTGTGAAAAAGAGCACCCTCAAATCAGTAACTTTGGAATATAAGTCCTGTATGATAGAAAACATTATGTCCATATTGCTGTGCTTTGGTTGCTTAGAAGCAAAAATATATCCCAGTGATTGTAGCTATATGTGACCTAAGAATACAGTGATCCTATTTCATATTTATTCTCATGAGGAAATTAATCTTGAAATATTTAAGGCAAAAAAACAAAAAACAACCCAGAGTAAGTGAAAACTGAATCAGAATTTTGAAGTACCAAGTTAGGATCTTGAACAAATTCTGCAATACAATGGGAAGCTATCAGAAAGAATGATTCAGGAGGCAGAAGTAAATTGCCATACTCTTTATACCATTGCCAAGTATAAATAATACCATTCCTTCCTTATTTGAATTAATGAGGATTAATAAATGTCTAAATGTTTTCAGTAAAGCTACTAATGTCATAAGGTAAACAATTTTGAAATGTGTGATTGCAGTAAAGCTAACATCTTTGCAATGCAAAGCAACTCTTGTTATTATTGCCAACAGATAAAGAACAGGACACTGACCAATGCCTTACAATTCTTAAAACTGTTTATGTTAGAAAAAAATTTTAAGTTCCTTAAAACTATGGTGGCTTCCCTTGTGGCTCAGCTGGTAAAGAATCCACCTGCAATGGGTGAGACCTGAGTTCAATCCCTGGGTTGGGAAGATTCCCTGGAGAAGGGAAAGGCTAACCACTCCAGTATTCCAGCCTGGAGAATTCCATGGACTATACAGTCCATGGGGTCACAAAGTATCGGACATGACTGGGCAACTTTCACAGTAAGGGAATGGAGCATTTTTGTTATGATTCCCTATCCTGTCTGATGGGTTCACACACAGTAAGTGTTCCATAAATATGTATTTAATGATGTGACTTAATCTGACACACATTATCACTTAAGGGTCTTTATAGTATAGCCATGTGCTTTCCTAAACTTCCTCTTCCTAGTACTATGTAAGAGGAAAGTAAAAGATCATGATTCAGCCTTCTCTTTATTCTCTGCCGTGTGACTAAAGTATTAGGAAGAAAGTACTCTAAACAATCTCCATTCAAGCCATTTCTTTAATCCCCCAACTATTAACCAGGTCTTCTCCTCTACATATATTTTCTGGTGCAAATCCAACATTTTTAGAACATTTAAATATAAAATTAATAGGAAATAAGATTAATCAAATGAAGAGAATGGGCCAGAAATAATCTTTTTTCTTCCTAGTTTTGTTGCAAATTTCCCTTTTCAAATCCATTACTATAATGCCTACTTAGGTTCTCATTTTTGAAATTAAACATAGAGATAGCTGAAAATGTGGTCACTAGAATATTAACAAAGTGAAGAAATTTTAAGGGTAATTATTTTTGTGTGGTGAAGCTAAAGGTAATTTTTAGTTTTTTTCCTTATATGGTTTAATTTTTAACACGGAATAGATACTTTTGAAATCAGGAAAAAAGTTACAATAATTTTTAAAGAAAATGTAATCAATGCCTGATTATTCACACTTAGTTATAATTTTCATGGTGAATTTTTACCTAGAATGATTTCTGCCATTTAAAATATTCACCTGAAGAATATAATCACGGAAAAGAAATTTTATTAGTTAAACAAAATATGATTAAATAATAAAGGCTATGAAAACTTTAAAAATGAGTTCTAAAGGTAAAAATATTAAAGTCAGTATAATTAACATGAACTGAAATTTCATCAAAAAACTGAAATTCTTGGAGATTGATCAACAAGTAAATTTTTAGTTTTTGTGAGTTTAAGACTTGTATCTGAGAGTTATGTGAGCATAACTGCTTAATGATATCTCTGATTGTACTTCCTTCTCTGTAACATAAGCTTAAACTTCATATCCTTAGGGCTATCATTTCAACAGCCACTCAGCTCACCATAGCAACTATGACACACAAGCAGATGTCCTTCCCCTGACCCTACCTGTGGCTTTCCTCACGTGCACTTTGGCTCTGACTTCATAACCTTTTAAATCTCAGAACCACAGAAAAAAACTAAAGAAATATTAATTATTTTGCTTCAATAACTAATGAAATTGTAAACAACATTCTTTGCTTGTAGAATGTACATATTTGTATGACTCATTGGAAAAGACCCTAATGCTGGGAAAGACTGAAGGCAGGAGGAGAAGGGGACGACAGATGATGAGATGGTTGGATGGCATCACTGACTTGGTGGACATGAGTTTGAGCATGTTGGTGATGGACAGGGAAGCCTGGTGTGTTACAGTCCATGGGGTCACAAAGAGTCGGACACGACTGAGTGACTGTACTGACGGTAGTTGGTGGTTCAGTCGCTAAGTCATGACCGACTCTTGCGACCCCCATGGACTGTAGCCTGCCAGGTTCCTCTGTCCATGGGATTCTCCAGGCAAAAATACTGGAGTGGGTTGCTATTTCCTTCTCCAGGAGATCTTCCCAACCCAGGAATCAAACCCAAGTCTCCTGCACTGCAGGCAGATTCTCTAGGGACTGAGCTACCAGGGAAGCCCTACATATTTGTGTACATAAATAAATCCTCAAAGGCAACACTTAGGCAGATCACCTAAAGTGCTACACAGTGTAAGTTAAGAAAAATTCTTTTACCAGTGCTTACCTCATCAAATCCAGCAGCTTGCAAGTCTTGAAGCATTTGTGGATTAACTTCTGAAGGACTCCGACTTGTTTCATTTGCAAATGGCTGTAGAGAGTTTCGAATTTCCAGTAAGGCTTTATGATGCATCCCAAACTTGGGTGGATTTCTGACTTGCCGCGGATCTTCAGCTGACATTTTACCCATGTTTTGCTCAGCCTTAGCAGCATCCGATGGTTTGGATAAGTTCCTAAGGGATTCCCGAATTTCTTGCAGCATCTGCCGACTGCTGCCAGTGTAGTTACTGGCAGGAAAGGTCTTAGGCCTCATTTGTCTATATCCTTCTGGCTTTTCACTTCTCTTCATGAAAACATCTATATGTATAACCCACACAAAAGACTTCTTTAACAGCTACTTGATTGAGATTCAGAGCTTTCCCTTGAGCAAAACTTAAAAAAATCTTTTGCAGAAGTCCCCAGGAATGCTACAATTCTTTACAATCTAAATAAAAGAAAAAATAAACAAAGCTATAAAGTGACTGACTGATAAAGCAGTGCCATGCACAGCAGGTATCCCCTTATCCAGGGGGTATACCTTTTAAGACCACAAGTAGATGCCTGAAACTTCAGATAGTACCCAACCCTATATATACAGTAGACATCTGAACAACATGGGCTTGAACTGCATGGGTCCACTCATATGTGAATTTTTTTCAACAAACACGTACTACAGTAAACACAATCTGGTGGTTGGTTGAATCCAAGGATGCTGAATGGAGGGCTGACTGTAAAGTTATACTCAAATTTTCAATGGCACAAAGGCACGGCACCCCAGCCCTTGAGCTGTTCAAGAGTCAACTGTACTGTTTTTTCCTATACATACATAACTATGATAAAGTTTAATTTAGGTACAGTAAAAAATTTAACAACTAATAATAAAGTAGAACAGCTATGGGAATTCCTTGGCAGTCCAGTGGTTAGGATTCTGTACTCTCATTCCCCAGATGCCTCAAGTTCAATACCAGGTCAGGGAACTAACATCCCACAAGCCGTGGGGCGCTTCCCCCTCCCCCCTCCCCCCAAAAAAGACTTATAACAACATACATGTAACAACATGAATGTAGTTTCTCTCTTAAAATACCTTACTGTATAAATGTTATGTCTTAACTAAGCACATATCATATACTGGGGCGATAACTTTCATAGTTTGAGGTGTAAGAGCATAACTAGTACACATTTCTGTTTTTCTTTTGCACAACCACAATTTTGTGTATAGAAGATTTGTTCTTATGGCAGATCTTAAAGCCTCAGTACATATTTTTTTTCTTATTAAACTGAGAACTTTCACTTTAAACAAGCACTTGATGGCTTTTCTTTGGCATATCTGAATTGCCAGCATCACTACTCTTGTGCTTTGGGGCCGTTATTAAATTCTCTCAGTATCTAGGTTGCACTTCATTTATAGCCATCTAGGCATTCCTTTAGTTTGGGTTTCAACTCCAAGTTAGCCATCATTTTACTATTCTTATTTACCATTCCAAAGATGGTTCTCCTTAATAGAGAGGAAAAAAATGAAATAAGAATAGTTTTGCTTCTCTATGTCAAGATACATTTGCCTTTCATTCCCCTAACACAGAAACTGGTAAATATAGGCAGTGCAGAAGTATCTGTTAAACTAATAAATGCAAGTGATTTATTCCTTTTTACTCTGAAGAAAATACAATTTTATTTCAATTATTAAAAAGAAATGCACCCTATTGAAAAAATTCAAATATCATGTAATTATGTAAGGTAGAAGTCCCTTATAATTCCCTCCCTCAACAGAGAATCACTGCAGTAGGCTGAATAATAACATCCCCAAAGCTAACCACTTCCTAATCCTTGGAATCTGCAAATGTTACCTTATTTGGAAAAAGGGACTTTGCAGATATCATTAAAGGATCTTCAAATGGGGAAATTATCACAGATTATCCAGTTGAGCAAGTACATGCATGAGAGGCAGGGGGAGATCTGATACACAGAAGAGATGGAGGCAATATGACCATGGAGGCAGGGACTAGGGGGTGCAGCCAGAAGCCAAGGAATGCTGGCAGCCAAACGAAGATGGAAATGCTTTTCTCCTAGAACCTCTAAGGAACAGTGGCCTCACTGATGATTTAATTTTGGGCCAGTGACACTGATTTTGGAATTCTTGTCTCTAGAACTGTAAAAGCATACATTTATGCTGTTTTAAGCTTTCAGTTTTATAGTAATGTGATTGGGTTGGCCCAAACCCAAACAAACTTTTGGGCCAATCCAATATATAAGATGAAAGAAAGCAACATAATCACTACTTTTTAAAGTCACTATTATTAATACTGCATATATAATATTTTTATTCTTAATCAAAATGGGATCACAACACGCAGAATACATTATTCTTTTACATTATCATGTGAATTTACAAGAAAAGAATGTCATGCTGACCAAACTTAAATGACCAAGGAACTCTTTCCTCCACAGCATTTTATGAAATTCATGCTCTGTGTACTATACTTTAGAAAATGCTGAACCAGAGAGATTAACTCTAGTCCTATATTTACAAAGGACTATATTTAAAGGTCTGTCTAATCAAGGCTATGATTTTTCCAGTGGTCATGTCTGTATGTGAGAGTTGGACTATGAAGAGGGCTGAGCGCCAAAGAATTGATGCTTTTGAACTGTGGTGTTGGAGAGGACTCTTGGGAGTCCCTTGGACTGCAGGGAGATCAAACCAACCAATCTAAGGGAAATCAGTCCTGGATGTTCATTGAAGGACTGATGCTGAGGCTGAAACTCCAAAGCTTTGGCCACCTGATGTGAAGAACTGACTCCTTGGAAAAGACCCTGATGCTGGGAAAGATTGAGGGCAAGAGGAGATAGGAACAACAGAGGATGGGATGGTTGGATGGCATCACCGACTCGATGGACATGAGTTCGAGCAAGCTTCGGGAGTTGGTGATGGAGGTCTGGCGTGCAGCAGCCCATGGGGTCGCAAGGAGTTGGACACAGCTGAGCAGCTGAACTGAACTGATATTTAACTCTGTACTTTGACAATTACTCAAATGTAGTTACTAACATTCCTAACATCCAAGTGAGTGCACAATAGTCATAGAAATGACTGAGTTCTGGGATATGTGTAATAATGTGTTTTAGGTTTACATAAACAAATAATTAGTTTATACTTTTTCAAATACAGACTGAAATATTATACTTGTGAATAAATATGATGCCTGGAACTTCAAAATAATCTGATTTTATGATGATTTGGATGAGACAAAAGAGTGATAAACTGATTATTGTTGTAGCTGGGTGACGGGTACCTGAGAGTTCACTGTACTATTTCCTCTACTTTTGTGTACACTTGAATTTTCCAAAACAGAAAGTTAAAAAATAAAGAAAAGGAAATGACTCTGGATCTTGGAATGGTTCTGCTACAAATTATTCTGATTCAAATACAAAGTACACTAAAACACACAGGGTTTCTTTAAAGAAACTATCAATAGCATGTAACAATATCTTTTCAACATTAGCTTTTCAAGGAGAATAATAGAAACATAGTTTTTTTTTAACTTAAAAAAACCTGGAATATAATTGTTTTACAAAGTTTCTGTATTTAAATGTTCATTTCAACTAGGAGATTACCTGCATCACTTGACTTCAGAAATGGCGAAATGGAGGAAATACGGCATATGTTTATTTTCAATCATTGTTTATTAATCTCTGTGGCAGAGACTATATTGACATACTGTCCTCTATTTCCCAGATTAGTTGCCAAAGCCCTGCAAGTAGATGTCTGTGAGGCAGTTCTGGGCTGAGGCAGTTGAAAGCTGGTGTGGTTCTCCATCTGTCATTTTCCTGCTTCAGTGACAATCTAGGTGACATTTTGAGATGGTAGCCTCCAATTTATGGAGGCACTGTAGGTCCCTAAGCCACTGAATAGCTTACTACTGACCCCAATGGGGCTCTGTGTGAGCAAGACAGGAATCTCTGATATGTGAAGCCATTGATATTTTAGGATTTGTTACCACAAAACAGTTTAGTATTATGTGGCAATAAAGACCATCCAAAACAAGCAGAGTCTATTTACTCAGAGCTTACTACAGGAAGGGAGTTAGCCACCATCACTTGTGTTTAGCAGAGACTCAAAGGCACGCATGGGAGTGGAAAAACTTTATACCGAAAAAAGAGGGAAGACTTCAAGTATGCTCTACCATAATGAAGTTGGAGGCCGGCTAACTAGAAGTACAGCATCCTGATTGCTTTGGGAAGCATATTTGGTTTTCTCTGCTTGGTCCTGAGGCAGGGTGACAACTACTGATCAAGACTTGACTCTTTGGGACTACTGAAACTAAGACTGTGCGTCACAGTTCTATTTTCATATATGATCTGGCCTCTGCGTATCTGTATACATAGTCTCTCATTATCCTAATACAGAAGTTGATACCTAGACGTGAGGTGCTGCTATAACATAAACATAACATGGTATTGGCTAAGTGGCCAGGCTGAGGGCTTCAAGGGAATGATACTGGAGGCTGGACAAATGGAGAACCATGTTTCACAGTAGCAAAATATTTGATAAAGTGATTTGCCTGTTATAACTTCCAAGGTAACAAGGAGCCCTACTGAACTTGTAGTTCCACGAAATGAGTTTGGAAAAGAGAATTTTAGAAATGTATGTAGGCTGCTATAGGCTATCTGGCAAAGCATTATAAATAAAGGATAAGGTCATGAAAGAAGCAGCTTACTTGTAAACAAAAATAGAAGGGGATAGAGTCCAGAAATTTAAAGTCTTGTAGAACTGGAAAAGCAGCTTGCTTTTAGACCGAAACACGAAGGGATAGAATTCAGAGATTCTGAATGCAGATGCTCAGTGAAACCTCTTAGCTGCCTAAGAGGCCAGGTGGCTTAAAACAAACAAACAAAAAAAACAACATTAAGGGTATGGCCTTCCCTCAAATAACCAATTGAGAAGAGAAACCAGAGTTCTAAAATCTTTGGATGAGGTTCCTAACACCTGTGAACTTTTGTATGGTTACTGACACATGGAACTGACTGGAACTAAACACATCAGAGGCTTTCTAACTTTGAGGAAACTGTTTTGTTAACCATTCAAGCTCAAACTAAAAAAACTTTCAGCTCTTGGGCAACAAAACAAAAACCTCTGGGCTCTTAACTTCTTTGAGCAGTGACTTAGTCAAAAAGATTTGCACCTTCCAAAGAGGAATATTTCCCCAAAGCTCACACTTCATAGGTGACCAAGGATGGAAAAGGAAAAAGAACTCCCTGTTTCTTGGAGGACAATGGCCAACAGTAACAGAGAACAAAGGATGAGGCAGTTCCTCCAAGGAATCTCCTCTTCTTCCAGGGCTGGTTGCTTTCACAAGATCTGCCTGTGGAGGTTTTAAAATTATGTTATCAGAAACTGCTATTTCCCATTCTTCTTTTCCTTTTTAAAAAGATTTACTTGTTTATTTAGAGCTATGATGGGTCTTCATCGCTGTACTTGTGCTTTCTCTAGTTGTGGCAAGCAGGGGCTACTCTCTAGTCGTGGGGCAAGGGCTTCTCACTGCAGTGGCTTCTCTTGTTGTGGAGCAAGGGCTCCAGGCATACAGCTTTAGTAGTTGCGGCACACGGGCTCTAGAGCTCGAGCTCAGTTGCTCCCTGTCACGTGGGATCTTCCCAGACTGGGGATCAAACTGGTGTCCCTTGCACTGCAAGGCAGATTCTTAACCACTACACCACCAGGGAAGTCCCCTCTTCTTCTTTTCTAATAGTACTGCTTATTATGGCCCTCCTGTCCTTGTTCTACCATTGTGTACACGGTGAACGAGAGGTAACGAGAGGATGACAGACAGCGAGAGTGAGGATAACGTCACAGATCTCTGGACCAAGAGGAGCTATATTTGGACCTGATGGAGAGATTACTGGACATACGGAACACAGGACCTGTGTGTGAATATAACTACTGCTGCTTAGGACCCAATATGCTAGCAAGAGAATAACATAGTACTATGAATGTCTTTCTAGGACAGAAAGTATAGTGTTTTCTTGATTCCAAGATACATGCTTTTCCACATTTTAACATTTTTGAAATCGAGCATATCTTAAAAGCAATATTAAAAGGAATTTGCCAGCTCCAAACCAGAGAAGATCTGGAACAGCAGAGAACACAGGTAACTTGACCATCAGTTCAATTCAGTTAAGTCGCTCAGTCTCAGTCGTGTCCGACTCTTTGCGACCCCATGAATCACAGCACACCAGGCCTCCCTGTCCATCACCAACTCCCGGAGTTCACTCAGACTCACGTCCATCGAGTCCGTGATGCCATCCAGCCATCTCATCCTCTATCGTCCCCTCCTCCTCCTGCCCCCAATCCCTCCCAGCATCAAAGTCTTTTCCAGTGAGTCAACTCTTTGCATGAGGTGGCCAAAGTACTGGAGTTTCAGCTTTAGCATCATTCCTTCCAAAGAAATCCCAGGGCTGATCTCCTTCAGAATGGACTGGTTGGATCTCCTTGCAGTCCAAGGGACTCTCAAGAGTCTTCTCCAACACCACATCTCAAAAGCATCAATTCTTTGGCGCTCAGCCTTCTTCACAGTCCAACTCTCACATCCATACATGACCACAGGAAAAACCATAGCCTTGACTAGATGGACCTTAGTTGGCAAAGTAATGTCTCTGCTTTTGAATATGCTATCTAGGTTGGTCATAACTTTCCTTCCAAGGAGTAAGCATCTTTTAATTTCATGGCTGCAGTCACCATCTGCAGTGATTTTGGAGCACACACAAAAAATAAAGTCTGACACTGTTTCCACTGTTTCCCCATCTATTTCCCATGGAGTGATGGGACCAGATGCCATGATCTTTGTTTTCTGAATGTTGAGCTTTCAGCCAACTTTTTCACTCTCTTTTACTTTCATCAAGAGGCTTTTTAGTTCCTCTTCACTTTCTGCCATAAGGGTGGTGTCATCTGCATATCTGAGGTTATTGATATTTCTCCCAGCAATCTGGATTCCAGCTTGTGCTTCTTCCAGTCCAGCGTTTCTCATGATGCACTCTGCATATAAGTTAAATAAGCAGGGTGACAATATACAGCCTTGACGTACTCCTTTTCCTATTTGGAACCAGTCTGTTGTTCCACGTACAGTTCTAACTGTTGCTTCCTGACCTGCATACAGATTTCTCACTTGACCATAAGTAAAAGGTCAAATTTCCTTGTCACTTCAATTGCATTATTTTCACTGGCAGCACCACATGTGGTTGAATCTAGACCTTTGATTAATCTTCAAAATGTCTTCAAAAGATTTCACTATGATGTAACATTATGTATTTAGAAACTGTCATCCAATATGCAATGCAATTAAAGGCATAAACTGCTGTCAAATTTCGGTGAGATCATAGAATTTTCAAAGAAAAGAGTCTTTTATGAAGGACAAGCATTCAGACATGAAATATCTGTCAAAACCTTTTGAGTTACCTTCAGAAGTTGTTTAATTTCTAGCAATAACTCACTCAACTCAGAAAAAACAAACAAACAACAAAACCTAAGAGGTTAAGCAAAAAGGAAGACAAAACTCCAATATTCTTCAATATGCCTCATATTATATACTCAATCATAAAGACAATAAAGAGGTTGAAGATTATTAGCTGGGGTCATAAAAAGCAACACACCATCATGATGTTATATGAAGCCCAAAGTAAATGAGAAGAATTCCAGATTCTGAATGTGAAAAAGGCTGAGGCTCAAAAAAATTGAAAGGCATACAATTGAAGGGATAAATGTATGCCACTGAAGGTTAGTTAAAAACCATGTTTATTTCCTTTGCCCTGAAAAACTGTTACTAAAAAGACTGCTTGTTTTAGACTTATTAATGGTATCATGGAATGGAGGAAATTGACAATTCAATGTCATCTTTTAAAATAACTATATTGAATTACATCATGTAGATGTATCATAACTTATCTATCCCCTACTGATGTTCCTTTAGGCTATTTCCAATTTTTTGCTATTATAATGTTTTAAACATTGATCACTTCAACTGTATTGGTAATATTCCAGTTCTGAGGATGGGTGGTGAGTTCATGGGTATTCACTTTATTATGCTTCATAGCTTACATGTATACACATGTTCTTTGTACATATAAAAGTTAATAAAAATTGTGGCAATAAAAATTCTTGGGTTGGGACCTCCACTGCAAGGGGGCATGGGTTTGATCCCTGGTCAGGGAACTAAGATTCCACATGCCACGCAGTGGTATAGCCAAAAATAAATACATAAATAATGAAGTGCATAATTCAATCATTACAGAATTGTAACCATTGAAACAATCCATTAAAAAAAAAAAAACTTTGTGTGCCAATTATTGAGCATTTCCCTTTAAGATAAATTCCTAGAAGTGTAAGGAATTACTGGGTCAAAGAGAATAAGCATTTAAAATTCTTATACTTATTATTTAGGTTGCCTTCCAGAAAGCTGTACTAATTTACAAGCCCTCCAACAATGTATAGTTGACCCTGGCATTAACAAATGTGAAAATGATATGTGAAAACTCAAGAAGTAGAGAACATTTTTAAAACAACTCTTCAACACTAAACAGCTTACCTCTTTAACCCACACCACACTGGTGCCAGATGAGTCTTTCTAATATAGTCCTGACCATGTTACCTCACTACTACAGAGCCCTCAATGATTCCTTTAGCTTAGTAATTAAAGCCAGAGATCTGGGTCAAAGAGCAGGGTACAAATCCCAGTTCTGCTAGCAACTAGCTTTGTGATCTTCAAATTGGGCAACAGTCCTATTTAAATAGGGTTATTTTAAGCATTAAATAAGGTTAATACCTGTCAAATGTTTAGAATAAGGGCCTGATTCAATAAATGTTATTATCTTCTTACTCTTTTCACCATCTTACCCACCCAGATTCTCCTGGATGTAACAGACACCCTAATCGAACCGAATTACTTGCTCTCAGCTAACGTACCCTGTGCTTTTCTACTTTCATGTTCTTACCCTTCCTGTTCACTCTTCTTGGGAAAACCTCTGCCATACTTATCCTTGAAGAAATGAAACCCAGCCTTTAAGGTACCATTCAAATGCTTCCTTCAAGAAGTTTTTATTGAAATGTTAGTTGCTATCCTATCTAAGTGCACTTTACAAAGTCAAATAAAACTTATTTTTCCTGCTAAATCACAAGAGCATAAGATGTGTTGGGAATATATATATATATATATATTCTTCAGATGAGACGATCGATCCAGAGGGGTAAAGTGGCCTGCCTAAGATCATATAGCCAGCTGGAAGTCATGCTAGAAATGGACTCCTCATAACCTGAATCAGTCCAGGGCTCTTTTTATCATACCTACATCTTGAGTCTTCCTAAGGGATTATGATTCACATTCTCTGAAGGAACTCTTCAATTTGTTAGACTGGACGGACAAAACCTCCATTTCTTAGAAAGTTCAGACCTTGATCAAATGTGCAAGGACCTACTGTGTAGCACATGGAGCTCTGCTCAATGTTAGGTGGCAGTCTGGATGGGAGGGGAGTTTGGGGGAGAACGGATACATGTATATGAATGGCTGAGTCCCTTCACTGTTCACCTGAAATTATCACAACATTGGCGATTGGCTATACCCCAATACAAAATTAGAGGTGTGTTTTTAAAAAACAACAACAACTTATAGATCATAACTGTTCCTACTATCCCATTATTCAACACTTGAAAGTCCAGTTTGCTAAGAGAGTTTTCTGATGTACACAAAGAACAAAATGAGCTCCTTCCATACCCTTCCCCCATATCCTTCCCCCTGAGATTCAAAGCTTAGTATGAGTTCCATTTTCCAGAGATAAAAGGACTGCATTAACAATGATGTGCCCTAGATTTCTTCCTTTTATAATAAATTATCATATTTTTTTAAAAGTACAAATGTAAGTCTCAAAAAATATCACTGATATCTTGTCCAGCTTTAAAGAAGTATAGATGCCATTCATTACAGCAAGAGACAGCATGTCCCCATACTTTGACTAAATCAGTTATGCGAACAGCAACAGTAATATGTACCATCTTAGCACCAAAGCCTTAGCTGCTCATACAGCAATATTCAAGAATCTCTGCATATTGATGACGTTTTCTCCAACTCACTTTCTAAGAACTTATCAAAAGTGAAAACAGTCACTATATTTTATCTTCATGCTGAAAAAGGTCGCCATTTATACTTGATAAAAATGTTGACCAATGACTAAATTACTTTTGCAGTCAACAAAAATCCCCCATTAATCTAAATATAATATCTGGAAGGAAAACTAAATCATCAGAGTGGAAACTATTCCAATTCTACATTTATGCAGAGTAATAAGGAGAAGCATTAGAAACAAAAACAAAGGGACTTCCCTGGTGGTACAGTGTATAAGAATCTGCCTGCCAATGCAGGGGACACAGGTTCAATCCCTGGTCCAGGAAGATTCCAAATGCTGCAGAGCAACTAAGCCTGAGCGCCACAACTTCTGAAGCCCATGCTCTAGAATCCCAACAAGAGAAGCCACCACAATGAGAAGCCTGCACACGGCAACTAGAGAGTCCGCTCTCCGCAACTAGAGAAAGCCTGAATGCACAACCAGAAATATTAAACAAAGAAAAACTTAAAAAAACCCACAATAAAAAACCGAAGAACCTACAGAAGGAAATCTATGTATCATAACAAAAATATGTAGCAGAAGCATTTATTATTTGCTTTTGAAGAGTGCCAAGTCATATTCAATAAATATTCAAGCACAGAAAAAAAAAAAGTGCCTTCCCTGGCATGTACCATGATCTAGTTTCTTGCAGTAGCAGCTGATCAGGGGAACACAATGCTACTTCTTTTACTGTTAAATCAGTCAAATTCCTCCACTGCCTTAGGGAATCAACAAGCTCATTTTACCCGTCTGTCAACTTATTAAATCACAAATGTGGACACCTTAGCGGAGAATATTCATTCCAATGATAAGAGTCCTACCTCTTCTTCCACATGGAGTTAATTTGATTAAAAAAAAATTCTTAATCTCCAATATATAATCCATAAAGGCCTGACAAGCTTCTGATTCAAATCCATTTCCCAAACTGGAGTGAAACAATACTATTTGTGAGATTATACTTATTTCTTACCAGATTTAAGAACTTCTACCCGACGTTATATTTTGAGTAATATGAACATACGGGTCCACAAGACATTAAATTTTGCTCCCTTAGAGAAGTACTTTCAAGCGAAGAAAACAACTTTCAGTTGGAGAGAATGGGATGAAATCAAGTCACCTGAGAGTCATTCTTTGTGATACAAATTCTTTTTGAAGTTATGCTAGTGTCCCCTTACTTTCCTTTCCTGTGTATACATACATACGCCTACTCCGTAATGATCCCTCCAGCTCTCCTACCCCTTCCAACTATGTACAGTACCTTATTTACAGAGGACTGTAAACAGAAATTCGCAGCAGTTGTTCAAGGTATACAGCATCTGGTTCCTCTGGGATCAAAGAACCGTGGCTCTTTGGCTGTACATTTCCTTCAGAACCACCTTCCGCTTTTCCCTCCTTCCTAAATACCGCTGACCCGAGAGCGATGAGGATAAGAGGGTGGAGGAGCGAGGGAAGACAGTCCGCGCAAGGCCTCCAGCGGCACAGGTCCCTCCTAGCCTAACCTGAACCTCCAAGGCCGCAAAGCCCGGGGCTCTTCCTGCAGCCCCGGGCGCGGCCAAGCCTCGCTTCCCCAGGGCAGGGCTCCTCTCAGGTCCGTGCAACCAGCCAAATTGGGCCCGCACCGGCCGCCGCGGCCCGCCCGTCCACAGCAGCCCCTGGACCTCCGCCAGCGGGGATGGGCGTGGGCCCCCACGGCCACCGCCCCGCAACTCCGGCTTTGGAGGCGAGAGTGCGCCCCACCCGCTACGACAGCCTCGGACCTACCTGCAGGGGGACAGCGGGGCTCCTGGACAGCGGCCACGGGCCCGAGGGCGGGCGCCGAGGCGGCCGGAGCCCTTCCCGGGGACCCCAAGAATCCCCGAGGGGGCAGGGCGGACAGAGGCACCGGGGGGCTGCCGCGGGCCAGCGCGGCCCGTCGCGGAGGTCGCGGGGACCTGGCTCTCCCCTCAGCACCAGGCCACCGCCGCCGCCGCCGCCATTTTGCCTTTCACTCGGTGTCGCTGCCGCCGCACTCCCTTGCAGGTTTCCCGGATGTGGGCATTTCCCGGCGTCGCTTGCGCGGGGGCCGAGGACTGGGGGCTTCTGCCCGCCTGGCGGCGGGGAGCGAGCGCGCCGCCTGCGGCCTCCCTCCCTCTGCGGTCGCCCGCTAGTCTGCGTGTCCGCCAGCTGCGTCGCCCCCGCCTCGCGCTGCCCAGGTGACTCGCCCAGTCTGGTGGCGTCAGGCTCCCTCCTCCCAAGCCCACTCAAGTATTTCAGTGTCTCTCTTTTTTTATTTGCGCTCTTTCTGTGGCCGAATATAGAATAAAAGATGCGTATCTGAAGGAGTTTATTTCTCAGAAGGAAACAGCAGTGAGTTGCCCTCTGAAACCTAGCTGTGGACGTTCAGGATTCGGGATTTCTAGAGACTTTGAAATAACTAGAATTTTGCTTAGCACTATCCGCGAGTAAATCCGTGAGTTTAAGAATTTGCTGAATCAGCCGGATTAATATATTCTCTAACCAGGACAGACTGGGGAGTTTTAGAGATTTTGATCGACCAACCGAATCGGTAGAAGAGGAAATCATTATTGCCGTAATTGGGATAATGATGACTGCAAGAAGAGGCTTTATTTCTTGTTAGATTGAATTAAAAGGTTCGGATAGGATCGTTGAGTTTATGATGTTTAAAGGTCCTTTCCACCCATTGTACAGAGCCCCTTTGCCAATTCTGCCTCTAGAAAATATATACAATTAGTATTTTCAAATATCTCATTCTTTTTTAACTAGAGGAGACTATTTGTTTTTAAAACTTCTTTTTTTTTTTCTGATGTTGAATTCGTTGTTGGCTACTGTATGGAGAAGTTCAAATGTGAAATCCTCTGTTAAAAGATTACATTCCAGGAGAGGATGGTTGAAAATCTATATCCCACAGTCACAGAGTCTGTAGAAGATATGACCCAAAGTGGCCCTAGGTCTTAACTGTCTTCAACTAGAGAACAACATTCTGTGACTTCTGTGAATCTAATATGTTCAGGGGCCTGCTTGCCCTCTGTAGGATTATGTATCTGAAAGAGCAGACTGCCCCTTGAACCTTGTCACCTGTCACCAACCCTCAGATCTTAAGCTCTTCATCTCTCTAAACCTAAAGGTGGGTATCTCCAAAACCTACTGTCTTTGGGAAAACTCCAGGATAATTCAAGGAGCTCAGGAAATTTCTCTCTATATTAAGAGGTTTACTCCTGTGAAGCTGAGGGAGAAAAGAGCAGGGAAAGAAGAGAGGGAATGCTCAGGAGAGAAGAACCAACCACAAAGATGAAAAGTGGCAGAGAATGGGAGAGGGTGGAAGTGAAAGACAAGGGAAGTAGCTCCTAGGAGTGCTGGAGTCTAAGAATGACAATACACGCCATTGTGTTTGAAGGTCTTTTAGTCACTGTGATAGAAAACCCTCGGTCCAGCTTCGGCCTATTCAGTTCTTTAGTGCTTCATGGAAGAAGGTTATTTTGCTTTTGTTGTTAAGTGTAGTTGATTTACAGTATTGTGCTAGTTTCAGGTGTACAGCAGTAATTCAGTTCTAAATGTATATATTTTTCAGATTATTTTCCATTACAGGTTATTACAAGATATTGAATGTAATTCCATGTGCTATACAGCAAACCCTTGTTGCTTGTCTATTTTATGTAGAGTAAGTTGTCTCATTTTGATTTATCAACAAAATGTAAGGGGCCAAATGTCATACTTGGGTAATTGTAGGAACAGAGGCAGCACACGTGGAAGAAGTCTGCAGAGCACTGTGGTCCTGAGAACACAGGCCTTCCCAGTTCATAATATCTTAGGGGAAGGTTCTGAACTGTGAGTAGCCATATTCTCCACTTCAGTTCAGTTCAGTTCAGTGGCTCAGTCGTGTCCGACACTTTGCGACCCCATGAACCACAGCATGCCAGGCCTGAGTGGAGAATTGTGTTCCACCTTCTTGAGAGCAGAGAATCTAGGTAAATTATTTGGAATTCTGAGCAGATTTGTCTCTCCAATTTTTTTCAAACATTATCAATGTGGACTGGACTCATGGATATTTAATAGCTTGGGAGTTTTAAAAATTGATCAGATTTTTCCAGCTTTGTCTGTTAAGAGCTCTTCCAGTTAACTTCTGTGTCCCTGTGACATACTCGCATTTGTTTTATGTGGGCATAAAACAACAACAACAAAACTTTCTCACTTTCTGGCACTGCAAAATGCTCTAAACTACCTGGTTTATTTCTTGCCTTCCAAGAAGTCTTGGTTCCTTTTATTGGGAGAATGTTAGAAACCAAATCTGGTTTGAGTTGTACTCATTGCTACTGAGGTATCCTTGCTTGTAGGATCTCTAGCTAAGAAATTTTGGTTCCATACTATGCAGGAGTAAGGTCTGTGTTTTGATTTGTTGCAGCTAGTATTTTACTGTCTGGTATTAATTAGTTTAGCTTATTTCCATGGCCTGTACAAAAATTGTTTTGAAAACTGATGCATATCTGATGGCTATGTTGGGCTGTCAACCTTTCTTCCCCCAAAGTCCAGTCATGACAGTTTGTTTATAATTAAATTTACCTGATCTGCTAGATTTTAGTCTCTTCTCCCTAATTCTGTCTTCTCACCCCCACCTCCTTTGTGGCTTTCTCTTCTAATATAGTGAAGTGTTGAAAATGTTTTGGTGCTAAGATGACTGCAGTCGAGTATGTGTGTGCATGCTCAGTTACTCAGTTGTCTGACTCTTTTAGACCCTATGGACTGTAGCCCGCCAGGTTCCTCTGTCCATGGGATTTTTCCAGACAAGAATACTGAAGTGAGTTGCCATTTCCTCCTCCAGGGGATCTTCCCAACCCAGGGATCGAACCTGAATCTCCTGTGTCTCCTGCATTGGCAGGTGGATTCTTTACCACTGAGACTGTAGTCTGTTAGTTATTTTATTCTGTATTGCCACTTAACATTAATTGTGGTTCAGAATGATACCAATGAAACAGTTTAACAGTTGCATAATTTGGCTCTACTCAGATTTCATTTCTGTAAAACAAGAGCACATCTACTGCTTCAGATCATCTAACTAGTCTGAGCTAGATATCTTGGTATCATAAGCTTAAATGAAGGCTTGATATAAATTTATACACTAGTGAGCTTAGTATGCTTCTTAGACAAGATTCTAGAATGGATTATTAAATGGATGATGTTTCCACAGTACCGTGAAATAGAAGTGTTAATTCTCAACGGACAAGGAATTTTTCAATTATGCCAAAATTTGGATAGGATGATGGCTATTCTCACAGTAGCCTTGCGAACAAGATAAATGAATGGGGCTGAATGTAAAAAATCAGGCTGGTTTACAAATATTTCAACAACTGTAGCCGAATAGTAATGACTCACGTGTCACTGATACTCGGGAAGACTCTAGGAGTGTGCCTAAGCATTATAGTCCATTTAACACAAGGGGATGAAGGTGCAGCAAGCATGCTGGGCAATTCTAAAATGATCAGCTTCTGCAGAAAGGACTGAAAGGTGATCATTAGCTCTTTCCTAAATGAAATAACATTTGTCTTAACCAGGAAGGATGTACCTATTGCAAGAATCAAAACCACTGGCGTTAACTTTAGATAGGGAAGTATGGTTCAGGGAGTATCAGGTGTGAAAAATTAAAGGTGTAAGTTAAATTAGCAGTCTAATCGAACAAGTATCAAAATAGTTAGAAAAGGCTGAGACAGCCACTACAAAGGAATATTATATCCAGAACCAAGATAGATTTCTGTCATACTCTTAGCAAGGTAGAGAACACTGGGGAAGTATTCATTTGGGAAGTCACACTTTAATGGTGGTCTTTGGCAAATGGGAAAACATAATTGTGAATTTAATTTAGTTCAGGCTGATTCAGGGCTTACTATTATCAGATATTGTGTTAAACAACTCAAAGATGGGCCCTGTTCTTGGGCTTATGGTCCAGTAGAGGGAGACAGGCTGCTCAGCAGATGGCAGTAAGCACAGTACAAGCTCTGCACAATGGGCTTTTGATGCAGAGTACAATTTAGTCCAGATTGTTAAGAGGCCACCGAAGGGTTTCTTGAGAAAATGACACCTAAAAGGAGTTCAGAAAGGTAAGCCGGATTTAGCCAAAAAGGGCAAAAAAGGTGGGACAGGGAACCCTGCCCACAAGAAACCACTGATTTAAAAGTTTGCCCCAAAGCAGCTACAATACGTAGTTTTGAGTATCTAAATATATGATGAAAGAAATTAAATTTGCTTTCTGTGGCTCCCGAGTAAAGAAGACAAATGGAAGCAAATTTCAGTTCAGTATGTGAAAATTCATTTATTTAGTGGAAACTTACAGTATAGCACCCCAACACAATGGAAATTCCATAAAATGACTGGTGGTTGGTTTTATCTCATAGTGAACCTATAGTAGGTTCACACGATCATTTCATTAATCCACAATGATTCTACCTTTTTTACAGGATTGTTTAGGACCCCACTCACACATTAAAATCTTGCCATATGCTATATCACTTACAGCTGTCCAAATGAGGCTACACTGGGAAATGGGAGACTTTATCATCGTGTATTTTCAAGTAGAGGCTGGATGAAAATTTTTTGTTGGGAATCTGTGGATGTGATGATTAAATTTAGGTTGGATATGCCCTTAAAGATATCATTCACCTTGGAGATCCTAGAGCCCTCAAAAGAAACTATTTGATAGTTTTCATGAATGAAAGCAGTGAGAATGAACAAATTCATAAATTCAGTTCAGTTCAGTTCAATTGCTCAGTCGTGTCCGACTCTTTGCGACCCCATAAATTAGAGTTTTATTTATACTACATAAAGCTTATGTTTCTTATTACATCTGGCAGAACTCATCAACTGGTAGAAAATGTAACACTATTCAAATGTTCTTTCTTTTACTTATGGTTACAAATACCCTTAAATCAAATCAAAGCTTCAAACTTCAAATTTGTTTCCAGTCCAAGCTAGTATGCTAAGCCTAAATGTCTGGTTCCCTCCCTCTACCGATTATTTACTACAACAATCAAGAGAAATTATTTACATTACTGCTGGAAATTGAGAAGGGTGCTAACAGCATTCATGAAAACTTCAGCTTTTCAGCAGCAGGCAATATGATTAAAGCAGAGGCACAAAGCATTTGCCATTCACTGTACATGGAAAATGTGCCACTTGGGACATTCCAGGGTCTCCCAGGAATGAGGATCAACTCTGAGCCCATTCAAAGCAAGGATGCTGACCTGCCAAGTGGAATGGGAGGATGCCTCTACTAAGTGAAGAGAGGGACAGTGGAGCTTAGGCTGCAACAAGGTATTCATATAAAGGGAAATATAAAGTCAAAAGGACAATTCTTAGGTATATTTTTATTACTGAATCCATGTATTTACTGTGAGAGAATGTGCATTCAGAAATATGTATATTTCATTTTTTATGAAAAATTATTTAATGGATACAAAGTGGTATGAAAAGAACTATGTCTGTTTGAGATTATTGGTACTTTTTCTTTTGACTGCTTTTTTTGTAATGAATGGCTTTTGTAATAACAAAGTTTTAAAAATTAGCCCCAGCAATAAAACTAGAAACTGGTTAAAAATTCCTATCAGCAACATTTTTTTCCTTCTTTGAGTCTTTGGAATTCAGAGTTACTAAATATCTTTAGCCAATTATTTTTTGAGCCAAATATATATATATACAGAACAACAAATGCATATATATATATTCTATTTTAAAATGTAAACAAAACAAACTCCAAACCCCCAAATCCTGAGAATTCAACATAAAAAAATTAAAAATATTTATTGAGCCAGAAAGACAAAAATTCATAGTTATCTGTTGTTGGAATTGTAAAGTAAATAAACAGAAACTTCCTGTGTAACAGGAGTGATCTTTCATTAAGGTCTTTACAATTCAATGATGCATTTACTCTTAAAAAACTTTGGAAAGACAGTATCATAAAACTGTCTCAAAATACTGTGTGTTAGGTCATCATTAACATTAAAGATAAGGGTGGCAAAACTCTTTACTCCTATCACATCATCATACTAGTCTCATACATGTTACCCCTCAAATTTTAGTTTGGAAGCTGCCTCACTTACCAATGTCAAATCCTATTTTAATGCACAATGTCCAATTCAGCAATTTTCAATTATGGCGTAAAAAACTAAATAAAAGCAAAAATCCTTACGAAAAATGTATTTTGTCTTTTTTCAAGAGAAACAAAGCTGGGTCTAAGGAGGTGACAGAGTTCTGTTCAAACCCATTCTAATAAAGGAACCCATCAAAACATTTTCACCTTAAAAAAAATTTCAACACTACCAAAAACTGTCATTTTTGCTCTACTCAATTCTTACTGAAGAAAGTTTACTGAAATTATTAAGGAAATAAAATGTTGAAGGACTGAAGAAACACTTGCAGTAAAGAGAATAAATACTAGTATTGAAAAATGTCACCAGGGAGGGACATACCATATCGCACATACTCCTGAAAAGGAAAGGAACCTGTTGGTGGTTTGACATTATTAAGCCCTACAACATCAAAAATGGAGAGTTGGTTCCATGAGCTATCTAGAATGGTGCTGAAGGCAGTGCATTCATCAGAACAAGGATTCCTCTGATGTTCCGCCACATATTTCAATTCTTTTGCCATGGGTCATCAATCAGACTCCAGCAACTGTTAGAGCAATATTCAACTAACAAACTGGGCATCAACATTAACAATAGTTTATGGCTGTTCCCCTTGCAAATTTCACATTTTCCAATAACAAAAATTTGCAAAGAAACTGGCATTTGAAAGGTTGTAACTGTATGTTTTACCTGAAATCTTTTAGTATCTTCATGAAAAAAGCTGTCTAGTAACATAAATTGCTTCTGCATCCGTTCCACAAACAAGACAAGGACCTAAAACATCCAGACTGTTCACAGACAAAGTCCTATTAGGAAGCAAGCTTGTGATTTCAATACGATCTTTGGCAGGATCAGTGCTGAGCCAGGAGCTTATAAGAGATTGGTGAACATTAGCTTGGTTACTAATGGTATGAGACAAAAAAGTACTATTTCTTCCTCCTGGGAAAAAAAAGAAAATGGGAAAACATTGTTCAAGACCAATTTTATACTAGTAAATCTCTGAAATTCTAATATCTAAAAAATGTAATGATATAAACTTGTTTTAACTCTCAAGAATAACAGGCTGATGATTCCATTATAACGCATCACCGTTTTTGACCAAAAGCTTCTAAGTCAGTGATATTAAACACTCAAATTTTCATGGGATAACATGGCTTTCAAACTTGAACTCTTCAGCAAAGCCCAAGATTAATTTTGACCTTGTCTTCCTATTTATACTTTAATGGAAAGTCTCAGAAATGTAGCAAAATGGTTAGAGGACAAGTAGAATAGATGTAGATAATATGTAGAAACCTACACGGTTAGATAATCAAAAAATGAAGTGATCATGAGAAAATTTCTGGACATATTTCTAAAAACATATATTTCTAAAAATATAATCAACTTGCTGTAGATCTCCTTTTATTCTTGTGTTTATTTTAGGTAAATGTTCTTAAAAGTAGAATTTTAGAACACTACCAAATTATAAACTTTTATCTCTGACAGTGCTCTGCATTTAACATAGAATTAATTATTTCAGTTTTAGCCTTCATTTGAAATTTTCTTTCTACTTTTTGCCAGATCAAATAAAGACAGATTTTGTTTACTCTCAATAAATGGCTGACACCTACTATATGCCAGGCTCTGTGCTAAGTGCTGGGAATACAAGGCAAAGTCTCTCATACCTTGAAGTTTAAAAATTAGTGGGTTTAAATCTTGCTGATTTTGAAAGCCCAGCTCAACTTCCTTTTCTGAGAAGTCTGTCAAGATGACTCTAGTTCATGCTTCTCTTTTTCTTCCTGGAACCTGCAGCACTTGTATGCACCCCTAATAATTTACTATTTGCAACATTTCTTATATCATGATTTAACTTTCTTTGGCTCCTTCTCCTAAATTAAAACTAAATTAAGTATTCCTTAAGAGCAGGTTGTATAGATTAACTTTTTCAGTGTCTAATACTGTTCTTTGCAATACCAGACACAGGATACAGTTAATGACTATTTCCAATCTAACCAGCATTCTTCAAACTATAAAATCTCAAATGCAAAATAGTGGGGCTAGAAGAAGAAATAAAAAACCAAGTGCTTAGCTACTCTTGGGTATTTATTAGAAACTTAATAGAACTATTAGTTTTTCCATACATGAAGTTATTAGCACAGGCATACTCCATACTCTGTACATTCCATACTTTTCCAGCATTTTTCTGGAGAAGTTTTGGACTTTTCCTTCTTAGTTTCTGTTTACCTTTTACTGCTCCAGTATTACTCTTGAATACTGTGAAATTGAACATTAGAACCACTGTGGAAAGTCTGTCTCCTGGTCCTCCTGCTTCCACTTTTCCAACCCTCTCCCCATAGTTGCCAAAGCGATTGTTTGGAAACATACAAGACAAATCACCCCACTTCCCTGCTCAAAATTCTCCAGTGGCATTTGGTGACGTCAGAAAGAAATCTCAGCTGCTCCCAGTCTGCAGAGTCCTGCTCCTCAGTTCCTTCTCACCATCTACTCCCCCTCCTGCCTGCTGAACTGCAGCCACACTGGCTCTTTTCTGTTCGCAGTCTCAGGCCTTTGGAATTTGGTGTTTCCTCTACTGGAATGCTTGCCTGTGACTAGTAGTTTCATCTCTTCAGGTCTCTGCTGAGATCTTCTCTCCTCTGCCAAGCGGCCCCTCCCCAATTAATTTTTTTTAATCATCCTACTCTCTTCACTCTTCTGCATGGTCATCAGGGTATTTGATCCAGTTCTTTTCCATTTTGCTCTGTCTCCTTTGCTATGTTCCACTATGTACTGTCGGAATGAATTTCTTTTCCCAGGCTCCCTTGCTATCTGCCTTCCAGGTGAACCCTGAGCACGGGAGATAACTATTGTGGGTGACGAAGGCAGAGAAGCTGTGGGGAGTAAGGTGGGAATGGGAAAAAGCTCCAGGTTTCTGACAACACTACAGTGATTCCAGCCCCAGCTGAGGTGGCACCTTTTCTGCTGATCCAGAACCAACTCTGACAGCACTTCTAACAGGACAGTGGAGGTTAGTAACAACTGTTCATTTCTGGGCATTCCTCCTTTCTGCCATTTGCTCTTCCAGCATCCCTCCCATTCCCTTTTGTTCTTCTAGCCCAATACACATGAAAACAATTCCTTTTAAACCCAGGGTAGTTTCTGCTTTTCTGTTTGGACTTTTACTGAAATATCACCTCCTGACTTACTGTCTACTAGAATATTTGCTCTACGTGCCTCAAGGCTCTTCTGCTCGCTGTCATGGGCTCTAACACCTAGAAGGGTACCTAGCACATGGCACTTCATAAACATTTGCTGAGTGAATGAACAAAGTTTGCAGTCACAGACAAGCTCAAAACCAGAAAGCTTAGAAAATACCAAAAATGAAAATAAAAATTCATTTTGATTTTAAGTATATAGTTTCTGGATGACCTTTACTTGTGTTACGTCACTTCAGTCGTGTCCAGCTCTTTGCAACCCTCTGGACAGTAGCCCACCAGGCCCCTCTGTCTATGGGATTCTCCAGGCAAGAATACTGAAGTGGGTTGCCATGCCCTCCTCCAGGGGATCTTCCCACCCAGGGACTGAACCTGCACCTCTTAGGTCTCCTGCATTGACAGGCAGGTTCTTTACAACCAGCGCCACCTGGGAAGTCCAACCTTTACTTACCTCTGTCTTTAATCAGGAGACAGAGCCTTTTATTCTGAGAAACCAGTACCTTAATACATAAAAAGAGTCATACACCTTTGACAGTGTAATATAGGAGAGTGATCAGTGCCTATTCTGTGGCATGAGGGCCCACAGCAATGTACTTACAAAGTTAGCCAGCTAATAAATAGCATTTCTAGTCGTCAGCAGTATAGTGGTCAGTAGCTGATAGATTTCATGCCCTGTGATACTAAAATCTACCCTGAGGCCAGAGAATGGAAACCTTCTATCACTCCTTAATGTTAAAAATATGAGTATTTCTCATTTGGCATACCAAAATATAATCTCAAGCTGCCCACAAGAATCTTCATTAAAACATTTTACCTTGGTGAAAGAGTGACGACTTCTCAGGTCCGTCTGTGGAGGCATCCCAGTGCCAGAGAGATCCATCTTCAGAACAAGTGAACAGATGATCTGGGTTGGATGGGTGAAAGTGAACTTCCCACACTATGAGATAAGAACCAAGGTTAGTTAAACCAACATCAAAATGCTACCTCTAGGCATATCGTCCATTAACCTCCGTCACACACCTTCAAACTCCAAGCCTGTGATAAAAATCAAAGGCTTCAGTGTCAAAGAGAAGGCATAATATAATGCTCCAAATGGCTGAAACGTAGACAGGATAAAGAAGTCAAGTAAATCTACTCGGGTATCGGGCCAGCAAATGAATGAACATAAATGCTAGTCATCTGACCTACTGCTTTTTTATATGGAAAAGTATTGGGTTGGCCAAAAAGTGTGTTCAGGTTTTTCCATACCAATTTATGCCAAAACTCGAACAAAGTTTTCGCTAACCCAATATGACAATGGGATAATTCTGAAAGATTTTTGAAACTTGTTAAGTTCTTTTATTTTCAATTCCTATGTCATTAATATTTGAAGGTTTTATTACTGGAAAGGGAGAGAGGGAAGACCATAAAAGCAGTATACAAATGAAGTTCTAAGAGGCAGAGTCCAATTTTGGCTCATGCCAAGACTCTGCTCTGTATCACAGAAATAGCAACTAGCTCTCAGCAAGCCAAAACCTGGAAAGGCTTCAAGAATCTGGATCCAGTTTCAGATGAAGGACTTTTAAGAAGCCAACTTGGGACTGGGGGCTTCTCAAGCTCTAAACATTAAGGGGAACTTTGTGTGCCAACAGACACCTGGGAACCAAGGACTGGCCAGGACTCCTCAGGAAGGTATCTGCAGCATGAAGGTAAAAAAAGTAGTCTGTAACAAAGGGCTCTATGATTCTGGGTTAGGTAGGCTCAGAAACACAGCACAGAAAGCACCCAGAGTGTAGTATAAAAAGTGCAAGGCACATGTTTGCAAGCTGGCATTTTCATTCTGACAGTTACCACAATTAAACATGCTGTAGAACAAAAAGGTGACCTTCCTCCGGAAAAGAATGTGTTCTGGGTGAGTCCCTGTGTAAAGTACATTCATGCTGTTTCACTAAAACAAAGTAAAACAGAAGAGCCTAACAGAGCCATTGCAGACTGCCCAAATCGAGATACTTATGTATTTATATACTTTCCAATTAGAAAACAAACCTCTAGCCAAGAGTCAAGATGAATCGAAATACACTACAAGCCACTAGTGTGTTCTGCTTAACAATAAAGGCTGGCATTTAAAAATAGGCTGGTGAGAAGAGCTTTGAAAGTTTATAATTCTAACTACCACTGGGTTCTACACTTTTATTTAAGCATTAATACCAACTTTTCCTAAGACAGAATTTAAAACTATAACCCACCCTGACCTGTGGTGATAAAATGAAACACTTCTATTCAGCCAAACCATTTCCACTAAAATCAAAGGACAAACAAAAAAAAGGAATAGCCTATATCTCTTGTTCTTGCTATAAGAAAAAAAAAAAGGTAGAATAATAAATTGAAGAACACAGAGACTGGCAAATATTAAGAATAACAACCTGCATTTTGGATGGGAAAAGTGCATTCTGACATACTGGGTATGACAATATAAACTGGTTATTATTTTTATATAGAACAATTTGTCAACATGAATCACAGCTTTAAAATTATGCCAACTTTTTGACTCATCAATTCTATTTCTAAAAATTATCCTAAAAAATAAGCACATAAAGATAAACATATATGGATAATCACTACAGTTTTATGTATAATAAACATGTTAAAGAACGTAAATGTCAAATAAGAATGGAGTTAATTATTACAAATTTATACAATTCAGTCAAAAGTTCTGCTGTAGAATGATGTATCATTTATGGAAATCTGCTAACACTATGTTGTAGAGCTCAGCCACCAAAAACTTAATGTATCTTCACAACACTTACTTTCAGCTTCATGAGCCTTTAGTAGAGACACAGGCATTGTACCTTGTCTAACATCCCAAATACTCAACATTCCATCCTGGCCGCCAGTAGCTACAACGTGCTGCTGGTTGGGATGTCGATCCACACAGTGGAGTGGCACTCGGTCACCAGTCCTTTAACGGGAAATACAATGACTTCAAACAGTGGTAAAGTGTAATTTATTATTGAATAACCCATGAAACAAGTTTCATCCCAGTAACTAAATGATAATTTTGTGGCTAGGGCTACTGGCTAAACTTAAATCATGTCAAAAACCTGATTACATTACATATACCTCTAAATACTAGAATTCCGAGGAGGAATTAAAGGCTGGAGTTATTCATTCTCTCTTCAATTTGGACATATATGGAACAAGAAAATTTGATGGTAAGATATGCAAAACATTTCCATTTCTTAGCTTTTAAAAAACATTATATATCAACATAAACAGCATACTCCTTACTTCTACTCTGTCTTATTTAATGCTTAGTTTACATATATATTTTTCAGTTTGACACATACTATTATCTAGAGAAGGCTGCACATACAGAAAGGGGATTTCTGCTTAGAAAAAGTATCTTGTACCGTATTTTTCTCCCAATCACATCTAGAGCATATTATTTCACTATTAATTGGATCACCTGATGAGCAAAAATAAGTTCCCCATTAAATAATATACATTTCAAAAAGAAAATATAAACTTCTGAATCAATACTACAAATATTTATTAAATGCAGCAAGGTATTATCAAGCCCATCAAATCATACAATTGATCATGAACAACATAGGTCCACTTATATATGAGTATTTTTCAATAGTAAATATACTTTGCTACATGATCCAAGCTTGGTTGAATCTGGGAAGGTGGAACCTTTGGTACAGAGGATTCCTGGTAGAGTGCCAACTATAAAGTATACATGGATTTTCGAGTGTATAGAGGGTCAGTGACTCTAATGCTTATATTGTTCAAGGGTCAACTGTATTTGCTTTATCAAAGTTAATCAGAAATTACTCTTAACATGCAATTGAAATACAATATGGCTTATAAAGTTAGTTGCTACAAATAAACAAATTTGCTTTATACTACTGAAATTACAGATCAAAACTTACAGTGATAATATCTGCGTGGGCTCATTTCCTTGTTGTCTAAAATCCCATATTTTTAACTGTCCAATTGAATTTACTGTAAGAATCTCAGGAGTTCGAAGGAAGGTTACAGCATGGAGTGTACTGCTATCTGCATTGTCTGTAAATTAAGAAAACTGCAGTGTATGTTAACAGGGCACCACTTTTCCATGAATACCTTAAACAGTGTTCCCTCTGTTGACTGAAAAATTACAAGTGAAACTTTAAATAAGTCACAATTTTATTTCTATGGAAAAATATAGGAACATATGTTAAAATGGACTCTCCTTTGATAGAAAAATTATATTACTCACAGGACATCTGAACTGTTTTCCAACTAGAGGACTAAGTTTTCATATATTTCTCTATTTCCACTTAAGAGTACTACATTTCTGAGACAGCTGTTCAAGTTTCTTTATAATCCAATTTTATCTCCCACCACTGCTTCACCCTAGACAACCTAGACATCATGTTAAAAAGCAGACATTATTTGCTAGCAAAGGTCCATCCAGTCAAAGATACGGTTTTTCCACTAGTCATGTATGGATGTCAAAGTTGGACTTTAAAGAAAGCTTAGTGCCAAAGAATTGATGCTTTTGAATTGTGGTGTTGGAGAACACTCTTGAGAGTCCCTTGGACTGCAAGGAGATCAAACCAGTCCATCCTAAAGCAGATCAGTCCTGAATATTCTTTAGAAGGACTGATGCTCAAGCTGAAACTCCAATCCTTTGGCCACCTGATGTGAAGAACTGACTCACTGGAAAAGACTCTGATGCTGGCAAAGATTGAAGGCAGGAGAAGGGGACGACAGAGGATGAGATGGTTGGATGGCATCCCTGACTCAATGGATATGAGCTTGAGCAAGCTCCAGGAGTTGGTGATGGACAGGGCTGCAGTCCATGGGGTCGCAAAGAGCAACTGAACTCAAGTGCTTCATCCAGAACCTCCATTCTGTTGGGCCAAACACCACAGCTTCCTACAGAGCTCATTCTGACCCTGTATTATTCTGCTGACTCATCTCAAATTGATTCATCTTTATCCTTATCAGCTCTCTTTTCTGCCATGAAGTTCTTCCTGTTTGCCTTAATGGTCCTTCTGCTTTTTCTAGTGTGTCTAAGCTTATACATCTTTATTTAGTATATACTTAAAGACTTTTATTTTGTGACCCTTCTCCAAACTGTCACCAGGCCAGCAGTCTTTCAAAGCTAAACAAATGGTATTTCTCAGAACTAAAAATGATAATAATAATACAAAAAACTGATTCATGGGCTCAATCCATAGAAGTTCTAATTCAAGAGGTCTAGGGTGATGGGCTGTTAAAAATCTCCTCGGGCAAGTCTGTGCAAAATATGGTTGAGAACTACTACACTAGTCAGACATGATTTAGCAACTAAACCACTACCACTGCACTAAATAATCCTTCTAAAACACGATGTGGGTACATTACCCCTTTGCTCAAAAACTTTCAATGTCTCCTTAGCTGTCTACCTAAAAAAAGGTATTATCTTTCACAACCTGACTGCAATCTACCTTTCTTGTTTCATCTCTCAATTCTCCTACACAAATATCTAAAGTCAGGTCAAACTACACTTTCTGTCATTCTCTGACTGGCCTTACCCCGCCTCTATGCTATTCCCTTTATCTGGCGTGCCACTTCTCAGTATTATTTATGGTCTAGAATCTAGATTAAATGAATTGCCCTGCCCCTCAATTCTTTATCCAGTAATTCCTTCCAACCATCCTCCCCACAAATTTCTCTTTCTTCTAGTCAGTCCTTCATACAGGCCTTATCAACATACTATCTTGATAAAGGGATCCTGCTTTGTATATTTCTAAATCCCTCAAACATTTAACCCCTGGCACTGCACACAGGAGGTGCTGAATTACTATAAGATAGACCAAAGAAAGATGATTTTTCTTACCTATAGTTCTTACAGCTTCCTTGTGATCAGCTCTGAAGAGATTTATCCGACCATCTTCTCCAACTGTGACAATTTCTGGGTTGTTGCACACAACACCTGTGCATGGTGCATTGCTACAGGAAGGACTGCCTGGACCCGTGTGGTAGTGAGCTGCTGTCCACTGCTGGCTGACTGACAGAGTCTAGGTGTCAGAAATGAGGCTATGATTAATTAAAGCAAAGCTCCAAATAATTAGCACTTTCCCCAACTACACTATTATTTTAAAACTGTGTTTCATACCTTTCTAGAAAAATAGTACTCTTTTCGCTTTGTATTTCAAAGTATTAAGGTCTAGGAAATACTTCCATTAAAGCTCTGTATTCACCAGATCAGATTCCAAAGAAACCCTGTTTAATAATATTCCAAACTTATCTCAAACTAAAGAAACAGTTTTTAAGCATCAGGTAATTATGTGTTCAAAGACAACTCTAAATTCTTAAGGGAACTGATCTACATTGAAGAGATAAATCTCTGCAGGGCTTTCCAGATGATTCTGTAAGAATAACATTTAACTAGATCTGGGTCTTATACTTACTAGGCATGTCTATTAGTAAGATGACCTTTATCAATATCCAAATCTAAATAAGCATTCTCTTCCAGCAACTTAAAACTGTTAACTTCAAGTGGGCCTATTTTAAAGGACTGCCCTTAAACTATGCTCTGAAGGTCAGCACTCTTAGCCTTTGACATATAAGAAAAGCATAGAAAAAGTATCAAGCCTTCATATAGTGTGTCTTTCCTTCTAATTAAAACCTCGGTTCTGTTCACAGAAGTAGAGTAGCTGTTCCTGCTCCCTCTCATGATGTCTGAGCTAGAAAGTGCTCTTTCTCTCTTCAGAAAACCAGAGGAGGATCTTAACAGAAAGTTACAGGAAAATCACTTGCCAGAATACCATACTGTTACATGGAACCTAAGAAAATTGAAGAGTTACCCAATTTCAATGAAAGTTCACACAGAAATGGTTCTAGAATTAGTCAACTAAAAGATGGGTAATGCAATGACATTTTCCCCTCCTTTTTATAGTTTTTGAGACAATAAAACTTTATAATTTGTCATTATTAAGTATAGCCTTCTTTAAGCCTTCCTAAAAATAATTAAAATGCAAACTGAGTTTTCAAACAAAAATTCTTTACCTGGTTATTTGGATGGTGGAGGAAAATTGTCACACATCCTGTCGATGAAGCAGCTACAATTCTTTCCTGGTCCAAAAACTAAACAGAAAATTCCTGCATGTTATAAATTCATAAATATCAGCAGGGAAGAAGCCCATTTATCTAACTCAATTAGCAGTGTAACAATTTTAAAATGCAAAGAACCTACAAATGCTAAGCAAATAAAATGCCAAAGTCAAAACTGCTATACAAATAAAAGTATTTTCATGAAGAATAAACAACAATAATTTCCCCCCTCAAACCTGTTCATCTACAATTGATTTAATTTTGTACAACTACCATAAACGTTTAGGAGAGTATAATTCCCAGGGTCAGGCAGCTTTCCACAGAAGAAAATGCAGGGACTCTGAAGTCTTACAGATCAGAATTTGAAAACTTAATTCCATTCCCACCAGTTATTACCCGATTTGAAACCTGGGCCAAGTTAAGTTCTCCAAGCTTTGGTAAACTTATAAAACGAGAATTCAAAAAGCAAAAACATGTAAAGTGTCTTGCACAGTATTTGTCATATAATCCATGCTCAAAAGATCTTAGTTTTCTCATAAGAGAGATAACAATACTTGATTCACCAGCATTCCATGAGAATGAAATTAACTTATGTAAACACAGCTTGGCACATAGTAGATGGTCAATTAAACAAACAAGCTATGATTAACTTCACATCCCCTTCCCCAGTGCTGACTCTGCCATAACCAGCTATATGACATGACAAATCATAACCTACAGAGAACTCAAGTTCTTGTAAACCCAGGGTAAGACTAGACAAACTATAAGGTCCTTTACATCTCTCAATGTATTACTCTCAATTTTTTAAAAGTTAGCTCTTGGATATTACAACAGACGTACTTGTAAATCCATTACATCACCATGATGTTTGATACTGCACAATAATTGATGGTCTCCTTCAAATCCTCCATCAGAATCCAAGTTTCCAAAATCTCCAATAGACCACAGTGAAACATAATTTTCCTGAAAAGCAGAAAATTTCATTTTGAGATGAAATATACATCAAACTCCTCGAAATTGAAATGTGCACTGCCTTCAATCAACCCTGCTTTAAAAGTATCCAGGGCAAACGGCATAATCATTAAAAACACAAGAAACGAGGCCACTGATGCCTCTCAGATATAAGGCGACCGAGCGTGAGACGTGCATTCGGGAGACAGACAACCGCGCGAGGAGCTACGAAACAGGAGTTCGCGCGCTGGCTGCCGGGGGCGCGGTTTCTGGAAGGAAGGAGATAGCAGGGACTCCCGGTCGGGCGCAGGGGTACCTCATTGTCCCAAGAGCCCGTGGCGAAAGTCTCCGCTGTCTGCAGGCTCCCTGGAGGTAATGGTCGCCAACGAGTCTTGCTGATTTTCTGTGATACAAACTTAGCATAAATTTCCTCCATGCTGAGAGGAACCCAGGTAGGCACAGCACGAAGTACAGCGCGCGCCACTCAGCCCCGCCCCTTCTCGCTGAGCCCTGATTGGACCGGACCTTATGAGGGACGGTGGCTGCAGAGAGCCAATTCTCCTCCGTCCGCAGTGCAGGAACGAACAACCCTGCCCCAAACGCGAAGAAGATGCGACGGCCTTCCTCACTAAGGCGGCTCTGAACCAGTGCAAGAGCATGCCCGTCCTTGTGCACCAGGGCAAGGGCATGCCCGTCCTTGTGCTGTAGGACCATCTTCTAATCTGCAAAATCGGTATAGGAACACCGAGACAATACATTGGCGCAAAAGAATTTGCAATGTGAAGACAAATTTAAGAGCAAAAACAAAATAAAAGCAATGCAAGAGAAACGAGCTAGTAGCTACACCTAAGCAGGCTTGCATTTCACCGCGCATAGAAAAGATTAAAAATCCTTAAATTCTCGTGGAAGTACGTCCATTAACGTACCAATGTATTATTAAAAACTTCTCCCTCCCTGTCCCAAGCAAGTACTTTTCTTCAATGATAACACACACGGTCAGAAACTGGAGTTGTAATTCTGAAGACCCCCAGTTCCAATTTTGAGTCCCAAACTGGCTAATTTATTCCCAATATTGAAGTAAAGAATGCTGCTTCGGTTATTATCGCAGAATCCCACGAAATAGTTAATATATAACTATATTTCGGATTGGAATATATATATATATATATATATATATACATACATACATACATACATACTTACATAGACACCACATTTGCCAAGGTCTGGTTAGAACTAAAATTTGAGCATTGTTGCTGACGCAGTAGCATCAATGTCTTTACATAGCTTTGTTTCCTTCCTTAAAAGTTTATTGGGACTAAATGACTGGATCCTTCCAGTCTCCGTTCTGATTAGGAGTCAGCAAGTTGGATTCTACTGGCAATGTTCCTTGTCAGTTTCTCACTCGGTGTCTTGCATAGCTGATAGCAGCAAAGCCGGGGTCCAGTCTAATGGTGGAATTTGTGAGGCTTAAATAGCTAAAAACGCCCACTTGTGTTAGGAGAAAAACAGTCGCCACAGGCTACTGTAGTGTTTTTAAGCAAGTGCATTTTCCTAAGGAGCAAAGCATTCTCGGTGCTCCACCCTCCAACCCTTGTCTGTCTTCTTCCACTCTCTGAATTTGTGCTTTAGAGCTGAGAACAAATCAGGGTCCCAAAGTCTCTGCTAACCAGCCACTAAATGTACTTGTTAGCTAGAGCCTGGAGTACTCGGGTTAGAGAGGACGTTTGCCCTCCGTTTAAGATACTCGGTGTTCACCATAGGGAGCTCTGACTCTAACCGACCTAAATATGTTAGTCATTCATTGGGTTGGGTGAAGGCAGGACGGAGGAAGCCCACCGTTTAACAATCTGGACAGCTATAGGAGCAGACCCGCCACTCGCAACAGCTGACCCAGCGACGACTGCAGAGCCACCAGCAGCCTCGGAACCAGACCCGCCCTGCCATCCTGCCACCGCTCTCGGTGACCAGAGCCGCAGCGAGGCACGCGGCCGACCGCGCTGGGGCCCACCCCGCCTGACCGCAGGGCAAACCCAAGCAAGGAGGCGCTGCGCAGCCCGAGGTCTCAGAAAGGCCACGCAGTGGCGGCGGTGGCGCTGACTCAGCGAGGCCAAGCCGCCAATCTCGGGCAGCCGCAGCGGCCCCTCGCCCGGGCTGCGGGTCGCGAAGCCACCCCCGCCTCCGGCCCCACCCGGCCGCGCCCGAGGCCGCGCGGCGTCACAGAGCGCATGCGTGCCGCGGGGGATGCCGGGAGCGCGCAGTGGCGGCAGCAGCGACGACGGCAGTAACAGCGGCGGCTCCAGCGGGGACGAGAACGGGGCGGTGACCGTGTGGGAGGTGGTCTCACTCTTGGGGAAGCTACTGGGCACCGTCGCCGCGCTGAAGGTGGTTCTGTACCTGCTCCGGGTGTGCTTAGCGATGGCCTGGAAATCCGGCGGCGCCAGCCACTCGGAGCTAATCCACAACCTCCGCAGTAAGTGCCACCCCCGCCGGGTGTGGGGCAACCGGGGAAGGCCAGGCCTGGTCCGGGTCCCCTGGGGCCGCCCGGGACGTTCTGTCTACTCACCGTGCGTGCTGGAGGGCTTCGGCGCACGGTTGCACCCGCGGTCCCGACCAGCGAGCGCTGGCGATTGCCTCCCCCGGGACCTGTCACTCATCGGCGATGTGGACTAGAATCAGAGAAGGAGCCCGGGGCCGCTGCTCGTGGGGCGGGGGCAGGCATCTCCCCGCAGGCCTGGGGGACGGGGCTGGGGGCTGGGGGCGCACAGGTAGTGGGGCTGTCACTCGAGTTCGTCGCCTCCCAGTTCAGGTCCAGCGGGCGAGGGGCGCGCCCTGGGGTGGAGCGGGAGGAGTGGGATATTGGCTAGACCTCCGAGAGACTGGAGCTGGAGCTGGGAGGACCCCGCCCTCGACCCCCGCGTCCTCCCACCTACTCTTCCCGTCTTAAATCAATCTAGCTGCAAGCTTTCTCGCCTATTCTGCCTCCCCCCACCCCCCGCCCTCCGTTTTTTCCCCTGGCGGGAGATGCCACTGTCTGATACCGGCGAGGGGAGGGAGAGGAAGATGAGAGTTGCTGTCACTGCGGATGCTGGGAGAAATTTCTGGGACGGCTGTCCAGTGGAAAGCTTCGTAGGGAGCTGAGGGAGAAAGGAGGAAGGATGCTCTCCTTGAGAGACTGTGTTTCAGGAGCCTTCAGAGGTCCTGGAGATCCAGCGAAAGATTGTGTTCTGCGGCCCGTTTTCACTTTTATCAGGGCCATCGTATGCTTTAAAAGCTGTGTATGGAAGTTTTCTTTACACCGTTCTCTTTAGTTATTGTATTCCTTCCTCTGATGATAATTTTAGGGTGGGATGAGTGCTGTGTCACTTTCTTTTTTTAAATTGAACTATAGTGTCGCCGTCTGGTCGGGAGACCGGAACCGCAGTCTATAGTACTCTCTCTCTGGTCAGAATTTATAGCATTCTTCTTTGCCACTGACTTTGCAAATAATCGCAGCCCTACCACGTGGTATTTTTAATTGTTATAGGTTGTTTAGCTTTTCGCGTCTCATGTTTCCAAATTCGATTTGTAACCTCCTTGAGGGCCAGTACCTTTTTTTTTTTAGTCTTTGAATCCCCTCATCTTAATAATCATTACTTGTTTGAAAAATAAATGCCAGTTAAGTATATATTATATGCTTAGATCTAGGCTAGGAATACTAAGATTAGTGAGAGAATAAGTAACATTGGCTGGCACATGGTTAGTACTTAATGTTAGTCTTTTTTTTTTTTAAACACAATGTTCCAAAGTTGGAGATTGTGTCCTTCAGTTCAGTTCAGTTCAGTCGCTCAGTCGTGTCCGACTCTTTGTGACCCCATGAATCGCAGCATGCCAGGCCTCCCTGTCCATCACCAACTCTTTAGTGTTTAGTAAAGAATGTTTGAGGAGGATAGGGCACCCCACTCCAGTATTCTTGCCCTCCAGAGAATCCCATGGGCAGAGGAGCCTGATAGGCTACAGTCCATGGGGGTCGCAGAGTCTGGACATGACTGAAGCAACTTAGCTATATATATATATGTTCAAAGAATGTTTAGGTTTAAAAGCCCTGTCTAACATTGCCAGTATTCACTTTATGGAAGGATACTTGATTGGAAATGGAAATTTATGTGCAGTGTCAGTGTTAAGAGTGATTTAGGTTCTCATAGACCAGAAGCTCAATATGTTGTAAATATTTTAATAAAACTTCTTAAAATTATCTAGTGCCTACACACCTGAAACATTCTGTACTTGAATTGTGATTAAGTAATTTTCCACCAGAAGGTTATCTCAGTAAACACTTGGCTGTGGCAGAAATTTGTAATCAATCAGGCTCTTGACGCTCCTTTTTAGGCCAAATTTGTAGTAAGCCAAAGCTAGATCTTTTCCCAGTGGTTTTGTAATCATTTTAATGTATTGCATTAAATGTATTCTTAGCTGAAATTTCTAAGGATGTTTTCCTATCAGAAAATTAAGTGAGAAATATTTAACATACATAGATGTTGATACTTAGTTTTATACTAGTTCTATGATTAGTAAGAGGAAATAGCATAGGCAGATTGTTTAGCCTTTTTCATAACCTTTTGCAACTTTAGTTTCAACTTCTTGCTGAATTAATTTAAGCCAATAGATTTCATATTTATTTAATAGTTCATTAATAACACTAGTATTTGCTCACATAAAAATTTCAGTTGGCACACACTGAAAATTTCTCACTCTTTCCTGGTAATTGCACCACTGTGTATTCTTCCTCACTTAAAGGCTTCTAACTGAATCTGTAGAAAAAGATTAAAATGTGGTAATGCTGATACTGAAGTGAATATGGATCTGCAAAGTGGAAGAGGAAGCAAATTACAGTTTTCTTTTTTTAATCAAATAAGGTTCATGATTGGTTTCATTTTAATATTTTATATTAATTTTATTGAAAATGCCTACTGAGGTGTTTCTTCTATAAGATGACGTGATAGAAGTATGATTTCACAGTTGATATTTATAGATTATTTTAGATTGTAACGATACAGTCATAATATCTCATAGCTTATGTTTGTATTGATAACTGCTCTTAAGTTACTGCCAACAGTGGTCTAAAACTTGAGCATGCCTCAAAATCTGCTGGATCACCAGGAGAGCTCGTTAAAACAAATTAAGATCGATTGTTGGGGCTCAAGAATTTACACTTCCAACAAGTTCCTAAGTAATATACTGCTGCTGGTCTGGGGACCACACTTTGAGAATCACTGACATAGAGAACTGAAAATTACAAGACTAAACCCTGCCAGTGTTTCAGTTGAATCATTTTTATACTTTGAAATAAAATTTTAGGAAAAAAATCTGTAGCAGACCTGCCCAACAGAGCTGCCTGTGATGTCAGTATCTGCCGCTCAGTACGGTAGCCACTAGCTACATGGGGCATTGAGCATTTGAAATGTGGTGAGTACAGCTGAAGAACTGGATTTTGTGTTATTTAAATTAACTTTGATACCACATGTTGGACATAACAGGTCTTTAGAAATGGAAAATAGATATTTTGTGGCTATAGACTGATAACGTGCTCATGAAATGTTAATTCAAAACAACTGAGAGCCTGTTTAATCCAGGGAATGTGACAATTAATGTTTACATTAGGGTTTATTTTCTACTTTTATTGGGATAATTTTATGCCATTGTGAAAGGAAAAGAAAGGGGCAGGAGTGGATGAGCTTGAGAGAGGTTGTCTGCTAGAGCAGGGATGTCCAAACCAGAGTGTTTGTGAAAGATTAACTCTGACTAGACTTCAAATTCTGTATTGGTCACTGAAAACAATGCTAATAATAGTTCTTTTACGTATTTTGTTGTTGTTGTTGTTAAAAAAATTCAGTCCACTGCCCTAAGACACCAGTGATTTCTAACTATATTTCCTTTGCAACCTTGAGTATGCCATTTGCATGTATAGTGTATGTATAATCTATGGAAACAGCTGACATTTGACTGTCTTCTATGTGCCAGACACTGGGGATACAGCAATGAGAAGCAAACATCTATTCTCTCTTGAAGCTTACTTCTTGTGGGAGCAGACAAATAAAATATATGTCACATGATAAGTGGCAAAGTAGGGAAAGAGTATAGGGAGTATGGGGTGGTAGGTTTGCAGTTGTAGGGGAGAAGGCCTCACTAAGGTGTCATTTGAGTAAACATTTGATGAAGAAGAAGAAATTCAAGCCATGCAGATAGAGCTGGGGAACAGGCATACTAGACAGAGAAAATAGAATATGCTAGATTTGGACTTGGGGTATAGGAGAAAGTCTGGAGTCAAGGATATGACACAAGGTTTTAGACCTGGGCAATGGGAACGATTTACCTTTGTCTGAGTTGGAAATAATAAGTGAGTGAGCCGCAGGGATTTGGGGATGGGGTGTGCTAGGAAGTGTGGGAGAACAGGAGTTTATCTGGGGAAGTGTTTGGTTTGAGTTGCTTAATAAAACATTAAAGTGAAGACCCTTAGTAGGCATTTAAATTTTTAAAAATTTTTAGTTTTTGTATCCTTTTTTATTTCTACAAATAAATTGAAATCATCTTCTTATTTGGAGTGTCAGTTCTTATCCACTAACAGCATATCTGGTGGAGAAGAGAATATTAGTTTTATCATGTGCATTCATGGGCTAAGTGTAACAGATAATAAAATCCTAAGTGATTTTTTTTAGAAATTTGGGCCTCACTTAGAATCCAAAAAATACTTCCTCGTTGTAACTTATGTCCGTCTTATGGTTACACCCTGGTAAGTAAACTTATAGGGTATTGACTAAAATTTAATAGAAAAACTTTTGAGGAAGAATTTTAATATCAGTGTGTCTACTTAAATTTAACTAAAATTAAAAATTCAGCTCCTCAGTCATACCAACCACATTTCAAGAGCTCAGTAGCCATGTGAGGTTAGTAGCTAGACGGAGCAGTGCAGATGTAGAACATTTCTGTCATCAGAAGAAGTTCTCTGGAGCAGCACTAGACCTAGATGGTAGATGATATTACATTCTATTCAGTGTTATCTCAGTTCTGTTGTGCTGTTCCACGTGTTTTTATTAGTATTGCACTTAGTTAAGACCAACACGCTTTAAGCGTAGCAGTGAAATACTGGAGATTCTCAGACGAGAGTGGTCAAGATGACAAGTGCACCAGCTTCTATGACGGTTTGATGAAATGGAGGTGGTTTGGTTTAGCAATGAGAAAGCTAAAGAGAGCAGTGCTGTTTATTTTAAAATTAATTTTTATTGGAGAAGCTTTACAATGTTGTGTTAATTTGCTGCTAGGCAACAAAGTGAATAGTTGTACATATATTCGATTTCCTTCCCGTTTAGGACACCATAGAGCATTGGGTGAAGTTCCTTGTGCTATACAGTCGATTCTTGTTAGTTATCTGTTTTATACGTAGTAGTGTGTGTATGTCAATCCCAATCTCATCCCCTGCTCCCTAGTAGTGTTTACATATTTGAAGGAAATCATGTAGTGAAAGGTCAAACCAGGACAGATGGGAGGGAGATTTTGACTCGTTATAAGGAGGTATTCACAAAGCAATCCTAACAAAGATTTGGCTTTGAAAAACTGTGTTCTGTCACTGGATATGTTGAAGCAAAGAATGATCGACCATTTCATTGTAATCGATATTGTGGAAGAGATTTGTCCTCGGCTTTCACTATATAGTAGACCTCTGAGGACCCTTCCAAATCCAAGATTCCATAATTTTAATCACTTCATGGTTTGCATGAAATCACATATGGGGAGTGTGTGTGTGTGTGTGTGTGTGTGTGTGTGTTATAGGAGAGAGCCGGAGAAGTTAACATTTGGTTACCTATATTTTAGAGTTTTGCATGACATTTTACTTTGTCAGAAATGTAAGGAGTCCAAGGAACAAGCTCTTTTGAGAAGTAGTGTCAGAAGAGATAACTGTGAATCCATTAAGAGTGATAATGATTTAGAGAAAGATGTATTTTTAATAATCTCTGATATTTAGATGATATGCTTTATCATAACTTGGTATCACTTAAACTTTTGCTTTGATTATGGTTTATTATATAATTTAAAATTAGTCCTTTCAGACTTTCTGTATGGAGAATATCTCAGGTTCTACTTACCTCCTTTAAATGCCTAATCGTTCTAGATGGGAAGTAAAAGGAAACCATTTTGTTGATTTCTTTCTGTTCTCCCTGGCATTTTGTTAGTGGGGAAGAAATAGAGAGTAGTTGATTAACAAATGCTCAAGTCATAAAACTAATACAGTCATCTAATAGTTCTTTTTTTGAGATTTAACTCTGTAACAAGGTACAGAAACTTAGTTTCTGTGTGACTTGAAATCCATCCGTAGCCTGTTTTCTTATCTGTGTTTTCAGTGCTTCATACCAGCACAGGATCTTTTTTTTTTCCATCTCTGCCAGGATTGCTTCCAATTTTTTTTTTCTCCCAGATCAGAAATCTTGTAATAGTTATTGATTCTTTCAGATTGTCCCGAGATTAACTCAGTATTTATTACAAATGCCTTTCACGGTCAACCCTTTCATCGTATTTTCATTGATTGTACCCTAGCCTAGGCTCTTAGTTCTTACTTGGAGTGATAGGCCTCCAAGTATCTAATTGGTCATCACATTTTGAATTTCTGTCCCCTCAGGTTCATGCTACGCCTTGCACTGATTGTCTTAGTATACTGCTCTCTGTTTTGTCACTGTTCTGCCAAGATTTCTGTTGCTTACTGTACCAATTGGAGATGCCTCTTGCTTAGCTTTCAGGGCTTTTAGGGGTCTTCTACAACCTGTTCCCATGCTCCCACTCCAATCCTGTTGTTCAGACTGATCTCATTTTACACATACAAAGTTTGTCTCCTGTAACAATCAAAGTATTAACAAGCAATTCAGAGTTAATATGATAGTTCTATGGTCTTGGAGACCTGGGCTCCTTTTTTCTTGTTGTGACCGAGAAAGTCTTTCCCTTGTGTACAAAGTTGAAGTTAATTTACCCCTATTATTTCCATATTCCAGCTGGTGGGAAGAAAAGTGGGAAAAGGAGAAAACCCACATTCCTTTTAAGGGCATACATAATTTCTTCCTGTATTCTTATTGGCAAGAACTTAATTGTAAGGCTGTATTTAACTAGAGAGAGGCTAGATAATGCCCCCAATTCTACCACCTTGAAAGAAACAGAGACCCTGCCACATCTTACATCTTGCTTACTGGAGCCTCTAGTGAACACTTTTAATTGCATTTTTGGGTCTTCTGGTGATTGTCTTCATGTCTCTAAATAATATCCTTGAACTGCTGTTTCTTTATCAGCTTTAGACATCATCTACTGACTTCCTGTCAAGATGGATGAGTATTTACAACCCTTTTAACTTACTCCCTTCCCCCACATACAGTTATGTTGTAATTTCTGCTTCCTCTTTTGTGGTTACCTTTTAATTTTGAGTAATATACTTTAACCTCAATTTTTTGTTCTATAATTTATAAACTGACACTATACTTTAACCCTTCCACTTTGTAGAAAAGGGTGCTTATTTTTCAACTTACTGGTGGCTATTTTACATTGTCAAAGTTGATAACATTTCATTTGGTTCTGAGCGGTAAGTCATCTATACCCTGTTAATTTTTAAGTGTTGAAAATTAATAACCATCATCACAAACATTAATGACTGGGTCAATGCTTCTCTATATAGTACGCGATGAGTTTATTCCCTGCTCTTTGTTTCTAATATCACAGACCCCTCTACTGTTGACGAGGAGCAGTCAGATGTTTTTCCTGTGTTTGCTGTCTGGCTAGTGGGATCTTAGTTGCCTGACCAGAGACTGAAGTGACGAAAGTGCTGAGTCCTGACCACTGAACTTCCAGGGAATTTATGTTTTTCCTTCTTTTACACTTTCATCAGTTTCTTGAAATCATGCCACAGTTTACAGTTCTTATATAAATTATCACTCTTGTATAGGGTTTTTGTCTTTTTCCTGGAATTTATTTCCCTTTTCACCCTTCCCTATTCCTCAAGTTGAAAAGAGAAACAAATACCTTCTTAACATGGGTCTAATTTTTTCAAGTTTTTTTTTGTTTGTTTATAGCTTGGATTCTGTTGCATTCTCCTTTCTGGATTCTGCTAACTTCTGATTTGGATCAACATTAACCATTGTTATAATTATTTAATTAGGGCTCTTGATCCTTAGGGTGCAGGAAAATTGAGCGTGAGTGGTTCTAAAGCTGTTCACTAATTTAGAAAACCTAATAGTAATTGCATGTTTACTTATAATTAGGCTGTACAAATGAAGTAAAACATTACTTTGCTGTTTGCTAGAAATATTGCAGGGCACTGGCAGTTGTATATGTCAGATTGTCAAAAATGGGAAAATGATTTAATAGCTTTGTAACCGTAGCTTGCTTTAGGCATCTTTCAAAATAGGGAATCCTGGGAAAAATCAAATAATAGCCTTACAGTGGAAATTTTGGAAATCACCTAATTATAGTCTAAGAAGTCTTTATCCTGAGCCTTATGCGTTCAGCTTCTTAATAAATGACTGGTGACATACTTTTAAAACCTGTTAGTTTTTTGGTGTGTGTGTGAATTCTATATCCCTCTATAGATTAAGAAACCTACCAAAGAAATTAGGTAGGTTTGATAGATGTATGTTATCTAGCTTAAGGGAAGTAATCTCTTTAATATACTTGATTTTTAGAATGTGCTGGCAGCAATGGGTTTGATTTTATATATCACAAATGTTCATTTAGAGAAGAATGTGTGAATATAATGGTAATTGGAAGTGTTGAGTGAGGCTGCTTAACCTGAGAAAGATAAAAACGTGAAATGATCATGATTTCTTAAATGTGTAAAAAGTGTTGGTTGGATAGAAAATTCATTATATTCTGGGTGACTTTAGAGAGTAGCACTAAGGATTTATGTAAGTGAGTTATAAAGAGGGAGATTTCCTCTTAATATAGGGAAGTATTCTGATAATTGGGCTTCCCTTGTGGCTCAGCTGGTAAAGAATCTGCCTGCAATGCTGGAGACCTAGGTTCAATCCCTGGGTTGGGAAGATCCCCTGGAGTAGGGAAAGGCTACCCACTCCACTATTCTGGCCTGGAGAATTCCATGCACTGTATAGCCTATGGGGTTGCAGAGTTGGGCATGACTGAGCAACTTTCACAGTTCACACAATTCTGATAATTAAGGTAGTCTAAATGTGAAATGGCTGTTTCACATTGTGCAGCTCTTCAAGTAGAGATCATGGTACCAATTTATGAAAAAGTTAGACTTGATGACCCTTCTGACCTTGAGAGTCTATGAATTTGTGTAAGCCACTAAGCTGTTTGAATCTGGTAGTAGCAGTACAGTGAGGTGGTCAGCAGGAATCTGACATCTCAGCTTCAGTGGCCCTACCCCTCATTTACTCTGTGCTGGAACAACTTGGTCTTTCAGTGCTCAGTCTTATTATCTGTAAGATGGAGTAATAATGGTGCTTACTTTATAGGATTGTTCGAGATAACGTAAGATTGCTTCATAAGCTAGCAATCTTAAGTTCATATCTCAAAAGAGACAGAGTGTAATGTGCTTAGGGTTTTTTCTGGCATGTGGTAAATATTCAGTAAATGATACCTCTCTTATTACTACTCTGCTTTTAAAACTTTTTAAAAAATGCTTTAACTGTTTTAGTAGCCTTTAGGTAGCTACTACTTTAGGTACCTACTACTTTAGGTAGCTTGCCTGAGCTTATTTATGTAGAAACAGTACTTTCTATTTGGGTTAATGAATCCAAGTTTGTAATATTTTTAGTTGGAAAATGATTTGTATCTTTACCAGTCTATGACTACTTAAATGTTTCTCTAGTTGGTATGTCTTATTTCCTAATTTTTAAAACATTATTTTGTTTTTTGGAAAGTGTGTATTTATACATTTTATAGTGTCCTCAAACCACCTTTTCTCATACTTAGTACTTCTTATATTAGTATTTCTTTCTAATACTGTCTGGTCAGTCAGTATTAAGTGGTATCCTTTGATTCCTCAAAACAGTCAATGATCTAATTCTGCTTTTCCCTTTTTTTCCTTTTCCCATTGTTTTTAGTTGCATCATTTCTACTTTGTCAGAACATATAACATTTAAGTGTTATTATTCCACCAGTGTCATTTTTAAACATTTCTTGCTGCACTGGGTCTTCGTTGCTTTGTGAGGGCTTTTCCTAGTTGCAGTGAGTGGGCACTGCTGTTCGTTGCATGCATGGGTTTCTCATTGCAGCGGCTTCTCTTTTTTTTTTTAAACAGCTTTTGGTCTTTTTTTAAAAAAATTTTATTTATTTATTTATTTATTTTTGGCTGTGCTGCGTCTTTGTTGCTGCGCAGGCTTTTCTCTAGTTGCGGTGGGCAAGGGCTACTCTCTAGTTGCAGTATGTAGGCTTCTCGTTGCGGTGACTTCCTTTGTGGAGTATGGGCTCTACAGCGTGCGGGCTTCAGTCATTGCGGCATGTGGACTCAGGAGTTGCAGTTCCTGGGCTCTAGAGCCACGGGCTCAGCAGTTGTGGCCCATGACCTTAGTCGCTCTGTGGCATGTGGACTCTTCCTGGAACAGGGATCAAACCCATGTCCCCTGCATTGGCAGGTGGACTCCCATCCCCTGTGCCACCAGGGAGGTCCTCCACTAGTGTCTTTACCCTTTTAGTCTTTTTTTTTTTTAAAGCTAAAACCAGATTTTATTCAATAACAATTGCAATAGGGGAAAAGAGCCATCAGTGTAAAACTGGTCCCAGTTATCAATACAGCGTGAGCGAGTGGGGATTTATAGTCTAGGAGCAGGGTGGGGATCAGTGGGTGGAAAATTACATCAGGAGTAATGGGTGTTCTGGCTAAACCAATTTAACAGGATCCTTCTGGAGGCAGGCCAATCCACCCAGTTTTAACCTTTGCTCTACAATTGGACATATATCCTTTTCTGAGGTATCCCTGGTAATTGCTTCATTAGATGAAGCACATCTTCCAGAAGATTTCTTAGGAAGGACCTGTGTGTTTAGCATTCCCTGAGTTCTTGCACATTTAAGACTTTTTCCCTATAGCCTTGGCAATTTGAAGAACAGTTTTGGCTGTAATTTTAAAAAGTCAGCTTTATTGAGATACAATTTATGGAAAAATTCACCAATTTTAAGACCACGATTTGAAATTTTTGACAACCGTTATATAACCACCACCCTAATGATATACAGGAGTGAGCAAACTACAGCCCACAGGCCAAATCTGGCCTGCTGCCTGTTTTTAGAAATAAAGTTTTATTTGAGTACAACCACACCCATTAGTTTATGTCTGCTATATAGCTGTTCTTGCACTTTAGTGGCAGAGTCAAGTAGTTGCAGCAGAGACTATATGACCTTCAAAGCCTAAAATATTTACTGTTTTGATCTTAACAGAAGTTTGCTGTTCTCTGATACAGACCATTTCTTTCACCTACAAAATTTTCTCATGACCTTTTGCAATTAATCTCCTCCTTTCACCCCCCAGCCCCTAGCAACTCCAGATCAGTTCAGCCTCTATGGTTTTGACTTTTCTGGAATTGAGTATATTAATAGATGGAATCATATAGGGTAAAATCTACTTGCCTGACTTCTTTCACTGAGGTTAGTGCTCTTGAGATTTGTTCATGTTGTTGGGTACATTTACAGTTTCCTCCTTTTTAGTTATTAACTTGTACTTCCTTCCTTGAATTTCTTGAAAATGCTGCTGCTTCATTCTTGCTTTGCTTTGAAAGTTGCTCCTTAAAAAGCTAATGGTTGCCTTTTTCTAAAAAAAACTCTTACTAGTTAATTAGATTATTTTTTGCCTTGAGAGTTGAAATTTTTTTTTGTCTTATTTTAAAGTCTGATGGTATTTTCTTTTCTTCTCGCCCCTTTTTTTTTTTTTTTTTTTTAGCTGTGCCGTGTGGCTTGTGGGATCTTAGTTCCCAGACCAGGGGTTGAACGCAGATGCACTGCAGTGAAAACACTTTTGAGTCCTAACCACTTGGCTGCCAGGGAATTCCCTGATAATTGTATTAGTAGATGTCTTGGATGTTGATATTTCTGGTAATATTTGCTTTCTGTTAAGTTTTCTTAGAATATAGTATTGGTATATTTAATCAGCTGAAGTATTTTGTTTGCATGTTTTCTTCTTTCTGCAGTAGCCTTGACTGGAGTTATTTTTTCTTTTTCCTATTTTTAGGCATTTTATGCACACAGTTCAAGAGCACTTGCAGTTTTGTTAATGGATAATGATATTGGTATCAGTGGTGAGAAGGGGGAGGAGTTGGTGTATCTTGCTGCTCTTCTGTTTCTGTAGGATCCTTCACTTTCTTCCTTCTTTCCCTTCATTGCCGTATCACGGGATGTCAGCCTTTCCCTGCTTATATACGGTTCTCTCTCAGAAGCAGTGCTGCTTATAGTTGCTACTTCTGGCCCCACTATATTTTTAAAATAATTCTCTAATTTAGATGATATTGGTGATTTTTAGTATATTTACAGGTATGTGCAACCATTACCATGGTCAATTTAATATTTTCATCACCTCAAAAAGATACCCTGTTTTGCCCTCCTATTCTCCTAACCATAAGCAACCATTAGTCTACTTTCTTTTTCTTTTCTTTTTTTTTTTTTTTTTTACTTTCTTTCTCTATAGATTTGCCTGTTCTGGACATTTCATTAAATAGAATCATACACTATGCTATCTTTGTGCCTGAGTTCTTTCACTTCTATCATGTTTTCAAGAATCATTTATGTCATATGGTCTTGCCTTCCTTTTTGAAACTTTTTTCTCCTGATCCCTGTAACAGTGTGTCCACTTGATTTTCTTCTGCCTCTGTGGCTGCTCCTCATCATAATCTTTGAAGGCTCCAGTCCCTTTGCCTTTCTCTTAAATGGACACTTTTGTTTTTCTTCTTTGTGTACTTTTTCCCCTGGCCACTTTCCTTCACTTCCATTGCTTCGATTGCCATCTGTACAACTAGTCATTTATATCTCTAATCTAGATTTTTCTCCTGAGCCCCAGATCTGTTTGTCCAACTGGCTGCTATGTATCTACATGGGTATGGTCCATAGCTCCTTCTAAATACATAGCTTTTCCTTTTTCTCCTTAGCTATGATGCTTCTCTAGGATTTCTCAGACCAGTATATAACACCAGCATCTCAAACATTATCCACCTCCTACCTCCAAGTCTAGTCAGTCAAGTATACTTTACCTACTAAATATAACTCAAATCCTTCTTTTCTTCATCCTTACTTTCATTATTAAGGACCAGATTGCGATTACCTGAGCCATCGTGACAATTTTGCTCTCTTCCAGTCTAGTCTCTACAGTGTAGCCAGAGTAATTATGCTAAACTACTACATCTGATCATGCCACTCCCAACTTTTAAGTATTGCCTCATTCATTTCAGAAAATGGAATCATCAAGACAGATAAAGTGTTTGAAGTAATGTTGGCCACAGACCGCTCCCACTATGCAAAATGTAACCCTTATATGGATTCTCCACAATCAATAGGTAAGTTTTGGATTTTTGAAAATGTCACAAATTTTACTCATTTGCTCTCTAATATTTGTAAGTAAAAATAGACCATTTTCCATTTATTAACTTGCTGATCCATTTTAATGAAGTGTCTTTTCTATTTTCTTAAAGGAGATATGTAAGAATTTTGTGAACAATTTCTTAAAGCGTCCTTTAGATGAAAACTTACAGTTTCTATTTTCTTGAAGGATATATGTAAGAATTCTATAAACATTTCCTTAAAGTGCACTTCAGATGAAAGCTGAGAGTTTAAGCTGCGTGCTGAATTCTCTTAGTGTCTCTAATGTTGACAAAGGTTGGTTTTTGCAGTAGCAGAAAATTCTAAAATCAATATTGAAGGGAATGTATAGCAAAGTTATTACTGACTTCTCTGCTTCACTTGCCCTGAGTTTTCTGGTTTGTGCTTGTTTTTAGAAAGTGCCATATTTAACTCCTTCTCCTGAAGCAGGCTTTGCTGAACTGCTGAGCCTTGGCAGTGGGCGCCTTTGAGGCTTAGGAGTGCCTCAGGATTCTGTCGGCCAGCTGCCATGCTGCCTTCTTTTGGAAGTACTTTAACGGTCAGCAGAGAAGATCCTGGGGAGCTTCTGAACCCCGAAGGCACCTGCTACCACCGCTCAGTGAAAATTGCTTCAGATGCAGAAGCAGGTAAATAAGTCTTGAGGAAGCAATACTGGAAAAAAAACTAAAAGCTAAAAACTAAAAAAAGATTATTTTAATTAACATTAGGTGATAGTGTAAAGAGTAAAGGGAAGTACTTTATTAGTCTCTTAATTTCCTCTAGTTGCTCGTGCCAGTTTTTTTTTTAAGGTGCCAAAAATATGATGTAAGTTAATTTGCAGTGACTTTGCATATTTTATGATTTATGGAAGCTTATTTTCTTTTTATGAATCTGAAGGGAAAAACATCATAAATTTATCAAGTCAGTGAAATTCTTCCTTAACTAACTATATGGGGGAAGAAATTTTTAGAAATAGTGGGACTGTTGTACTGAGCACAAATAGCCTTTGGCATGATTATATTTTCTAATTTTAACTGTGCATGACAGTACTCTCAAGTACAAAATGCTTTTATTTCTTGAGATCATAAATGTGAAAATAATTATGAAAAATAATGTACAGATGCTAGAAAAGGAATTACATGGAGCATTTCATGTTTTTGCAGCTGAATGTGTCAGTAGTCCTCTTCTTTTGCAGGGTTCCAAGCAACAATCAGTGCTCCACACATGGTAAGTTAACGTTGCTCATTTGGGTGCAAATGGATCACGTTTTTCCTCTTAAGAGTGCTTTCTTCAGTAAAAAAATGGTTATAAGAACATTTTAAACTTCTAATCATAATCAGTTTTATTATTTTATTTGCAACAAATTAATTATTAATACAAGATGTGGAGAAGGAACTCTTTCTGGTAGAAACTGTCATTAAAGTTTTTGGTGGTTGTCATTGATATCTAATCATGTAAAAAGTAATTATTTATTTAGTGATGAGTTAATTAAGGGAAAGAATATTTTTAAAATATAATGACCATGGACTTCCTTGGTGGCTCAGTGGTAAAGAACCTGCCTGCCAATGCAAGAGACACAGATTCAATCCCTGAGTTAGAAACATCCCCTGGAGAAGGAAATGGAAACCAACTCCAGTATTCTTGCCTGGGAAATCCTGTGGACAGAGGCAGGCTACAGGCCATGGGGTCGCAAAAGAGTTGAACAAGACTTAGCAACTAAACAACAAATGGCATTTCTATGTTTAACATTTTGAGGAACTGCCAAACTGTCTTCCAAAGTGGCTACATCATTTTATAGTCCCACTAACAACGTATGAGGGTTCTAATTTTGCCACTTCTTTTCAACACTTATTATTGTATATTTTATTTTATCCATCCTAGTAGCTATGAAGTGGTATCTCACTGTGGTTTTAATTTGCATTTCCCTAATAATAATGACTATGCCAAAGCCTTTGACTATGTGGATCACAAGAAACTATGGAAAATTCTGAAAGAGATGGGAATACCAGACCACCTGACCTGCCTCTTGAGAAATCTGTATGCAGGTCAGGAAGCAACAGTTAGAACTGGATGTGGAACAACAGACTGGTTCCAAATAGGAAAAGGAGTACGTCAAGGCTGTATATTGTCATCCTGCTTATTTAACTTATATGCAGAGTACATCATGAGAAACACTGGGCTGGAAGAAACACAAGCTGGAACCAAGATTGCCGGGAGAAATATCAATCATCTCAGATATGCAGATGACACCACCCTTATGGCAGAAAGTGAAGAGAAACTAAAAAGCCTCCTGATGAAAGTAAAAGAGGAGAGTGAAAAACCAAAAGCTCAACATTCAGAAAATGAAGATCATGGCATCTGGTCCCAGCACTTCATGGGAAATAGATGGGGAAACAGTGGAAACAGCGTCAGACTTTATTTTTTTGGGCTCCAAAATCAATGCAGATGGTGACTGCAGCCATGAAATTAAAAGACGCTTACTCCTTGGAAGAAAAGTTAACGGCCAACCTAGATAGCATATTGAAAAGCAGAGACATTACTTTGCCGACTAAGGTCCATCTAGTCAAGCCTATGGTTTTTCCAGTAGTCATGTATGGATGTGAGTTGGACTGTGAAGAAGGCTGAGTGCCGAAGAATTGATGCTTTTGAACCGTGGTGTTGGAGAAGACTCTTGAGGGTCCCTTGGACTGCAAGGAGATCCAACCAGTCCATTCTGAAGGAGATCAGCCCTGGGATTTCTTTGGAAGGAATGATGCTAAAGCTGAAACTCCAGTACTTTGGCCACCTCATGCGAAGAGTTGACTCATTGGAAAAGACTTTAATGCTGGGAGGGATTGGGGGCAGGAGAAGAAGGGGACGACAGAGAATGAGATGGCTGGATGGCATCACGGACTCGATGGACTGAGTCTGAGTGAACTCCGGGAGTTGGTGATGGACAGGGAGGCCTGGCGTGCTGCGATTCATGGGATCGCAAAGAATTGGACACGACTGAGCGACTGAACTGAACTGAATAATGATGATGAGCATCTTTTGATGTGCTTATACACTGTTTCTATATCTGCATTTAATGAACCTCAAATATTAGGGCTTCATGGAGAAGTGACTGAATTTCAGAAAGTGAAGAAGTACCTAAAGTCTACTGGGGTATTATCAGGAGGACATGGGAGCAGATTTAGAGATTCCCAGAAACCAAATTGGAGACAGTTTGAGAATCAAAAAATGGTAGATAATGAAGATAATGGATTGTAACACAGTGAATTCAGAAACAAAAATCTGTGAGTCCATAGAGACTTAAAAAAAAAATAGCAGGATTGAAAAGATGAAAAACAGAAGAATGTCAATTAATAAATGTGGAAAGAATAATAGAATTTAAACAATCAGTTCTTTGTAATTATCAGTGTAATTGTTGCATTAGGCAAAGATCATCAATTAATCTAAACCATTAAGAGGAAAGTTGTTGGGGAACCTAAAGCATCCTTGTAGTCTCAAATTATTTGACATATTAATTACAAAGAGATAGCTATGCCCTGAAAAGTAGAGTGATCTAGCCGTTACTACATTTACTGAGTTGTTCGGCTGAGCAAGTCCAGTAGTGAGGTGGTTCAGTGCTGTGTGCATCCTGATGTGATGCAATGGGAGGTGCCCTGCAAGCCCTGTGTGGTGGTCTTGCTAAAGTTCTTTGATCTAAATCTAATCATGTGGAAATTGACACGTCTAGAATGTGTGGGTAGTGTGCCGGACAGTTGGGCAGGGCTTTTAAAAGGAGTCAGTGCTCTGATAGACAAAGAAAAGTGGTGAATGGAACAGAAGAATGGGGGAGAATATCCTGGAATTGGCGATTGCAAAGCATGAACTTTGAATTAATTGGAGGGAACAGCTGTAAAGGAGATTTGGGGGACAACTGAGGAAACTTGAGTGTGGTGTGTATGTTACTTTGTTGTTGTTCAGTTGCTAAGTCATGTCTGACTCTTTGAACCCATGGGCTGCAGGCTTCCCTTAAGTGTTGATACTAAACAGATGATTTTCTTGAGTGTGGTAATGGAGATGTGGTTGCAAAGAAAAATGTCCCCAGTTTGCTTTTTTTGGCAGGTACATGCTAACGTGTTTCAGAAGTGTAGTATTATGATGTCCGCAGCATATTTTCAGATGTTTGATAAAATAGTATGGCACAATAGAAACAGTTGATGACTATATGAGGAGAAAAGGGTGTTATGTGCATTTCCGGTGGGTTTAAAATTTTTCTGTGGGCTTGAAATTTTTCATAATTATTGAAAATGAGTTTTTTAAAAAACTTAAATTTTAGACTTAGAGGTGAGCATGGGTTATCCAAAAGAATATTAACTATAGTGATAAAAGCGTGAAAAAAGCTGGTAATTGCGATTGAAGACCTTGACATTTTAAATCTGAATAGGATTTTAATAATAGCTTAGGATACTCTAAAAGAAAACAAATTTTATGCAAACCTTGTACTGAAAAAAAATTCCTGAGTTTCTTTCGGTGTTAAGTTGGGACAGTACTGCCTATAAATTAGGGATTGGCACCTCAAATCCTTTCTAGTCCTTTCATTTTTGGACTCAAGAAAGTCCAGCTGTTATAGGAGTTATTTTGTTTCTTTGATTACTTCAGCCAAATATGATATTTGTTATCTTATTAATGGGTTTATTAAACTTGCAGGGGATACTTATTGTTTCAAAATATCTGATAAAAGTTACAGACATTCCTGAAGAAAGTTCGCAAACTTTCTCTTAATTAGAGATTCCATTCTTCATGCTAAGTCTCTTTGTCTAAAAACAATAGCTTTGACTAAATAAAATGTTTCTAGCAGTTTCTTCAGTTAAAGTTAAACCAGTGTGTCTCATAGAAACCTCATTAATTAACACTTCTTTGTTCCACTGGTTGATGTACATAATGATAATTCAAAGATAGTATCCCACTCTATCTTTTTGAAACATCAAAGAAAGATAAGGTTAATGAGAGATTTTTGAAATTTTTGAAACAGTCTCAAAACTTACAGAGTTGCAAGTATATTATTAAGAACCTTTCTTTCTTTACTCCATTTGATATGTTGCTGAAATGGTGCTCCATCACTCTTGAATACTTCAGGATGTAGTATATTTCCTATAAAGGACATTCTCCTATACAACCACAATATAGCTAGTCATCAAAACCAGGACATGAACATTGACACGTTAACTACTATTTAATCTTCAAATTACTTTTAAGTTTTTCCAATTGTCCTTATGATATCCTTTATAGCAATACTTTGAACATTTAATCCAGGACTCTCTTTCATAGTACTAGTGGTTTACACTCATTAGGCAAGAAGCTCTTCGCAAAAGAATCTATATGAAAAATGGAAAAAATTAGTTTTCTATAACTCTTTTCCCAAACGTAGTAGCCACTGGTCTACATTTGCTCCTAAATAAGTTCTGCAGAACCTTAATTACTTTCTGGAACACGGTTTTATATGAGGCTACAAATTATATGAGGCTGCATCTATTAATAGCCTTCTGCACGTTTTGTGTTAGTTGTGGGGAAAGATAGCCTCAATGCCTTTTAAAGAATTTTTAATATGGAAAATTTCCAATACCACACATGCAAATAGGATAATATAAGGAACCCTCATGTAGCCAGTCACCCAACTCCATTAATTACCAACAATTTGCTAATCTTGTTTTATATAGTTATTTCTCTTTTACTGAAATATTTTAAAGCTATCCCAAACATAATATCATTTTACCCCTAAATAGTATAAATCTGAAGGATTAAAAGCACAACTACAATACCATATCATGCCTAACAATGTTCCTTAGTATTATCTTATACCTAGTCCATGTTCAAACTTTACCAGCCATTTCAAAAAATTCTTTTATAGTTGATTTACTTAAATCAGGATCCAAACGAGGCTTATGTTACACCTTTTTAGTCTTTTAAAGTCTCTTTTCATTTTAATAGTCTCCCTTTTGAAAATGCCATTTATTTATTGACAAAATTTGTTCATTTATCCTATAGAAGTTCCCAAATTCATTAAATGATTCTTAGCCATATTAACTTTTTCCTTTTTTTTCTTTTCAAGAAAATTTCCTAATGGTTCTTCTGTTCATCACATCAGGAGGTACATAAATGTTTGTACCACCCACTTTTAGTGATTAAACAGTATTTTCAAAGTTTTTTAATTAAATTGCAGTATACCCCAAAGTGGCTCAGACAGTAAAGAGTCTCCCTGCAGTGTGGGAGACCCGGATTCGATCCCAGGGTCGGGAAAATCTGGAAAAGGAAATGGCAACCCACTCTAATATCCTTGCATGGAAAATTCCACGGATAGAGTAGCCTACAGTCCATGGGGTTGCGGAGTTGGACATGACTGAGCGACTTCACTTTCACTTTTTCAAAATGCACACATCTCAAGTGTACAGCTTGATGAATGTTACGTGTCTACATATGTTCAGGTCATTTCCTGCACTCCAGAAGGCTCTCTCAGTCAGAAAGGCTTCTTTTCCTAGTCAACCTCCATCCTCTAGGTAACCAGTATTCTGGCTTTTATCAGCTAAGTTAGGGAGTTTCTATTCTGTCCTCCATTTTGAATGGTACCTGTATCTGATGATTAAAAAAAAATTTTTTTTTTTAAATTTTGACGTAATTTCAGACTTACAGAAATATTCTAAGGATAGTACAAATAATTCCCAGATAATGTTTAACCATATTCCCCAAGTGTTCTCATTGTACTACATTTGGTTTATCATTTATTCTCTCTCTCCTTCTTCTCTCTCCCTCCCCCTATTTATATGGGGGGAGGAAGATATTATATATATATATATATATATATATATATATATATATATATATGAAATACATATATATATATATTTATGAACTCTGTAGGTGTAATTTTCAAACAGAATGCTCTTTATCTTTAAAAATAGAATGTTCACCTAAATACTGCAGTTGTCAAAATCAGGAAATTAACATTGACACAACACTGTTAGCTAATTTACAGACCTCGTTTAGATGTTATCAGTTGTTCTAATAATGTCTTTATAGAAAAAGAAGGTTGCAGATCAGGAGTTTCATTCAGTTGCCATGTCTTTTTAATCTGGAATAATTGCCTTAGTTTTCTTCTTTTATAGTATTGAAAATGTTTATGAATACAGGCCAGTTATTTTATAGATTGCCTCTCAATTTAGGTTGGTCTGATTTTTCTACCTGGTTAGATGTAAGTTACACACTTTTGCCTGAAATATCGCAGATGTTGTGTAACGTCAGAGTGTCCCATTTTTGGTGATACTGACATTAATCATCTGATTGAGGGAGTGTCAGTCAAGGTTCTCCACTGAGAAACTTCTCACTCCATTGTAAAGCTGTTATTTTTCCCTTTTGTAATTAATGTGTCTTGGGCAAACACTTTGAGAGTATTAGCTTATCAAGTGATAATATACTAGTTTTAGCATCCATTTGTGATTTTTGACTTAATGAGTTATTACTGAACTTGTTGCCAAACGGCAGTTTTCTAAGTTCAATATTTCATCTATATTTGGAACATTTGGAAACAGTTTCTCCCTATCCTCCATTTATGTATGTGTATGGCAACCCAAATCACTGCAGATGGTGACTGCAGCCATGAAATTAGAAGACGCTTACTCCTTGGAAGGAAAGTTATGACCAACCTAGATAGTATATTCAAAAGCAGAGACATTACTTTGCTGACTAAGGTCCGTCTAGTCAAGGCTATGGATGTGAGAGTTGGACTGTGAAGAAGGCAGAGCACCGAAGAATTGATGCTTTTGAACTGTGGTGTTGGAGAAGACTCTTGAGGGTCCCTTGGACTGCAAGGAGATCCAACCAGTCCATTCTGAAGGAGATCAGCCCTGGGATTTCTTTGGAAGGAATGATGCTAAAGCGGAAACTCCAGTACTTTGGCCGCCTCATGCGAAGAGTTGACTCATTGGAAAAGACTCTGATGCTGGGAGGGATTGGGGGCAGGAAGAGAAGGGGACAACAGAGGATGAGATGGCTGGATGGCATCACTGTCTCGATGGACATGAGTCTGAGTGAACTCCGGGACTTGGTGATGGACAGGGAGGCCTGGCGTGCTGCGATTCATGGGGTTGCAAAGAGTCGGACACGACTGAGGGACTGAACTGAACTGATGGCAACCCACTCCAGTACTCTTGCCTGGAAAATCCCATGGGCAGAGGAGCCTGGTAGGCTGCAGTCCATGGGGTCTCTAAGAGTCGGACACGACTGAGCGACTTCGCTTTCGCTTTTCACTTTCACGCATTGGAGAAGGAAATGGCAACCCACTCCAGTGTTCTTGCCGGGGAATCCCAGGGACGGGGGAGCCTGGTGGGCTGCCGTCTCTGGGGTCGCACAGAGTCGGACACAACTGAAGTGACTTAGCAACAGCAGCAGCAGCAGAGGGATATATTTACTTACTGTCACTATGGATTCATGGATGTGTATTTTTATCAACCAAGATCTGATAGTGAATGTGCTTATTGCTACTGGATCTGATGATTTTTAGTAGTGAACGTACTAGGCATTTAAGGACAGCTTTTGAGATACCATTTATCAATTCCAACCTCATATTTTGGAAAAGTACTAAAATATAAGTTCATAAAGAGGATGGAATAGAGAAGTCTTTATTTCTTGGTTTGATCCAAACCTTAACCAATGACTTTATTTGACATGTAATTTGTGCTGTAAACATAAACATATGTATCCTTTGGCCCCCTTACCTCCACCTGTAGCTATTTATCCCATAGATATACTTTACAAGATTACTACAAAGATTATTATCTTATGGTATATTAATACCTTTTAAGATTATTTCATCTATTTGTTATGGAATATTGAAGCCAACTTAAGTATCTCTCATTAGGCATATTTGTTCTTATAATACATTCATACAAACATATGCTCCTTTAAGATATATTTATAAATACATACATATTTGCTTACATATGCATAAAGTGGATATGTTTGGAAGGAGTCAGTAGAAACTGGTAACATTGGTTGCCTTTAGGGAGTGAGACTGGTTGGGGAGAGGGGTCGAATGGAGACCTTTCACTGTAAATCTTTTTGTAGCTTTTTACTGTGAAATCGTTAAAGTTTAAATATTCACATACTGGAGATCTAAAATTACTGAAACACTTTAAATACAAGAATTTTAATCAAACTAGAATGTTCTTACATAATTCCTCTGTAGGTGTAAGTATGCAATATGTTATGTTTTCATTGTAGTGGAAAAATTGTTGAGAAGTTAGCAGCTTTATTCGTATGCCATGGTATAGATACTTTATAGAATCTTGGGAAGAAAAATGAATACTTGCTTTGTTTTCTTTTGGCAGCATGCATATGCACTAGAACTTCTATTTGATCAGTTGCATGAAGGAGCTAAAGCTCTTGATGTAGGATCTGGAAGTGGAATCCTTACTGCATGTTTTGCACGTATGGTAAGAGCTTTATTTACTATTCTGGCCCCAGCAGAAGCATATTATATGATTTGGCCATGTATTTTTTTCCCTAGCAGTTTTTGAGGGTTTTCTTTCTTTTTAAATTCTTTTGAGATAGCAGTTAGAGTATGTGTCACCTAGGATTTCTTTTTGTTGTGGTGGTGACAGAACATTCAGTTGAACTCTGGCAGAACTAGAAGGGAATTATTTGGTTATATCATGGAAAAGTCTAGAGGTCTCTCTGGCTTCTTGTATGGCTGGATTTAGAGAAAGATCTCAAGTTGTTATGGACAGTGAGTCTCTCTCTGGTTCTTGGTTTGACTTGGCTCTCCTCCACAAGTTCTCTGCATTCTCAGGTATGCTTGTCTCTTGTGATCAAACAGTGGCAACCAAGAGCTCCCAGACTTCATTCCTATAAGTTCTCATCTGGCAGAACCAGCCTGATATCCAAACAATAGGTTTATTAGGATTGAAGGAGAGCTCTTTTTACATTAAGAAAAATGAATGCATTTTCATTTTATTTTACTATACTTCAAATTTCATCATCAGAGGTTTATCTGATAATGACTATTTGGAGTTTGAGTCTGGAGACCCACTCAGGCACCTTGGAGTAAAAGTTTATCTGTGCTCAGATAATCAAGTCAGGTTGATCATGAAAAATCTTATACCTGGAGTCCAGCTTGGAAGGTTATGGTCTATTTAAGTTAGGGTTTATGGATCCTTTTTGACTAGAATCCATTTAATTTGCTATGAATATATAATTGGCAGACTATTAGAATATAAGCTCCAGAGTGGTGGGAATTTTTCTGAGTTTTTTTCATTGATGTATTCTAAGCCTCCAGAACAGTGCCAGGCACACAATAAGAATTCAGATATTCCTTTTCAGTTGTTTGACTTGTTTTGTATAAGTTTAACCCTCACTAATGGGATGTAATTAAATACTAGAAATGGTGTGTAATGGCTTGTTTTCTATACTTGACTGTTTATGGTTTCAGAGGCATTATCATTTTTTAAAAAGTCATTTTCTAAAAAAAAAAAGTCATTTTCTTTCTGAGTTATCTTTTTGAAAATGATACTAATTAATGTTTTTCACATGTTTACCATGTGCTGGTCAGTATTCATAATACTTTTCATGTATTCTCTTATTAGTTCCTCTTGTCGTTTATGGGGTATGTACCCACTTCCTCCTCACTTTACAGCTGAGGAACCTGATTGATAGAATAACTTGTCAAGGTTATATAGTTGTAAGTAAGAAATTTAAATGTAAACCCAGATAGTCTGACTTCAGAGTCTTTATTATGTTAATTTCATTCTACAGTTAATATTTATGTTTAGAGTCTTTTAATATTTTACTTATTTTTATATTTTCCACATGTGGCAGTAGAATCAGGTATAGAAATTCCTATAGAATTTTTTATGTATCTGTAATATTTAAAGTCACACTTTCAGTGGAATTTAAATAAAAAATGGTTGCACTAATAGCTACCATTTAATATTGGTAGCTAAGTCCCATTTCAGGATCCTGGGTCTAAAAATTAGAAACTGAAGGAAGAAAGATACCATTTTTTTTAGTATTATAAATTTTTTATAATTCTAGTTTTATAATTACTGAAATATCATTATTCATTTAGGGTTATGGCTGAGAAAGTTATTTGTCAAATAATCTATAATAAACTGAGTGTTTAACAATCAAATTAGAGGCTTAAACTGTTTATTTGTCCTGATTTCTCATTACTAAATATGACTTTGGATAAATAAATATTTTATTGACACCTTAGCAAAACTAAGACCAGTGAATTATTGAATTATTCTCATTCCAGGTTGGACCTAGTGGGAAAGTCATAGGAATTGACCACATTAAAGAGCTAGTAGATGACTCAATAAATAATGTCAGAAAGGATGATCCAATGCTTTTGTCTTCAGGGAGGGTGCAACTGGTTGGTAAGTATCAGAAAACTTTGAAAATTTCCTCTCCAGAGAATTTTTATTTTCAGAAAAATCCCATGCAAGCGACATAATATTCAGAGCTAATTATTACTGCTGCTTTTTTTAAAAAACATTCACTTTTAAGTACTAAGCAAGAAAATAAATTACTCTAAAATGTCATACTGGTTCTATCTTGACCAGGGGTGACATGACTATTAACCATTTCAGAAAATGTCATGTTGAGTTCTTTCTTCATTACTTTTTTAAGAAGTAACATCAAAGTAATCAGTGTTGAATATAGAAAATGTAAACGGTACACAGAGGTGTATAAGATAAAGAAAACCTCTCTTTTTCCTCAAGTTTTTCAGACATAAATATGTGTATGAATAAATTGTACACACACAATTTTTTAGATTGACTTGTACTCTACATATTGTTCTTTAGTTTGCTTTTTTCCATTCAGTGGTATCTGTGGACACATTTCCATGTGAGTATGTTTTATATTGAGAAAAATAACAGACCTCAAAATATGCAGAAAACATAAATGTAAAGCTTAACAAGCACCTGTTTAATCACCACACTGATCAAGAAATGGGACATTATCAGCACTTTGAAAGTCCTCTGCTTTCTGTTCCATCATTGTAACTACTTCCCTTTTCCCTAGTGGTAACTAGTAACATTACTTTTAGGCATTTGCTACCTAATTGCAGTTCCAAAGATGATGTTCAATATCTTGAATGTTAGCCAAATGGAATCATACAGTACATATTCTATGATGAATGACTTTTCACTCATTGTTATGTTTGTAAGATCCATCCTTCTTTTTGCATGATAGTCAATTTTTATTGCTGTATAGCAGTCAATTGTAGGAACATTACCAAAATCTTTTTATTAATGCTACTGTAGATGGATATTTTGGGTTGTTTCTGATTAAGAGATACTCACAGTGCTGCATATTCACAATGTACATAAGTCCAGATGCTGATATGCACGTCATACTAGCACCTTATTTCTGTAGGTGTGTTATTACAGGTTCATAGAGTGACCATAGATATTGCAAAAGCAGTTTTTTGGAGTGACTGAACCAGCTTACATTCCCATCAATAATATACCAAGGTTCCTATTGCTTCCCATCACAATCCCAGTACTTGGGATGACTAAATTTTTCTCCTCACCCACTTAGTGTATGGTAGTATCTCTCTGGTTTTAATTTTGTATTTTAATACTAATCAGTGAAGTTGAACACTTCTTCATATGTTTGGCCATTTGGATTTCTTCTTTTGTGAAATGTCTATTCAGATATTGAGCTATATTTTTCTTTGATTTGTAGGACTTTTATACACTAACCTTTTGTCTGTTTATACACACTGTAAATCTCTTCTCCCACTCTGTGATCTGTCTTTTTACTCTTATACTGTTCTTTTTGATAATTAGAAATTCTTAATTTTAATATAGTCAGACTTAACCCATTTCTTGTAATGTTTTTAATATCCTGTTTAAGGTACTCTGAAATCATGAAGATACATCCTTGAATTATTTCTTGGACATACTACCATTTTAACTTTTTACATTTAGACCTTTGATCTTTTTGACTTTCATTTTTGTGTATTCGTGAGGTGTGGGGGTCAAAGTATCTATTTTTTCTTTGACTTATCTGTTGTCCCAGCATCACTTAGTTAAGTGATTTTTAAAAGATCTGTCCTTTCGCCGCTTTAAACCTCCTATAATTCTTCACACTGGGTAATTCTATCAGAACAGGTGTTTAAAGCACTTTTTTCTTTCAGTGGGGGATGGACGAATGGGATATGCCGCAGAAGCCCCTTATGATGCTATTCACGTAGGAGCTGCAGCCCCAGTTGTGCCCCAGGCAGTGAGTTGTTGATTTTTTTTCTTCTGTGTTTGTATACTTTATTCAACTAAAGCTCTTAAACATTTATAGGAAGTGACTTCTACTGATGTTGAAAATACCATCTATGTTACGTTGTGCCCTTTTTTTGGCAGGGCGGGGGGGGGGCTGATAATTATGCTCAATTTTTTAACTTGAATTTTAATTTTAATTAGCTGTGTATTTTAATTAGTAGGCAGTTTTTTTCATATACAAACAGTTGTATAAATGACATGAAGATGACTAAGCCGCAGCTCGTGACTGTCTTATTTCAAGCAGTATTTGATTCAACTTAAAAACTAGTACACCAGTAAAATTGGGAAAATCCCTCTGGAGTTCATGACCTGGTAATCACTTGGTGTGTTATGTGCAAGACTATGTTAGGTTCGTGGGTAAGACCAGGAAGTATTTGTCATACATCTTATCCTCACTGACCTTACTAGAAGAGATCTGTTGTACATATATCAGGGAAATGAATGATGTGATAGCATATCATCAGCATATGATAGATATTGAAGGGAAAAGAAAATATGCATTGTAAGAGTTCAGAGGAAGGGGAGTATGTTGTATAGAATAGTGAAGGAAATTTCATACAGGAATAAAATTTGAACTGAATCTTAAAGAATAGTAGGAAGAAAGAAAGAAATCTTAATTTGCATAGTTGCAATGAGAAGGTAGGATATTCCAGTAGTATATATTACATAATCAAGGAAATATTTAAGTACAAAATTGAGTTTTCATTTTAGTAAGACTCTGATAAACTTAGGTCAGCCCAAATAATCCTTGGCTTAGATTTCTATTACATGTGATTCTTACATAGTTCTTAACTAGATGACAAGGGGCTAAAATTGACTCTCTTTTGCCCAGTCTCATTAACTTCCCAAACTGGAAGTAGTTTTGTGTGTGTTTACACAGGTATGGGGAGCTGAAAGTTTGGAGATTTGTTCTGATTACTGACTTGTTACTCATTGACTGAATGACTTTAGGAAAATGAACTATTCTCTCTGGCCCTGTTATCTATTTTTAAAAAAAGACCAAACTAGTAGTTTTTAACAAGTATTAACATGATGTAGAAAGTTGTACAAGTCATAAGTAAATAATGAATTTTCATATATGAACACATGATCAGCAGGTTTTTTTTAACTTCTTAAACTTTTTTCTTTTTTGAAAATATTGGCAACCTAGGGGGAACAATTAAAATCTAAAATAGAAAATAGAAATGTGTTTAAATGAAAGATTCTTGGGGACAGGACTCATCTTCCCTACTAAGATCCTAAGGTGATCTTGAAGGGCATTTCTGGCTTTAGCTTGGTATGAATTTGAACATTTGTAGTAGCCGGTGGAGTATTATTTAGAGGGTGGCTCTTTACATCTGATTAAATTTGAAGATAGACATGCTGGAGGGGCTTTCCAGTTTTAAGAGAACAGAGTCAAGATGTTTATGCCTCCTTTGGATACCACCACATAACAGCTAGAAAAACAAGAAACAGAAACAAGAAATATGAAACTCTATATTCAGTTATCTAGGAGATTATACTTAACAGTCCTGAACGCTACAGTGTATGAAGACAGAAAAGCAGATAGAGTAATAACTGACCTGGAAGGGTGGAGGAAGCTTAACCAAAGAGACTGCAGAGGGGAGTATCAGTGCAGAGGCTGCTTGTTTTGCAGAACTCAGCAAAAGCTTAGAAACTGGAGGCATCAGGACCTTGGAAACCAGAAATGACATTGTAGCCTGAAAAGAGGAGCTGCTGCTTGAAATTCTTTATGAGGAACAGTTAGCCCGAAGCCCTAAGAAAATTTCCAGGAACTGAAAGACATGATTCTGTAGTTTAAAAACATCTGTTGAGTACCTAGTATAATGAATTTTTAAAAAGGGGGGGAACTCACAATATCACCATGAAATTTCAGAATATTATAAAGAGAATATTCTAAAAGTTTCCAGAAAAACAAAGTGGATCATTCATTAAAGGTCAGTAATCAGAAAGGCATCAAACTGTAGATAAGCAGCATTAGAATGAACAAGTCAGAGGCAAAGCATCACAATTCTGAACTGAAAATGATTTCCAGTTTCCAATCTTGAATCCTGTACCTGCACATATCACTGAATACATAGAAGAAAGATAATTTTAGACTTGCAAATCTCAATCTCTTTAAAAAGTATTCCACATACTGTTTCACAGAATACTTCAGGAGGAATTGCTTTAAATGTCATCAAAAAGTGAGGGAGTAGAGAGAGTGGGAGAAACCAGAAGGAAGCAGCCATGGTGTCTAGGAAGGTAGGACACCTCGTTCAGGAGAGAGATGGCCAGAGCTGCCCATGTTGCTGCAAAGGCCAGTCCTGGTATGACAGCCATACAGCAGGCCGGGAGAGTAAGCAGTCCAGATTCAGAGCAGAGGAGGAAAAGAACTAGAAGGGAGCGTACACACACACACACACACACACACACACACACACACACACACACACACACGAACGAGAGAGAAGTAAAAGGAAAAAGGAAGTTGCTTACAAATAGATTTGACTGTATAAAAATTTCATTAAGAAGCTGTTGGGAGAAACAAAATTAAGTGAGTGAAAAAAAAAAGAAAAAGCTTCAGTTTTTAACTGCAGAGAAAACAATCATTCTATAAGAAAGGAAACAGTAACTGAGTGCCTCTTGGCTCAGCTGCAAATTATGTGTACACAGTCATAACAAAATGGTTTTCATAAAAAATGATGATCTTGGTTGGATTAGGGGAAAGAAGCAGTATGCAGCTGGCCCTCTGTATCCAAGGGTTCCACATTCAAGGATTCAACCAATCACAGATTGAAAATATTCAGAAAAAAATTTCCAGAAAGTTCCAAAAAGCACAGAACTTGAATTTTTCGTTGCAGTTTGAAGTTGTACCTGGCAACTGTTTAGATGGTACTTGCCTTGTATTAAATATAAGAAGTCTAGAGATAGTTTAAAGTATATGGGATATATAGGTTATATGCAAATGCTACACCATCGTCTATAAGGAACTTGAATGTCTGTGGATTTTGGTATCAGAGATAAGGTCCTGGGACCAGTCCCCCTTGGATACTGAGAGACAACTGTTTATGTATGAGAGCTTAGTTCTCATCTGGCATATAATTTGAAGTAGAAAAGGAAATGTTATTCAGCATGGTGACTATACTTAATAATATGTTAATTATTGACTATTAACTATAGTTAATAATACTATATTATATAATTAAAAGTTGCTAAGAGAGTAAACCTTAAAAGTTTTCATCACAAGAAAAAAATTGTAACTATGTGTGATAATAGATGTTAATTAAGTTTATTATAGTAATCATTTTACTTTATATACATAAATCATTATGTTGTACACCTAAAACTAACACAATGTTTATATGTCAATTATATTTCAGTTAAAAAGAATAAATGGCATGCTTTAGAAGTAAGCACTATAAAAAAAGACAGCTAAAAGGTTTTAAAATTAATGGATTAAAGGAGCAAGATTGAGGGAGAGGGAAGAAGTCTACTTTTTTATTGAAAATCTTGACATTTAGAGGAATTGGAAAAAATAAGATAGACTTGCTGACAACCAAAATTTTAATTAAGGACTCCCTTCTCTGGGAAGGTTTTTTCCTTGCTGTTTTTGATTGATGGTCATCTTTCAGCTGCATTCACATTGTAACATGTGACTTAAAAATTTTCTAACCAGAGGGGCTTTAACTGAGCAATTTTGGTTCTTCATTGACAGGGACGTCCTCTTTCTAATGCTGCAGAGACTCCAGCCCTACCTTCCTTTATCATGTCATGCTGCCTGTGATCCTAAATTCAGTTGTAAAACCAGAGTTCCCTTATCTCTGGTTCAGTGATGCCTTAAATTCTTAGACAGGATAGGGATTCCTTGCTGATTTTCTACACTTCCCCGCTTTCCCTCCAAACTACAAAGATTGAAAACAGGCATACAGGAATTGAAATTTTCTGCTTTGCCTTTGGTCTTCTCAAGAGGATAGTCCACATTATGTGGTTCAACTCAAACATTTTGAGCTTTGCAGTTATACTAGGTACTATGTTTGATGCTAAGGGCACAAAGATGAATAAGACACCATCCCCGTCATCAGAGAATTTGTACTGTAGTAGAGGAGGTCGGTAGTAAATAAGTGAGTGAGTAATTGAGTAACAAGTTTAACAATGGAAGAATGTATGTACTAAATAAGGTACATTTCTGCTTTCTGCCTATGGACACTGAAAGTTGTCTATAGTGATGTAAAATGACTATTAGTATAAAATCTATAACTTGGTGTATGTGTCCTTTTCTCTTTCTTTTAGCTAATAGACCAGTTAAAGCCTGGTGGAAGATTGATATTGCCAGTCGGTCCTGCAGGTGGAAACCAGATGTTGGAGCAGTATGACAAGCTGCAAGATGGCAGTGTCAAAATGAAACCTCTGATGGGAGTGATATACGTGCCTTTAACAGATAAAGAAAAGCAGTGGTCCAGGTGGAAGTGATTTTATCTTCTGCTCTTTCTTCTTCCACACATGCAAGGTGAAAGGGTGTGAATTTTAAGAGATCAGACTGCAAGAGCCGCTTTTTTGGTTGTCACCTTTATGCTACTCCATTTTAACATCAAAAATTCACTACATTAAAAATGTAGAAAAAGTTTTGCATGGTCTGTCCTTTTGATTTAACTCATCTTTGGGAAAGGGGGTGAGACTTGGTTGGCACAAAGGTGTTTTTCTTTTTAAAGAGGTTGTCAGTTACACTTTGTAAAGTTACTTTATTATCAGCCACTCTGTTTCTATATTGACAACTAATTTTTACATCTGCTATATGGTCATGGAAATGAAGGCTTTCATCTGAAGAGAAGGGATAATTTCCTGCCCTAGTTCATCTTCTATTATAACATTTTGTGAAGACAAAGAAGGGAAAAGATACTCTTGTCCGAGTTTTCGAAGGTGTCAGTGCCAGAGAGGACACTCACTCTGAGCTTGACTTCTCTTTTTCAATCAGGTTCATGGATGCCTGACAACTTGTGCTGGTTTTATATCCTGCTGTCATTTCAGAACCACAGTAAGGAAAAAGCTTACCATTTTATACAACAGACTGGTCAATTGTTGAGCTCCTCTAAGTTCTTGGGGAGGGAAGAGGGTTCTGTGAGTGAGTGCCCAGGTCTCACATACCCACCCAAAGGGCCAGCAGCATGCGGCATATCTTCAGCACAGCATGGCTCGTTTAACGCCCACTTTCGTTTCTGTGTCTCAGCGTCATTGGATATTCCCTTTGAAGCCAAGCTTTCTCTGTTTTTTCTCTTCCTTCTTCCCCTGCCCACTCTCTCCAGGGGGAGGGAGTGAGATCCATAAGTAAGACATTAGCTAAGACTACTTGAAATTAACTGCCAAAATAAGAAAGGTCTTACTGTTTCCTTGTTTTAGAATCTGTTTTTACTTGACAAGAGTTGCTTATTTTAAGATGATTTCTTAATTAATAAGTAAAATGGCGATTAGAGATTTAATGCTGTTGTTGTTTAGTTGCTAAGTAGTGTCTGACTCTTTGTGACCCCGTGAACTGCAACACACCAGGCTTCATAGACCTCTCAATTTTGTTTTCTGGGAAGAGGAAAGATGCCTTTTTAATGAATGTTTAACAGCAAAAGTGGTAATGAATCTAACTCTGTTTGTTCAAAACTGAGTTTTACTTCGATTAATTCTGACTGGCCATTTCTGTTGATCCTTATCAGGAAATGCATTTTAATTCTTCACCTAATATAGTTATTAATAAAGTTAAGGACTTCCCTTGTGGCTCAGCTGGTTAAAGAATCCACCTGCAATGCAGGAAACCTGGGTTCGATCCCTGGATTGGGAAGATACCCTGGAGAAGGGAAAGGCTACCCACTCCAGTATTCTGGCATGGAGAATTACATGTATAGTCAGTTCATGGGGTCTTAAACAGTTGGAAACGACTGATTGACTTTCACTTCGCAATGTAGTTATAGCTGTTTTCTTTGAATTCTAACCTGGAGCACAGCCAGGTTAAAGTTTTTTAAAAGCTAGCAGTCTTGTCAGTTAGAATCAGATATAGTTACAAACTTCCTTCACTTTGCTGCTAGTATGGTTATATAATTACAAAATATTATAATTGCTGCTCTATAAATGGGGCAAACATATCACTGAAATTACTGAAATATGGTATCAGGTAAGAGTGCTTTTTGTTTTTATAGCCAGATATATATAAAATGAGTTTTGTTTTTATAACCAGAAGTAGATTTAGCTTGAAGGTAATGAAACTTAAGTTTCTGGGCCCTCACTTGCTTTGGGCCATTCATGGCCTTATACCAAATTTTATTTACATAGTCTTGTCTTTAGTTTACCTTTTTTTTTTCCCCTTCATAAAGCAGCTCCCCCCTGCCCACTTACCCAATTATATAAGCTTCACACTTCCACTTAGCTGTATTTTACCCCTGATAAGACTAAACTATTTGTATTAAATTTAGAATAATTTTTAAATCTATGGACAATTGTTCAGTCATTTACCAAATATTTAAATATATATATACACACACACTTGGTTTTCTTTTTAGCCTTCAACTTTTTAAAATGCTGAGCAATTTTACATATATGCACATAGGAAACTTTTCTCCAGTTGTACTAAGAGGATTTTCTAATTTTTTTCTATTGCAAATTTACTGTATTTTCAAACACATTTTCCTACATCCAAAGATGTAGTTCTAATTACAGAGATAATCAGTTACTTAGTTATAAATCATGAAGTTTAAAGAATATAAAACAGAACCTAGAAATTAAATTGGCAAAAAAAACTGACATTAAAAAATTTGTGCTGAAAGAAATTATTAGAAAATAGAATGTTTGAAAGAGTAAAGCATCAACAGTTAACTTAACATCTTAAGGGACCATTCATCTGCTATTCATTTTTGTGTTCATAAACTGTCAGTCAAGGTTCGAGTGTGCTTAGCTAGCATTTTGAAGTGATTTTAATGAAGGGACTATTCAAAGAAATATGGGAAAAGTTATGGGAGCTGTAAAGGATGCGACATAGCCAGGGACCAGGGATTCCCAAGGTGGTAGTAGGAAGCTGTTACCACTCCAGACCTAAAGGTGAGGGAACAGTTTTACTGGAACCCACTGAGAGCAGAGACAGGGTGGGGAGCGGGGGTCTCTGACGGGAGCTGTAGCTAGAGAGCAAAGCAGCCGCTCCCACATGTAGGGATCGCCTCAGTTCTCTCCCACTGCCCTCTTCTCTCTACTAGGGCATCACAGCAGACAGACTTTAAGTCAGAGCGGAAGAGGTCCTCGGCCAGATGTAGTCTGAAGTCAGCTCTTACCACCTCCTTCCTTCCTCTTTCCTCCCATGGAGCAGATATCTCTGCTTCTTTTTAAGTTTAGGAATGGAAGAGATTTGAGAGGGCGTCTAGCTTTTATATGTCCTGTTTCTACTGCCATCAGGCTAATCTGTGCTTAAACTGTCCTTGACAGGAAAAAAAAGAGCATCTGTTTTAAATTGCCTTTGAAAAAGCATCATCTAATACTTTTCTTTGGCAATTCTGTTAAATTTGTTAAATGTCTTTAGTGTGATGACCTTCTAATACATCATTAATTCAACAAGTGTGTGTGTGCCCACTATGTGGGCATTGCTGCAGGGCCAGGAATACACAGCTGTGAATTTGAAACTGACCATTCTAGTGGAACTTACAGTCAGGTAGAGGATCCAAAAGATCAAAAAAACGAGACAAACAGGCAGTTAGAGTGCAATGTGTTGACTCTGGCTTGAGGGTGGTAGGGAGCAATTGTTCAAGCCAGGCAGTGAAGGGATCAGAATTCCATTTCAGAAAGATAATTTTGGTTGTAGGGTAGAGAGTAGATTGGAAAGGGATAAAGCTATAGCCAGAAATAGAAGATACCTATAGCAAATCAGGGGTGCAGTGATGGTGGGCTGAATTAAAGCAGTGGTTGTAAGGATAGAATGTGATTAAAAAATCACTTATATTTTCTCATCTCACATGGGAATTATGTAAAAAGCTTCCTCAGTTTCTTGTCAGGCTGCTGCTGCTGCTGGTAAGTCACTTCAGCCATGTCCGACTCTGTGCGACCCCATAGACAGCAGCCCACCTGGCTCCGCCGTCTCTGGGATTCTCCAGGCAAGAACACTGGAGTGGGTTGCCATTTCCTTCTCCAATGCATGAAAGTGAAATGTGAAAGTCAAGTCGCTCAGTTGTGTCCGATGATTTTTTTTCTTCAGGATTAATTTAAAGACTCATCCCAGTGCTTTCTTACAAATATTCCCTTGTTTCTCACCTGCTTTCCATCCTCCTCTAATTGAGGCATCCAGAGCTAGGGGGAGTGCTCTGTGAGAGTGAGATCCAATCTTTGCTGGAAAGGTGTGCTAGAAACTAGATGGGGAAAAGAAAAGAGAGAGGACTTAGTGGGCATGCTGAATTCTCATGTTAGATAAACCCAGAAACTTGAATGTTGACTTTTGTCCTCTTATACTTAGAAGAATATTCCTTGCAATTCTGATGGATTAATAAAAGGAGAGAGAATGCCAGATAGATAGGCTGCAGACCTAGAATCTGTGGTATTATGTTCAAGACTATAGATAGGTAATAGTTGCATTAGTTGGTTGCAACTAACTAAATACAAATATTTATTTATATTTTATTTTATACATACATGTTTATTTTATATACCTAGAAATCAACATTTTGCTAATCTTCTGGTAAGTTTTATTTTTGTTTTAAATAGCCACAGGGGTCGATGGAATAAGTCCATCTCTGTTTTGTGAAACAGGAAAGTTTCAGGGTTCTTGTTCCATAAGTACTTTGTCTATTGATGTCTTTTTAAAGTGCCATGTATGCATGAAAAGGATGTTATAAACTGACTGGGCATTTCTAGGATTGAGGGTATAGGTCCTAGCATATCCAATTGATCCTGTGTTCCAAATTGTTCTATACTGTCCCTTTTTAATTTCTTTACATGTGTTACACAGCATTATCATAAACTTTGTATTCTTAAAGCAAGAATATATTGTTACTTTTGGGATTCTTTTTATGTCTTTCATAATGCTTTGCACAAAGTTAATTGTACAAAGCTTGTATTACCCCAGAAAGCCCATTAATTAGAAAACTTTCATAGAATTTGATTGTTATTTCCTGACAGTACATATTTTCAGTTGTTCTTGATAAAGAATACAAAATACTAGATATTAGTGTCTTAGAGTTATTAGCCTAATAATTATGTGTGTAATTATTTATTATACAATAAAGTAATATGTTATAGTTATTAATCCAATTAATATTAAACTAAATGATCTAAACAATCTAAATAATTAAGCTAATGTTAATCTAAATAATATGAAATCAAGTGGGCCTTAGGAAGCATCACTAAGAACAAAACTAGTTGGATGGAATTCCAGTTGAGCTATTTCAAATCCTAAAACATGATGCTGTGAAAGTGCTGCACTCAATATGCCAGCAAATTTGGAAAACTCAGCAGTGGCCACAGGACTGGAAAAGGTCAGTGTTCATTCCAATTTCAAAGAAAGACAATGCCAAAGAATGTTCAAACTACCACACAATTGTACTCATCTCACACACTAGTGAAATAATGCTCAAAATCCTCCGAGCCAGGCTTCAGCAGTACGTGAACCGTGAACTTCCTGATGTTCAAGCTGGATTTAGAAAAGGCAGAAGAACAGAGATCAAATTGCCAGTATCCGTTGGATCATCAAAAAAGCAAGAGAGTTCCAGAAAAACTTCTATTTCTGGTTTATTGACTATACCAAATCCTTTGACTGTGGATCACAACAAACTGAAAAATTCTTCAAGAGATGGGAATACCAGACCACCTGACCTGCCTCCTGAGAAATCTGTGTGCAGGTCAAGAAGCAACAGTTAGAACCAGACAAGGAACAGCAGACTGGTTCCAAATTGGGAAAGGAGTATGTCAAGGCTGTATATCGTCACCCTGCTTATTTAACTTATATGCAGAGTACATCATGAGAAACACTGGACTGGAGGAAGCACAAGCTGGAATCAAGATTTCCGGGAGAAATATCAATCACCTCAGATATGCAGATGACACCACCCTTTATGGCAGGAAGCGAAGAAGCACTAAAGAGCTTCTTGATGAAAGAGTAGAGTGAAAAAGCTGACGTAAAATTCAATATTCAGGAAACTAAGATCATGCCATCTGGTCCCATCACTTTATGGCAAATAGATGGGGAAACAGTGACAGACTTTATTTTTGGGAGTCCCCAAAAGCACTGTAGATGTTGACTGCAGCCATGAAATTAAAAGACTTGCTCCTTGCAAGAAAAGCAATGACCAACCTAGACAGCATATTAAAAAGCAGAGACATTACTTTGCCAACAAAGGTCCATCTAGTCAAAGCTATGGTTTTTCCATTAGTCATGTATAGATATGAGAGTTGGACCATAAAGAAAGCTGAGCCCTGAAGAATTGATGGTTTTGAACTGTGGTGTTGGAAAAAACTCTTGAGAGTCCCTTGGACTACAAGGAGATCCAACTAGTCCATCCTAAAGGAAATCAGTTGTGAATATTCATTGGAAGGACTGATGCTGAAGCTGAAACTCCAGTGCTTTGGCCACCTGATGCGAAGAACTGACTCATTGGAAAAGACCCTGATGCTGGGAAAGATTGAAGGTGGGAGGAGAAGGGGACGACAGAGGATGAAATGGTTGGATGGCATCACAGACTCGATGGACATGAGTTTGAGCAAGCTCCAGGAGTTGGTGATAGACAGAGAAGCCTGACATGCTGCAGTCCATGGTGTCACAAAGAGTCAGACACGACTGAGCAACTGAACTGAACTGAACTGAATTAATAATATTAAATTAAACAATAATATTAATATTGACACATATATAGGGCTGCCGTCTATGGGGTCGCACAGAGTCGGACACAACTGAAGTGACTTAGCAGCAGTAGCAGTTTTAAAGAGCCTTTGTAGAAATTTAGTACATACTATTTTTTATTTTAAATGATCTATGCATGTAAGTCAGATAAAAATATGGTTATGTAGAATTTTAAATATTGGGAAAAATTAAGAAGATTAATAGATTTTGGAGTCTTAGGATGTGACAAGGTTATACATGCCATGACAGCAAATTTTTGGTTTTCCTTAACACATTAAATGTTATAATTCAGATTTGTAAACTTTCTTTTCCTCGTTTTGTGTGTGGGGGTGGGGGTGGGGGTGGGGGTATACTGTTAACATCCTTGCCTTCTATTTGTTTTCCACAGTAATATTCCTATCAAAGTAGTGTACATGCATTGTAAAAATAGGAAAAAACAAACACAAAATAATTAAAGTCACTCATACCCCAGAATCTAGAGATAACCTCTATTAACATTGTATAGATTTTTTCTTCTTTTCTATATATCCATAGAAGTATATACATTTCTTTTGTATTCCTGAGATCATAGTTTTATTTTATAATCTCTCTTTACTTAATAAAATATCATCAACATTGTCCCTCATCATTAAATATTTTTTAATGGTATGATTTTTTTCACCAGTCTTATTGAAATATAATTGACATATAGCACTGTAATAGTTTTAGGTGTACAACATAGTGATGTGGTATATTGCAAAATGATCACCACCATAAGTTTAGGTCTTACATTCAAGTCTTTAATCCATTTTGATTTTGGGGGATGTGGTGTTAAGATAGAGGTCCAGTTTCATTCTGTTTTCATGTGGCTGTCCAGTTTTCCCAACACCACTTATTGAAAGACTGTTCTTTCTTCATCATATATTCTTGGCTCCTAATTAATTGACCATGTATGCATGAGTTTATTTCTGGGCTCTTTACTCTGTTCCATTGGTCTTTCTGTCTGTTTTTATGCCAAGTACCATACTGTTTTGATTACTTTGGCTTTGTAATATAGTTGGAAATCAGGAAGTGTGATACCTCCAGTCTTATTGTTCTTTCTAAAGATTGCTTTGGCTATTTGGAGTCTCTTGTGGTCCTGTACAAATTTTAGGATTGTTCTATTTATGTGAAGAATGTCATTGAAATTTTGATAGGGATTTTATTGACTGAGTAGATTACTTTGGGTAGTATGGATATTTTAACTATTAACTCTTCCAGTTCCTGGGTACAAAATATATTTACATTTATTTGTGTCATCTTCAGTATCTTTCGTTAACATTCTATAGTTTTCAGTGTACAACTCTTTCACCTCCTTGGTTAAATTTACTTCTAGATATTTTATTCTTTTTGCTATAATTGTAAATGAGATTGTTTTCTTAATTTTTCTTTTGATAGTTTATTATTAGTATATAGAAACAACTAATTTTAGTTAGTTATCATCTGCAAAAAGAGACAGTTTTACGTCTTTCTTTCCGATTTTGATGCCTTTTATTTCTTTTTCTTGCCTAATTGCTCTGGCTAGGATTTCCAGTACTATGTTGAATAAAAGTGGCGAGAGTGGGCATCCTTGTCTTGTTCCTGATTTTAGAGGAAAAGCTTTCAGTTTTTCACCATTGAGAATGATGTTAGCTGTGAGCTTGTCATATGTGGCCTTTATTATGTTGAGGTACGTTCCCTCTATACCCAGTTTGTTGAGAGTTTTTAATCCTTTTCCCTTTTCAAAAAAATTTTTAAATGGAGAGGATATTTAGAAATGTTGTACTATATTGTTGGGCAATAAGGATATATATTGACAAAATCCTTAGTACCTTGCAACTGTAAAATTATTAAAAAAACAATAGTATCTTTAATTCATATTTTTAAAAGCACAAGTAAATTTATGAATAGAGCATTTTGCAAGTAAACTCTTTGAAGAGTAAGTATTTTAATGCTTGCATGAATTTCAGTAAAAGCTGTTTTATGAGAATTATAGTACTTATGTTATTTGGAAGACTATATTAAGAGGAGCCAGAACTGATAACTTATCATTTGACAGATAATCCAGTACTGTATGATAAAGACAGCTTATGGGAGAAGTCATTTTTAAAATATTTTCTTGCACAGTTTATAAAATTTATATTTTATACAAAATACCATATTGTCCAAAAATCCCTTAATTCACCACATACCTGGGAAATTTTAGCTCTTTATTTATCTTTCCTTCAAATTTATTTAACAGCTTTTTAAAAACTTAAAAAAAATTTATTACAGAATTGTGCAAAGAACTCCTGAATCTCTTCATCCAGAGTTAACAATTATTAACACTTTCCACATTCCTTTTCATTTCCTTCCTCTCTCTCTCTCTACACACACACACACACACACACACACAACATTTTTTTCCCCTGAATCATTTGATATTTAGTTGCAAACATCATACTTCTTTACCCCTAAAGTACTTGAGTATTTAACAGTGTAGCTTGATACTCAGATTATCCTCAAATAAGAAGCTTTTCTGGTAGCTTTATTTTTTCACTTTTAGCAGCTTTATTGAGGTATAATTTATATACCATACAGTTGCTTTAAGACTGCATTTTTATTCCTGCCTTCCTCTCACTGGCAGTTGCTGGTACAGTGCTGCAGCTGGCTGAGCGAATGGTTTCTCTTAGAGCTGATAAAGCTGCCTTATGAAATCAGCTGACAGGTATATTATACCTACAGATGATGCTTTTTCTCACAGAATTTGGGTTGAGATTGACCCAGTCAGTGATTGCTCAACAATATACTCAACAGATACTCTATAAACAAAAGACTAAATTTTTGTCCAGTTTTGTGAATATAAACACTTATCTGAACTCTAAATACTTTAGTTATTATTTTACAATAAATAGTATTAGCAAGATCCTGGATCTAAAAGTTATCATTTCTCTAAATTTTTGGTCTTGAAGGAAGAAAATTACTTTTGAATTAAAAAATAAAGAATTCAGGCCCTTCAGTTTTCATTCTTCATTCTGGAGTAGCATGAACGATGTTTGAAATGGCTGATTTCCATTTTTGCTTTGACCTGAATCATTTGCTTAGTTTTTTTTTTTTTTTAATATATTGCTTGGGGATCAGTATATTTTTACTGATTTATTAGTTGTATCTAAACTGTTAGCCAAGTTTTATCATATGTAACTCCTACTTATATATTTCTCTCTTTCTCCCCCCAGGGATGAACTGTAAAAGCAACATCAGCTTGACCAGTATAATAATATTACAGTGGATTGCTCATCTCAGTCCTCAAAGCTTTTGAAAATCAACAGCATCACAGCTTGTTTTGAACTTCCTTACACTATTTTCAGCATGAAAATGTGTGGATTTGTGGGGTTTCTAATTCTTCAGAGAGGCACAGAAGCCAGATTGGAAAGAAGAAGGATGCAAAATATAAATTTGTGTATTATTACTTTAACATGCCCACGTTTTCCTTTAAATATTAAAAGAAGGGGTTCTGCAAAATGGAAAACATGATTTGTGAATTGATTTTGAGGAGTGACTTTTCTTTTCTTAAGCACTTAATTCTGTTCTAATGTTAATTTATCAGATTGCTTTTGTGCATCAGATAACACCACCATTCACAAGTTAAGATTCTTGGTTTTTGGGTGTATGTTAGATGCTACTAAGAAAATAGAGATGAGCTTCCTTTTTAAAGCTTTTGATGTGGTGTCATAGAATAGCATGTTGTAGATACAATCAGCTGCTTTGTTACCTTAAAACTAAGCATTTGTAAATATTAAAACTTAAGGAGATGGCAGGTGATGTCCCTTAAAACACTCGGCTGTTCAGATTGGACATAACTGACATAGTTCTTCCTTTTTCTCTTTAAAAATGATAGGAGACTTGTAGCTTAGTATTGTTTTTTCTGTTTCTAACTTGCTGCTCATAATGTATATGGATTTAACATGCTGTGTAAGCTGTGTCTTAGTTACTGAACAGTTTATGCAGTGCTGCTTTGCCAAATAAAGTTAAAAGTGAAAGAGGCATTGGTGGTGTTTGAATATAGAAGAACCATATGTCCACCAGGTACAGAATGCTAAGATCACAGAGAAAACGTTGATTCTCTGACGCTCCATTTTGTGAGATCTGAGTAAGTTAAGAGCATTAATCTAACTGCACATTTGAGGAATGTAACTGTGTTTCTTGGGGACAAGAACTTCACCTCATTTATTATTTTTCTTTGCCTAACACAGGGCCTCTTGTAGATGTACCATATATGCTGAATGAATGAATGAATGAATTGATGATGTCAAGAAAGAACAGGTTAAGGATAAATTTACCAAAACCCATCTATGACCTATAAATAGATTTATTAATATAATGACTGTAAAATGAGTTTAAGTCAGTAACACATTGGGATCTTGCTTAAATGTTGTGATCTTTGATTTTATGGCAGGATATTAGTTTTTTAAAGGGCTCTAAATCTTGAAGACAAAAGTCCGTCTAGTCAAGGCTATGGTTTTTCCAGTGGTCATGTATGGATGTGAGAGTTGGTCTGTGAAGAAAGCTGAGCACTGAAGAATTGATGCTTTTGAACTGTGGTGTTGGAGAAGATTCTTGAGAGTTCCTTGGACTGCAAGGAGATCCAACCAGTCCATTCTGAAGGAGATCAGCCCTGGGATTTCTTTGGAAGGAATGATGCTAAAGCGGAAACTCCAGTACTTTGGCCACCTCATGAGAAGAGTTGACTCATTGGAAAAGACTCTGATGCTGGGAAGGACTGGGGGCGGGAGGAGAAGGGGACGACAGAGCATGAGATGGCTGGATGGCATCACTGACTTGATGGACGTGAGTCTGAGTGAAACTCCGGGAGTTGGTGCTGGACAGGGAGGCCTGGCGTGCTGCGATTCATGGGGTCGCAAAGAGTCAGACACAACTGAGCGACTGAACTGACTAAAATCTTTTAAGAAATGTACGCTCTCGAAGCTATCAAAAGACTGGCACTCCCCGCAAAGCCCTTCCCTCTATTGTGTGCAAGTGTGTATGATTCTTGCAGGCAGAGCCTTAGTGAGGTGCTGAGGCAACTTTCCTCCACCTCTTAAGTCTAAAATATTAGTTCTTTGAAAATAGCTTTTTAAAAATTGTGCATACATCTTTGACTAGTGTCTCTTCTTGGGCAATGTCTTAGGCACAGGAAACTTGCATTAGTTGATGACCAAAACTTGTGAGTTCATTGCTGGCTTCAATTTGCTGTGGTTAGTATTGCTTCTGGACTGAGGCCATGAACTCATTTGATCCAGGACTTGTCATCTGCGATAGCTTCAAAGGTCAAATATTCTCAAGGACTTTAAATTAATTCTTCAACTTCTTCACTCATCTGTATCCTTCCTAGCCATGATCAACAATTTATGTTAAGTCTCTTTGTTAGGTCTTGGGGATAGAAAAAGGCCGTTACTCTCAAGGGGTGTGTAGTCTGTAGTAGGTTGAGGGGACAATTTATAAATCTGATAAGACAAATAAGTGGCATCTGATTCGTGAAGACACATGCTATGCCAAGCCTTGCTCTTGGACTTCACACTTTTTGAATTAAAAAATGTTTAGGAATTTCCTTGCGAGTTTAGTGGTTAAGACTCCAAGCTTCCACTGCAGGAGCCGGGCTTTGATCCTCGGTCAGGAAACTGAAATCCCAAATGCCGAGTGGCCAAAAAAAAAAAACCAAAAAAACCCAAAAGATTTTTAAAAACTGTTGAATAAGGAGGAATGGATTTTAAGCAAGCACCATTTATTAATGGGTAAAGATGAATGAATTTTAACTATATGAACTTTTAATTTACATATGTTTTGCTCAAGGAAGAGACCAAATAGAGCGCCACTAAGAAATCCTGCTTGAAGAGAACTGGCTGGCCCTTGGGGCCCAAGGAAGTTTGTGTTTATTTATTATAATAAAGAGGAAAAAGCCTGATAATTTCCCTATGCGTAATCCTTTCAGTATCACAGCTGCAGCAGTCATGTTGGTTCCCCATTTCAGGCTCTTTTTTCCTAACTGACCTGTGTTGTCTGGGGTAGGACTCTCCCATGCCCCCTTGCCTTGGTTCCTAGAGTGCTCTCCTGGGCAGTGAAAGCCTGCTTCCTTTCCTCATTCTCTCCCCACCCCATCACCCCCACCCTCATTTCCTGTGCTGCTTTTCTTCCCTTTCCCTTCACTTCCTTCCCTTTTTCTTTCCTAACTTGAGAGGAAGTTCTAGGGCTGCTGGGTCTAAAGAACTCATCCTCACTTGGGTGGAGTATCCAAGCTGGTGATGGTAATAGTGAGGATACTTTAAGTATTAATACAAGAGGCAATGATCCAGGGACCTAGGGCAGCTGAGGACATCTGTTTATTTGAATTCCCACTTCTTGAACATTACTATGCCCCTTAGAGCCTTGCATCACATTGAGTAATTTCTTTTGCCAGCACAATTTGTTTATTTAGGTTTGTTGGTGATTATCCTATCAGGACTTTGGCTAGAAATTAGCTACGGATCAAAGAGGCTGCAAAATTTCCATGATAACACTTTTGTATCAGTTTTCAATCAATAGTAAAAAGGATATTTTCTTGGCGGGCCGTGGGGAAGACCTGTGCTACCACTGTCCAGTGTCAGAAGATATACAGCATATCACTAGCCAAAGGAAAAATTCAAAATTCAAGTACGGTTTCTGTTGAATATGTATCACTTTTGCACCATCATGAAGGAAAAAGGTAAGTCCGAGCAACACATCAAGTTGGAGACCATCTGTGCTAGTATTATATTAAAAGTTGAAAAAAAAAGGCTTAAGAATAAAATACAATTTATTAAAGAATATTGTACACATAGATATGGGACATCTTTTTATCAAGAATTTCAACACCATAGCAATACTAAATTGTGTTTTAGTTTCTTCATGTATAAAAGATGTGCTGAAAGATGCATGCCTCAACAGTTTTCATTTTATTGAATATGGCTGTAGGTGACATCCTTCTATATAAAAACATTGCACAGCATCACGCAAAGAATACAAACATCTTAAGTTCATACATACAGTCATTTCTCTAAACTCCTTAAGGAGAAATTTAAATCTTTGCTCAACTCTAAAATTCAACAAAATGCTCGAGTTTCTCAGGAAATAAAAAATAACTAATTTTTTTGTTTTCCGACCACTAACTACCCATTTCGTAATATATGTCTCCGATCCAAATTAAGTCCCTTGCTAAAGGAACAACCTACATCAGGTTCAGTCTAAACATAGTTTTCTAGAGGGTTTTCAAGTATCTTAGAAGATTTACCACTTATGGTAAAAAAAAAAAAAACTATTATATAAATAGAACACATTATACATTCACCTCAGTAATTTCTAGAATGTGTACTGTCCCAGCATTAAGCAATGGTGGAAATAATATGCCTTTAAAATCCTACAGATTAAATGGTAAAAGATACTAAGCTAGTTGCTGGTTTTCTATAAAGATGAATTTGTGCAAAACTCCCTTATGCTCTGGGAATATATAAGCCTGGCATTAGCTGTTTGCATACTGTAACATTTTAGAGCATTAAATAAATAATGGGAAAACTGCATCACTCCACTGAATGGAAGAATCACCGATTCTTAAGTTGATTATTTATTCATGAATCACTGAGTCTTATTTTTGCAAAAGCTGTACCCAGAGATCCATTCAGTGTTGTTTTTCCATTTGAATGCGGTTTTTTTCTTCCCTGAACACTAATGTTGAAAACCAGTGACTGTATAAGTGAGCTGCTATGTTCTGGACCATTGAGCAGCGTTGAGTAGATCCAAGAAAGAACTAAACATGCTCCTTGATCATTTTTCCCTCAGCTAAGTGTCTGTTAAGTTTTTTACCTGCCAGGTTCTCTGCTTCTTTGATTTCCTATCTCACTTGATGACCATGTTAGAGCTGCTTGTAATCCAAAGTCTGAGTTACTGTCCTTTGGGAAAATGAAGCAGCCACGTGACATGATGTCAGTCAGCCATTGGAAAGTACTGCTATTTACCTTCCCGGAGGCCTCATTGACCTGATCATTAGGCTTATAGCTTAGATATTCCTGCCACAGGTAACATCTCATTGAAGGTGTGTGCTCACTTGAGATCCATCCCCAGAAACAGGTTTTGAAGAGGAGAAGGGAAAGGAGAGCACTGGAAGCTGAAAGGAAGGGGAAGGCCACAGGACAAGGGACGCGGGGTGCTATGGAGTGCCAACGGCTGGCTTCTGTGAAGCAAAGTGTTAATACCGCCATTGTCAGGCACCTCTAGAGACACTGAATTTTCTGCCTTGGCTAACTACAAATTCCTATTTTTAGGGATAGCTTACGTAAATCAGATTTGTTAAAGTCTATAATCATGTGGACTCCTCAATTTCAAAATGTGTTACATACTTCCCAAGGAAAATCAATAAATAAAAACAAAGGTTGAATATTTGCAGAATCTTCCAGGGTTTCCAGTAGTTTTCTTAGCTTAGTTAAAAACAGAAGAGGTAATAAATATCAGAACCCAAACTATGTATAAATTATGAGTGAAACATGTCATAGCAAGGGCCCTCAGCTATTTAGATTCCACTTATTATAGATACATCCCATTTATGAGGTAGTCAGATTCCTCAGATGTAATGGGACGAGCTTTTTTAAGTTTCTGTTTCACCAGTCGTAGTCGACAGGCAACCATGAGAAGCAGCAAAGCAGTGATAGCCAAACCCAGGGCCAGAGGTAGCACTGCACCTGTGCAAGGCCAGAAATGAACAAGGGTGAGTCAGTGATTAAGAACAATGTCAGCTACAATCTACTATATGATAAACACTGTTCATGCACTGTTTTATTTAACTTGAACAACTCAGTAGGTACTTGTACTATGACAAATACTGCTGATACTACAAGTAGGTACTTGTACTACCTCTGTTTGGCAGATTAACTGAGGTACAGAAAGATTAAGTAATTGGCCTAAGAGCACACAGCTTGTAAACTGAAGGTCTAGGTCTCAAACACAGACTTCCTTAAAGCCAACTTGTGTGGCAAGTTCCTATGAGATGCATATACCATCAGTGGGTACAAATGTTGCAGTCAGACACCTGTATATCCAACTTTAATAGACATCCTGTAAACAGACAACTGCAAAGACACTGTAGCCATAGGAAATATATTCATTGTAACTTACATTTATGGATTCATACATGATCATTCTCCATTAAAATAAATATGGACAAACTCCTGATTCCTTGCTCTGGTTAGGGCTTAAAGACATTTTTATTTCCTAAAGCCAGAGCACCTACTCTCGGCCTGTAGAACCATTATTAAAAACTTGAGGAAGTGACTTCCCTGGTGGTCTAGTGGCTAGGGCTGCGCTCCCAATGCAGGGGGTCCAGGTTCAATCCCTGGGCAGGGAACTAAGAAACTAAGAGTTCAGGTGTTGCAACTAAACATCATGCATGCTGCAACCAAGACCTGGTGCAGCCAAATAAATACTTAGAAAAAAAAAAAAAGCAAAAAAATCTCTACTTCTCCTTCACGGGTTTTTTTCCCCTGTGGGGTTGGTCCCAGACACCTAGACTAGAAGCATCTTTTAGAGCCGTCCAGGAGTCCAGAAGGGACAGAGTGTACCCCAGATCAGTCTGTCTTATCAAGCTCAGCAGCGTCTATTCTTAGTCTGCTCTGCTCTGTAGTCAGGCCAGGCTTGGAGATGGTATGGCGGAAATATTTTTAGCTACAGGGGCCTTGCCAACTGGTGGAACTAGAAGAGCAAAAATCTCCATGGCATAAACTGACTTCATAATATTTTCTTTCATTTATTTATTCATTCATTTTGCATTAATAGCCATGTGTCTGACACTGGTAATCAAAGACAGTAAAGAGTGCTTTATACATGAAGGGCTTTAATTCTCACAACCACCATATGAGTTCGTACTATTTGTATCCCCGTTTTACAAATGAGGGAACTAAGTTATTGAGGATTAAGTGGCTTGACTAAGTATGGTTAGTGGTACAGACAGTACAGTTTCAGAACCACTATGTATACCACTTCTTCAAAAGTTAAATGAGATCATTTTCTAATGACTTCAAATCTGGGTAAGAAAGACATTTAAATGAAAAGATACAATAAAGTATTATAGTTACTATGGTAGAATTACATATGAAGTGCAGATATAAAAAGGAGTGGCCCGTGCATCTGATTCCTAGGACTTTTGCTTGCACGATTTAGATGAGTGGTGGAGCTTGTTTGGGGTAGGTGAGGGAGATTATTTTTTGACAGTTTCATATTGAGATGCCTACAGCCAATCCAGGTAGGATTTTCCATTAGGTTCTTTGATTAGTTGGGCTTAAATATGTGAAGGGCTAGGACTTCTCTGGTGGTCCAGTGGTTAAGAATCGGCCTGCCAAATATGGGAGACGTGGGTTCGATTCCTGACCTGGGAAGATTCCACGTGTCATGGAGCAACTAAGCCCATACACCACAACTGCTGAGCCCGTGAGCTGCAACTACTGAAGCCCACGTCTCCTGGAGCCTGCGCTCTGCAACAAGAGAAGCCACTACAAGGAGAAGCCTTCACACCACAACTAGAGAAGGGTCCCTGCTCACCACAACTAGAGAAAGCTCGAGCACAGCAGCAAAGACCCAGCACAGCCAAAGTAAGATAAATAATAAAAATTTTAAAAAATATGTGGCACCCTTTAGGATTAAGGTGGTGGTTGCAGCTACAAAACTGGGTGAGACTTCCAGAGAGAAAGGGAAGAGAGAAGAGGGCCAGGAACAAGGCTCTAGTAGATGCCAACACTTAAGAGGGCAGACAAAGAAGAGAACCAGAAAGCATAGAAAGAGACATGTCAGAGGGATGGCTGGCAACCAACCGAGCAGGGAGTCCTGGAAGCAGAGGGCCAAGGCTATTTCAAGAGGACAGTGGTCAGCAGAATCGAATGCTAAGGAAAGGTCAAGTGAGGCGAGGCCTGGAGAGGCCACTGAGCTTAGCAATTGGGAGTTCATTTACAGGGAGATTGAAGGCTGAGGGATGCTGTTTTGTTTCTTGTATATTTTGAGAGCTGAATGTGTCTAGGGGAATGAACCAGTGGAGATTATAAACATGGCGAGTTAATAAATGATAGAAAAACAAATTCGAGGTGATAAAGAGCTGCATCAAGGTCAGAGGGGGATACTGACCTTGGAAAGAGAGGATACCTTTTCCTTTAGCACTGGAGGGAAGGAAGAGAGGGTGGAGGACTTCCCTGGTGGTCCAGTGATTAAGATTCTACACTCCCAATGCAGAGGACATGGCTTTGATCCCTGGTTGGGGGACTAAGATCCCACAAACAGCACAATGGGGCCAAGAAAAAAAAAAGAGAGGGTGGGTACTGACAGGTACTGGGGGCAAGTAACTGAGAAAGTTCACTCCTGATGGTGGTGGTGGTTTAGTCACTAAGTCGTGTCTGACTCTTGCAGCCCCATGGACTGTAGCCCACCAGGCTCCTCTGTCCATGGGATTCTCCAGGCAAGACTATGGGAGTGGGTTATCATACCCTCCTCCAGGGGACTTCTCGACCCTGAGATCGAATTTGAGTCTCCTGTGTCTCCTGCGTTGACAGACAGGATCTTTACCACTAGCACCACCTGGGATAGCTTTGATTTTCTAAGCTTAAAATCATTCCCAGGTATAGCTGGCCTCCTCTCCAAGACAAGAGGAGTTGGAGCTGAGTACACACTAATGGCGTTTCAATCTCTGGTATATTTGTGGAATCCTAGGTAAAACTCCTGAAGAAAATTCTCAAGAACATTCTGGAATTGTCTGGGTTCAGGAGGATAGGATGAAGAGGTTGCATCAGTGACTCCTGATACAAAATAGTGTTTTGAGTGAGTCCAGTATTCCCAAGGGCTTCCCAGGTAGCTTAGCGGCAAAGAATCTGCCTGCCAAAGCAGGTGAAGCTGGAGGCGTGGGTTTGATCCCTGGGTCGGGAATATCCCCTGGAAAGGGACATAGCAACCACTACAGTATTCTTACCTGGAAAATCCCATGGACAGAGGAGGCTAAGAGGCCACAGTCCATGGGGTTGTAAAGAGTTGGACAAGACTGAGCATACACACACAGTATTCCCAAAGTGAATTGTAAAAGATAAAAGTCTGTGATAAACCAGCCATCTAGAATTTGACTCTCGAGCTGGTGCATACATTCCAGTTTCCTAATGGTGACCCTGAGGAAAGAAGTTCTGAAAGGGCTCAGTTTGGCCCTGAAGGTGTCAGTTTCCCTGCATCTTCTGGTACTAGTCACAAAGATGGATAGGTTACAAAGGAACTGGATACAAAAGAGACTTTGGTCAACCCTAGGAATCTAAAACCATTTCTTACAAACTGGATCCCAACACGCAGCCCCAGTTCTACTTGTTCAGGGAAGGAAATTGATTACAGGCTGCCTTTCTAAACACGTGTGACTTGTTTGAAGATGAACACCAGCGTTTAGGCTTCAGAAGAGAGCTATGATTGAAGACCCCAGTCCCAAGAATGGGACTCAGAGGGAGATATGGCAATCATAAAACAGCATATAATCTAAGGGGATTTTCTGTTTGCCAAAATCAGATACAGCTTCCCAAGTGGCTCAGTAGTAAAGAATCTGCCTGCCAATGCAGGAGAGGAGGGTTCAGTCCCCGGGTCTGGAAGATTCCCTGGAGAAGGGAATGGTTACCCACTCCAATATTCCTCCTGGAGAATCCCATGGACAGAGGAGCCTGGCAGGATACAGTCTATGGGGTCTCAAAGAATTGGACATGACTGAAGAGACTTCACACACACACACACACACTCTCTCTCTCTCTTCTAAAACACACCATGCTAGTTTTCTCAGAAATGAGTTAAGTAGATGAACTGGGTATTCTGTTCATAAGAGTGGGAGTGACACTCAGGTATGTAACAATTAGGACAGGCACTGGGCAGTTAGAACCAAAGGTCTCTGGACACACCTGGCCATGGAGGCGAGGGGCGAGCCCTGTTCTCTGTGTCTGTCGGCAGGGGGCAGGCTCTTTTTTTCCTCTTTAATTTATTTTTTGGCTGCAGCACTGGGTCTCTGCTGCTGTGAGCAGAGGCAGTTACTCTGGTTGCGCAGCGCTGGCTTCGCATTGTGGTGGCTTCTCTTGCTGTGGCGCACAGGCTTAATTGTTCCACAGCATGTGGAATCTCCCCGGATCAGGGATCGAACTGGCGTCCCCTGCATTGGTAGGCAGATTCTCAACCGCTGGACCACCAGGGAAGTCCAACAGGCTCTTTTTCTTCAAATATCCTCTGACAGCGAAGTCCAGCAGGTCTGCAGACTGGGCAGCATCTAGATACTTGACATCTGGATTATTTTATTATTTATTATTTTAAATTTTATTTATTATTAAAAATTTATGTATTATTTAACGATTTTATTTACAAATTATATGTGACCATTGTTACGAGACTACTTCTAAGATAAAAAGAAAGTTTTCTCAGTGTTTAGATCTGTAGCTTAATAATATTTGGTTCTCCTAAATTTTATTTTACTGATTAGTTTGTGAGATTTAGGATCAAAATCTAACTTTCTACAGGACTATGTTGAAAGTGTTTCCTATCTAGTTAAAAATAACCAAAACCATGAAATTACAGTATTCTTCTTCTACTTACCAAATATCCCCTCTACCTCCTGCACCCTTTTCCCATTCCTGTGTCTTCCGTCTCTTGTCACTGAAGCACTTGGAGAGAGAACAGTATACACCTCTGCCCTTGTTGATCACAAATAACAGTCGTAATAGCCATCATTTATATGGCTTATTGCATGAGCCAAGCAATATGCTAAAAGCTCTATAGTGATGTCCTATCTACTCTCCCTAACAGCCCCGTGAGGCAGGTATAGTTATTACACCCATCTGACCAATGAGGAAATTGAGACACAGAGAGAGAAGATAACTGGTCATGGAGTTAGTGATGGAGCAGGGGATTTGAACCTTGGCATCTGATCCTAGAGCGCATGTTCTTAACCACTGTGTCCTGAGTACCTACTCATTCCACAGAATGTTACCCCTGGAAAGGGACTGTAGTGATCGTCCATTCCAGTCAACTCAGAGAACAGAAAGCTGAGGACCAAGGCTGTGAAGATACTAGTGCAAGATCCCCAAGATGAAGTGTGATATAGAAGATGAGAATACACAATTTTTCCAACCCATATGCCCTGTTCTTGTCATGAATTCTTGCAGATTCACTTAATAAGCTCAGCTACAGGATACATGGTTCTGCAATTGTTCTGACTCTGCAATGAATTTCCAAGGTGAGCATTTACCTGCTTCTGGGGCTGGGTGTTCCCCTCCTCCTCGATTGCTCTTTGACTCAAAAATATAATTTTCCTCTTTTCTGTTCTTCCCTGAGGAACCACCATCTGTGGAAAACAAATAAAACATATTGAAGGTGCATCAGAAACTTCAGGAAATAGACATGAAAATAGAGCCTCATATATATTAATATATATTTATATTAATATTAATTATTATATAATATATATTATATATATATTAAGGAAGGGCTTAAAGAAAGGACTTACAGGCTTTATTTCTTCAATAAACATAGGCCTACGTTTGATACTAAAACACGAGATAACCAATGTGACCAACTGAATACAGCAGAGGTGAGACTAGTGAAAAACCATTGGATGGAGATGGGAAACAAATTCAGCACTCCAGAACTTACCCCTCACTCCACCCCCACCCCTACCTCTCCACCCAGAGAAGGAAGGAAAAAGCTCAGCTAGAAAAGTCAAGGGTTAGGGTTGGACTTTATACCATAGAACGCAGAAATAGTCCAGAAACATTTTTTTTTCTTTAGAAACTGAACAGTGAGCACACATAAGTCACTCACAAAGCCACTTCACTTTCTTACCTCAACGCTGTTTGGCAGGCATTAATAGCTCTGCTGCTTTTTTTTTTTTCTGGCTAGTCTCAGAGGTTCAGTCCTTACCTGGCTTCATTCAAGTAATCAGTGAGTCATAGGGTTGAGATTTAAACTCACATGTGTCTAACTGCTTGTTGGTGGAAACCAGCACTTCTGACTTAATGATAGCTTGTTCATTGTTTAACTATTCTATTCAGTTATAACATACTCCTGAGAGCAAATGTAATAGAAGATTAAATCTTAGAATTTTCATCTCAGGTTCTGATGAGCCATGGCTGTGTCATTCTATTATCTGCCATCTAGGAATTCATAGCACTTGTGTGCTTAATGATATTGACAATATCATAATGAATGAGTTAGTGGGGTTACCCTCATGCTGCTGCTGCTGCTGCTAAGTCGCGTCAGTCGTGTCCGACTCTGTGTGACCCCATAGACGGCAGCCCACCAGGCTCCCCCGTCCCTGGGATTCTCCAGGCAAGAACACTGGAGTGGGTTGCCATTTCCTTCTCCAATGCATGAAAGTGAAAAGTGAAAGTGAAGTTGCTCAGTCGTGTCTGACTCTTCTTGACCCCATGGACTACAGCCTACCAGGCTCCTCTGTCCATGGGATTTTCCAGGCAAGAGTACTGGAGTGGGGTGCCATCGCCTTCTCTGGGAGTTTCCTTATCCTGAAGTGTAATTTCAGGTGAGACTTTTGCAAAATAAAATGCTCAATGGAAATGAATCAGAAGTGATCTGCTGATGTGGGGAATTTTATGAAGAAGCAAACAAAAAACTTTAAAGCTTCTTCAGCATATTGAAAACCAGGGACATGAATTTGCCAACAAAGGTCCATCTAGTCAAGGCTATGGTTTTTCCAGTGGTCATGTATGGATGTGAGAGTTGGACTGTAAAGAAAGATGAGTGCCGAAGAATTGATGCTTCTGAACTGTGGTGTTGGAGAAGACTCTTGAGAGTCCCTTGGACTGCAAGGAGATCCAACCAGTCCATCCCAAAGGACATCAGTCCTTAGTGTTCATTGGAAGGAATAATGTTGAAGCTGAAACTCCAATACTATGGCCACCTGATTCGAAGAGCTGACTCATTGGAAAAGATCCTGATGCTGGGGAAGATTGAGGGCAGGAGGAGAAGGGGACGACAGAGGATGAGATGGTTGGATGGAATCCCCAACTCAATGGACGTGAGTTTGGGTAAACTCCGGGAGTTGGTGATGGTCAGGGAGGCCTGGCATGTTGTAGTCCATGGGGTCAGAAAGAGTCGGACACAACTGAGCTACTGAATTGAACTGAACAGAACTGGGACAAGATGTCATGATGTTAGTTTTCTGAATGTTGAGTTTTAAGCCAACTTTTTCACTCTCCTCTTTCACTTTCATCAAGAGGCTCTTTAGTTCTTCTTCATTTTCTGCCATAAGAGCGGTGTCATTTGCACATCTGAGGTTATTGATATTTCTCCTGGCAATCTTGATTCCAGCCTGTGCTTCACCGAGCCAGCATTTCTCATGATGTACTCTGCATAAAAGTTAAATAAGGAGGGTGACAATATATGGCTTTGACGTATTCTTTTCCCAATTTGGAACAAGTCTATTGTTCCATGTCCCATTCTAACTGTTGCTTCTTGACCTGCATACAGATTTCTCAGGAGGCAGGTCAGGTGGTCTGGTATTCCCTTCTCTTTAAGAATTTTCCATAGCTTGTTGTGATCCACATAGTCAAAGGCTTTGGGGTAGTAAATAAAGCAGAAGTAGATGTTTTTCTGGAACTCTCTTGCTTTTTTAGTGATCCAACACATGTTGGCAATTTGATCTCTGGTTCCTCTGCCTTTTTTAAATCCAGCTTGAACATCTGGAAGTTCATAGTTCATGTACTGTTGAAGCCTGGCTTGGAGAATTTTAAGCATTACTTTGCTAGGGAGTGAGATGAGTACAATTGTGAGGTAGTTTGAACATTCCTTGTTATTGCCTTTCTTTAACAAATAGATTCAAGGGATTAGATTTGATAAACAGAGTGCCTGAAGAACTGTGGATGGAGGTTCATGACATTGTACAGGAGGCAGTGATCAAGACCATCCCCAAGAAAAAGAAATTCAAAAAGGCAAAATGGTTGTCCAAGGAGGCCTTACAAACAGCTGAGAAAGGAAAAGACTTAAAAGGTAAAGGAGAAAAGGAAAAGACTTAAAAGGTAAAGGAGAAAAGGAAAGATATACCCATTTGAATGCAGAGTTCCGAAGAATAGCAGGAGAGATAAGAAAGCCTTCCTCAGTGATAAGTGCAAAGAAATAGAGGAAAATAATAGAATAGGAAAGACTAGAGATCTCTTCAAGAAAATTAGAGATACCAAGGGAACATTTCATGCAGAGATGGGCACAATAAAGGACAGAAATGGGATGGGATCTAACAGGAGCAGAAGATATTAAGAAGAGATGGCAAGAATACACAGAACTATACAAAAAAGATCTTCATGATAACCACGATGGTGTGATCATTCACCTAGAGCCAGACATCCTGGAATGTGAAGTCAAGTGGGCCTTAGAAAGCATCACTACAAACAAAGCTAGTGGAGGTGATGAAATTCCAGTTGAGCTATTTCAAATCCTAAAAGATGATGCTGTCAAATTACTGCACTCAATACGCCAGCAAATTGGAAAACTCAGCAGTGGCCACAGAACTGGAAAAGGTCAGTTTTCATTCCAATCCCAAAGAAAGGCAATGCCAAAGAATGTACCAGAATACTTGAGTATATTTAAAGGCGTCTGCTGATTATAGCTCATTAGATGATATTTTCCAAAGAAGTTAGGTCAATGAAAGAGGACCTACTCCTTTCAAAATAAGTTTGTGGAAATAGCCATCTGATTATCTTCATTTGCGACAAGTACATTTCTTTAACTAAGTCTTCCATTCATTTGAGAATCCAGTTGATTCCCACCACCACGCAGGAAGACAATAGACTATTTAGAATGAAAACATGAAATATGGGGCATGTGAAAACAAAAAAAGAAAAGAAACCCTTTAAATATCCTTTGTGAGAATGTCCTCTCTGAATAAAATACTTCCCATGATAATCCAAAGATCGAAGTTGCTCACTCGTTACCTCCAGAGATAAGTCCAACAGCGAGGCTTTGGCATATTTAGCATGGGAATTCGAGAAAGTACAGGCAAACCCCCTCACATCCATACAGAAGTTGTGCATTCTCCTAAGTCCATGCTTTAATCCGGATCCTTAAAAAATGTGGCTAACATGCTGGGATGAACATGTATTCTAGTTTAAAAAAGAAATCCAGATTCAGAGTCAGGAGGGAGGCTCAGGAGGGAGGGGACATATGTGTACCCGCGGCTGATTCATGTTGATGTATGGCAGAAACCAGCAGAATATTGTAAAGCAATTATTCTCCAATTAAAAAGTTATTAGAGTAGTCAGCAAATGGAAGAAGGTTGTTAGAGCATGGAATAAAAGATTTAATTATTAAAAAGAAAAAACAACCCAGATTCAGTGTGAATGGGGATACCCGACCATTTTTCTAGCTGATCTGCAGAACTGGAAACCAGATGTCTTTCCTTCAGCTGGGTCCACACAAGAGGACTGCCTTGTTAACAGACTACTTGGACCACACAGAGAACAGGCCTTACAGCTGCAACCACCCCAGAAACAATCCAGCCATTGTGCCTCTGCGTCACGAGCAAATGCCAGCCCTGCTGCGGCTCTGAGAGTACAGAGCATGCGTTCACCGGTGGGACTGAATATTCGCCCACACCCTTAGCTTCATCCTTAGCAACATGCTTGGCATAAATTCCTAACAGCAGGCTAACTGGATCAAGGTATACATACAAGGCTTCAGAAACTGCCCTCTGGAAGACTGTACTAATTAGAATCCCAACAAAAGTAGGTGAGATACTTCTCTATACACTTATAAATATTATTATTATTATTGTTATGTTTTTACCTTTGCCAATGTGGTAGATTAAAAAACTTCATCTCATTAATTTCTATACTACATCATTAGTATTAATCTTCGTATCTCTTTAGCACGTCTTCAGTGGGTTAAGTCTTATTTATCCTCCCAAGCCTGTGTGGGAAGGAGGGAGCAGAAAAATCAGCTTGTCTATATTTACTGTACTAGCTGATGATCCTTGTGAAACACTGGTATAGGTCACAAACCATGATGCATTAAAGTTTTTTTAATGACTGGGTTGGGTCCTCATCACTTTGTGCAGGCTTTCTCTGGTGTGGCGAGTGGGGGCTGCTTTTTGTTGTGGTGTGTGGGCTTCTCACTGCAGTGGCTTCTCTTGTGGTGGAGCACAGGCTCTAGGCAGGCGTGCTTCAGTAGTTGTGGCTCTTGGGCTTTAAGGTGAGTAGGTTCAGTGGTTGTGGCTCAGAGGCTTAGTTGCTCTGCGGCATGTGGGATCTCTCCAGAATAGGGATCGAACCCATGTCTCCTGTGCTGGCAGGTGGATTCTTATCCACGGCATCACCAGGAAAAGTCCCCAACAATGCATTTTTAAACCTATTTGTATTATGCTGAGTATAACATAATTTCAAATCACAGAAGTCAGAGGCTGTGGATTCCAGTCTGGTGGTTCAGGGTGATGGAAGAGGAAGGAAATGGGGGCTGCTGTCCAAACAGAAACCACACATTGTGGGAGGCCCTTTCTAACACTTTCAAGGCTCTGTTCTTTTCTTCCCATTTTCTTTACTCTGGACTTAAAAAAAAATATTTTGGCTGTCTTAGTACCCAGACCAGGGACTGAACTTGTGCCTAACCACTGGACCACCAGGGAATTTCTACCCTGGATGTAATAATTTTGTGATTTTGATGGACATTTAATAACATGAAAATATTCATAAGTGAGAAAAATGTTTTGAAAATAACATCCTAATTTTGTTATAAGTGAATAAATGTACATGTGTCTGTATATACATTTTGTTGTGGATCACAAAAAACTGTGGAAAATTCTTTAAGAGATGGGAATACCAGACCACCTGACATGCCTCCTGAGAAATCTGTATGCAGGTCAAGAATCAACAGTTAGAACTGGACATGGAACAACAGACTGGTTCCAAATAGGGAAAGGAGTATGTCAAGTCTGTATATTGTCACCCTGCTTATTTGACTTATATGCAGAATACATCACGTGAAATGCCGGGCTGGACAAAGCACAAGTTGGAATCAAGACTGCTGGGAGAAATCAATAACCTCAGATATGCAGATGACACCACCCTTATGGCAAAAAGCAAAGAAAAATTAAAGAGCCTCTTGATGAAAGTGAAAGAGGAGAGTGAAAAAGCTGGCTTAAAACTCAGCGTTAAACAACCAGTATCATGCCACCCGGTCCCATCATTTCATGGCAAATAGATGAGGAAACAATGAAAACAGTGAGAAACTTTATTTTTGGGGGGTCCCAAAATCACTGCAGATGCTGACTGCAGCCATTAAATTAAAAGACCCTTGATCCTTGGAAGAAAAGCTATGACCAACCTAGACAGCATATTAAAAAGGAGAGACATTACTTTGCCAACAAAGGTCAGTCTAGTCAAAGCTATGGTTTTTGCAGTGGTTATGTATGGATGTGAGAGTTGCACTATAAAGAAAGTTGAGCGCTGAAGAATTGATGCTTTTGAACTGTGGTGTTGGAGAAGACTCTTGACAGTCCCTTGGACTGCAAGGAGGTCCAACTAGTCCATCCTAAAGGAAATCGGTTATGAATTTTCATTGGAAGGACTGATGCTGAAGCTGAAGCTCCAATACTTAGGCTGCCTGATTCAAAGAATTGACTCATTGGAAAAGACCCTGATGCTGGGAAAGATTGAAGTCTGGAGGAGAAGGGGATAATAGAGGATGAGATGGTTGGATGGCATCACAGACTCAATGGACATGGATCTGAGCAAGCTCTGAGAGTTGGTGATGGACAGGGAAGCCTGGCATGCTGCAGTCCATGGGGTTGCAAAGAATCGAACACGAGTGACTGAACTGAACTGAACTGGGAGAAAATGCAACAAATTGTTAGTGGTGAGTTTTGCTAGATAATTTTACTTCTTCATAGTTTTCTGTATTTTCCAAATTTTCTACAGTAAATACATTTTACTTTAGTGATTAGGAAAAATAATATGTAGTAGAAATAATAACTGTATTATCTCGCTGCATCTATGAAACTCCATTCTTTACACCTTCATAGCCCAAGTCAAAGGTTTATTATTAAAAAGAAAAAAATAGAGATGCAGGTAGTCCAGTGGGTAGGACTTTGCACTCCACTGCAGGGGGCACTGGTTCCATCCCTGGTTGGATAAAAAGATCCCCTGCGCCGCTGAGTCATGGGATGAATGACCCCCCCCTCACCCCCCAAATAAGGAGAGCTAAAAATATATTTCAGATTGGGTGTCAACTCCCATTCACCAATGGTGGCAGCCTGGAGCATTACTTGCAAAATGTTCTGAAGCTGTCTTCCTCCACCCCCACCCGTCCCCCATCCCCCGCTCCCACAGGAGGCAGAACTGGGATCACAGAGCAGGATCTAGCATGCATTAGGGCTTATGGAGGCCTGCATGAGTTTACGGTAATTTCTCTTCCCTGAAACAGACACCAGGCTAGACAGAGCCTTCGGGGTTATCACTGAAACCCATATTAACCAATGAGGAAACTGAGGCTCAGAGACATGAAGCAAGTCCTCGGGGTTCTAAACACAGAGCCGGGACTGGACCTCAGGAAGGAGGGCCTTGGGTCTCCACTCTGTTTTCAGCTAATTCATTCACGTTCACACATGCCTCTCCAAGAAAGTGACAGAGCAGGAGTTCACCTGCCGTGGCCTCTGAGAACTTCGTTCGGTCGGTCAACTTCATCCCTGCTGCCAAAGACACCTGCTCCCCCCCCACCCCCCCACCCCGCCCCGACTCTGCTTCTTAGGTAGCTCTCTTCTCCATATAAACATTTCATATGGAGAAAATGGATTAAGACAAAGTCCAAGCCTTGTATGAAGTGACAAAGTTCTCCCATTAGGTGGCAGTACCAGCAAGGAATAGATAAAGCAGGTCTCTGAAGGGCACTTGCCTAATGGTTTAGTTATTAAGATTCTGCCCTTCCAGTGCAGAGGCTGTGGGTTCAATCCCTATTTGGGGAACAAAGATATCTGTGGTATGACCAAGGTTTTGCTTTTTTTGTTTTGTTTTTAAAATCTTTTGTAGGGTATTTTGTAGATATATTTGTATCAAAGCACTTTAAAATTTACAAAGTAGATAACTTTGTAGATAAATTTACAAAGTAGATTAGAAGGAAATATTAGAAGTTAATGTCAATAAAAGGGTGGTATTTTAAGTTATTTCCGTTTTCATTATTTGCATCTTCTGGATCTTCTATAATGAACAAAATAGTTTCATAAAGAAGTTTCTGAAATAGTGAGAGACTATTTTGGTAATATTTTGTCTGTGCAGTTCGGCCTCTTGTCTGATTGAGAAAAGATAATGGACCAGTGTGGAAGAGAAAGGAGACAGGCAGGCCCTTGATATTGTTTCTTACTTAAATGTGAAGGGTGTACTAACAGGGGGTCTGATGATCAAGGTGCTGGGTGCTTTCTGTCTTTCCATCAGTCACCAGGTCTTTGGGAAGGTTATAAAGGAAACGGCTGGGAAAGCTGATGTGTGGGGGCTGTTTGGCACTCAGGCGACAGGAGCCCTGCCAGGAGTGCGATCCCCACTGCGCTGCTGGCATCACTAGCCTTTGGCCCTCAGGAGCAGAAGCAAGCCCACCCAATACCCTCTAGTCCAGATCCTGGCCAACCTGCTAAAAGACAATGCGATCTGCCTTACACAAAGGCCTTTGCTGTGGGCTTCCCAGGTGGTGCTAAGTGGTAAAGAACCCACCTGCCAATGCAGGAGAAGTTAGAGACACTGGTTTGATCCCTGGGTCAGAAAGATCCCCTGGAGGAGGGCATGGCAACCCAGTATTCTTGCCTGGAGAACCCCATGGACAGAAGAGCCTGGTGGGCTACAGTCCATAGGGTCACAAAGAGTTGGACACCACTGAAGTGACTTAGCACGCACGTGCACAAAGGCCTTTTCTACTTACTTTTTTCTCCATGCAACCTACTCTGGTCAGTTGTGGTGTTAACCCTGCCCTCAGTTTGAAGCTCAGTCCTTGGTTTGTCCCTTTCTGGGCTTCCTTGGTGACTCAGTGGTATATAATCTGCCTGCCAATGCAGGAGACACAGGTTTGATCCCTGGGCTTGGAAGATCCCCTGGAGAAGGAAATGACAACCCACTCCAATATTCGTGCCTGGGAAATCCCATGGACAAAAAAGCATGGCAGGCTACAGTCCATGGGGTCACAAAAGAATCAGACATGACTTAGCAATGACAGAAGAACAGATTTTGGTAAAATGTATGCAGAGTTTGAGTTCTGAAAGACATTCACAAAAGCATACAGAAATGTGATCATCTATATTTCTCTCTCCTATGTCATATAACTATTCAAATATAAAAGTGTAAAAAAATTTTTAAGAGAATCCTGTAATGCTTTAGGAGTATGAATGTATTTTAAAACATTATTAGCGATCTTTTAAAAAAAGATGATAGATTTAGTTAAATTGGAGGCATGAAACTGAATTGCTAGCACATGCTACTTTTTCAACATAGCACATTATTTTCTTTACATTCACTTGCTTAGTGTGAAGAGGATTTACATAAACATGTAGGGGCTATACTGTTTCACCTCACAATAACCTAAAATTTAGCACTTAGGGCATTAGTTTCCTTTAACATAGGTGTTAAAACTTTTAAACTCCACCTTATTAACAATAAATGTATTGATACCTCTGGAGTATGTATTTTACTCCATTGCTAAGTCGTGTTTGATTCTTTGCAACCCCATGAATGGAAGCCAGGCTTCCCTGTCCTTCATTATCTCCCGAGGTTTGCTCAAACTCATGTCTATTGAGTCAGTGATGTCATTCAACCATCTCGTCCTCTGTTGTCCCCTTTTCCTCCTGCACTCAATCTTTCCCAGCATCAGGGTCTTTTCCAAGGAGTCAGCTCCTCACATCAGGTGGCAAAAGTATTGGAGCTTCGGCTTTAGCATCAGTCCTTCCAATGAATAGTCAGGGTTGATTTCCTTTAGGACTGACTTATTTGATCTCCTCATTATATGTACATATGTGTGAATGTATTTAATAGGTGTTCCTTGCTATAAATAATCAGCAAAAATGTCAGGTTTTTTTCTTTTTCGCCAAATCATTTGCTTTAAGTCTGTCCTTTCTTTTAAGGTATGTCCTTAACACTCTTCAAATAGAAGCTTACTTTGAGCCAAGTGTCCTAGAAAATGAGACTCCTTGAGAAAACTGGCTTCAAGTCCTTACCTGGCATCTCAAGATCAATGCGACTTTCTGGTCCCCAAAAGGTGGAATGATTACTCTTCTCTGAGGTTGATAATTCAGGTGGCTGTTTTGGGGTGGTAGCTTCCTCAGACTTTTCTAGCGACGCACTCTGGCCTGCATCTGTGCTTGGTCCCGTGGCTCTAGGCTGTGCCGTGGTTGTGTGGGTCACCATCTTTCGGTTAACGCTCGCTGAGAGTGAGAGAACTGCTATCAGTTAGGTGTCTCCCCTGACCTTTACCTAAAACCACAACATTTGCAACAGATTTAAAGCATATCATCTAAGATATTTCAGAGCCTCATAGCAAACCACTAGCTCTTGTTTCCAAATAAGTAATCAGTTCTCTTTTAAGAATTAGCTTTCTGAAAATTCTCATAAAGAAATAGACAAAGATACACTTCAGCCTAAAGTTCTGAGATAAGTCTCCCTTCCTCAAGTTCTTCATTCAAGTACTTTCAGTTCTTCAGTCAACTTTTCACAGCCCGTCTTCCTTTCTTGCGGTGTTTATGTACACATTGTTGTTGTTCAGTTGCTAAATCATGTCTGACTTATGTCCCCATGAGCTGCAATATGCCAGGCTTCCCTGTCCTTCATTATCACCCTGAGTTTGCTCAGATTCACAAGACTGATTTACAGCTCTGACCTAGTGACACCCTAATGTCATAACTTTTCTAAAAAATCTATCAAAACAAAACATTAACTCATTTTAGTTTTTTAAAAAGCGTATGCTAAACAGCCTTTTTAGGATGGGGAAGACTCTTAGAAAACTGAAAGCTATCTCATAAAATGTTAATAATACAAAAATTTGACAGTTATAATTTGCATTAAAGATTTACAGGAAATGTCCATTGAATTTAAGGCATAGCTTGTTCACATGGACTTACACTGAAACCAGCAGAAAAAGAACACTGCCGAGTGTGCCTTTGCTGTCAGAATACAGACATCCCTTCTACCCCCAAACGTGATGCAGGTGACTCACGATTTTGACAGAAAGCTTCATCAGACCCGTCAGGACACTGCTCCACTCCGTCGCAAGCCAACGTGATGTCAATGCAACAGCCATCATCACAAAAGAAGTGGTAGCGTGAGCAGACACTCGAGCATCCTGTATGTAAACAAGTCTCAAGTCACAGGAGTGCAGAAAAGGAAAGGGCTTCCACCGTGTCAGGATTAACCGAGACCGTGTGTATGATGGAATGCCTTTGGGTAAGGAGATGCAAGTAATGAGGGGACACCTAACAGTCTGTGCGGCAGCAGTAGGTTCTGGAAAGGTTAGGGGGTTCCTTCCTGACCCTCCTGACTGAACTCTCAGGAATCACCATGGGCTTTTCGTCTTAGAGTCCTTCTCTAAGCCAACAGTGCTAAAGAGCTGGGAACAGAGCAGCAGCAGCTGCAGGCTTCCCCATCCAGCTCTGAGTTTCCTCCTTCAGGTGACTCTCTCCGCATTCATTTGTTCACCCATCAGATCCTCAGCAGGCCCCCTAACACGGGTTCACCCTCTGCACAGCACTTGGCTGGCTCACCCTATTTTATCAGAGATACTCGTTTTTTTTTTAAGTGTACCATTTTTAAAGTCTTTATTGAATTTTTACAATATTGTTTCTGTTTTATGTTTTAGTGTTTTGGCCCCGAGGTATGTGGGATCTTAGCTACCCGACCAGGGATCAAACCTGTGCCCCCTGACTCCCTGGTAACTATGGAGACAGATCCACATGAACAATTTATCCATGTATTTCTGGATCTGTGGTCTCCGGACTTTTTTTGACTATCTATATCTCCCATCTATAAATCATACGCATGTGCCACTGTAGTAACATATTTTATTTTAATACATGTCATAAAATAGACTGAAAATGTAAAGAAGATTAAAAATGAATACAAATATAAGTACTGATATTTTCTTTTACATCTTAAAAAATGTCTTGACTGTCTGTGGGGGATTCTATATGGAGACCACATAACTGGGTTATCTTGGAAGTGTCTGTTGGCTTGCTCTCTGAGTAGATTGTCGCTTGATTTTTATTCATTTTGACTAGATTATTTTTTGCAAAGCTTGAAAATATATGGCCTCTATATCCAAATCATAGAAACAAGGGTATGTGCTTGCCTGTTTACTACAGAATTTGCCATCTTTGATTACCAGAAAGCAAGCTAGCTGCAGATCTATGTATACAATGAAGGGGACAGAAGCCTTCTCAATCCCCATCTCTCATTTTCAGCGTCTCTATGTGGTGTCCTATAGCTTCCCAGGTGACTTGGTGGTAAAGAATCCACCTGCCAATGCAAGAGACTCAGGTTTGAACCCTGGGTCGGGAAGATCCCCTGGAGAAGGGAATGGCAACCCACTCCTGTATTTTTGCCTGGAGAATCCCATGAACAGAGGAGCCTGTTCTGGGCTATAATCCAGGGGTTTGCAGAGTCAGATACGACTTAGTGACTAAACAGCAGCAGCAGCAGCAGCATGTGGTATCTTATTAACTTTAATTCAGTTTGTTATTCCAATCTAACCAGTGGGTGATTCCAGAAGACAGTTAACACAACAGAATTCTTTTTATTTTCTGTATAAAGTTACATACATAAGATCTCTATCTCTCAAAGTTGCTCAGTTGGGTCAGACTCTTTGTGATTCCCCTGGGCTGTAGCCCACCTGGCTCCTCTGTCCATGGGGTTATCCTGGCAGTAAGACCCAAGTGGGTTGCCATTCCCTTCTCCAGGGGATCTTCCCAACCCAGGGATCAAACCCTGGTCCCCCACATTGCAGTCAGATTTTTTTTTTTTTTTTACCATCTGAACCACCAGGGAAGCCCTACATAAAGCCTATTTCACCTGCCTGGCCTTTCAGTAAAAAGAGGTGAATCATATCACCCTCTGCAGCTTCAAATACACTTTTGTCATCTTGAGAAAGGCCAGAAATGTACAACTGGCAACTTGGCTGCTCTCTAGTTGCCTTGGGAGCCCAGAAGACTGGCCAGGGTAAATAAATCAAAGCAACAAGTAGCTGGTTGATGTCAGCCCTTTGCCTCCATCAGCTCAGGCCATTTTTCCCTTTGCTGATTTCTGTAGGGCTGACAGCTGCCCAGGAGCACTTTGGTCCCTGGCTGGGGAGCCCTGTTCCCAGGAGCACAGCCCTCCGAGCTCAGCACCTCCCCACTGGCTGTGACCTCAGCTGGACTGGATGCCATTGTTTCGTACTCGCCACCTACCCTACTTCCTGCCCCAGTGCACAGTCAGCATTGCCAGGTTTGTTCTAGGTAACTGGCTCTTCTGTATAGCTGCAGTAAATCCACAAACAAGGCCTTGCTCCAATACGGACTGGGATGCTGGCTGGCTCATTCTCCATCGCCGACTCACAATCCTCTACTGGACTGGAGTTGGGGATACTATTTGCAGCCACCCTTCCTTCCTCCAGGTCAAATCGAACTGTGGTTGAACAGGAGTGAGCCAACGTGATTTTTTTTTTAAGATTTACTTGTTTATTTTGGGCTGCACTAGGTCTCTGTTGCTATGCTCAGTCTTTCTCTAGTTACAGAGAAGGGGGGCTACTCTTCAGTTGGGTGTGAGGGCTTCTCACTGTGGTGGCTTCTCTTGATGCCCAGCATGGGCTCTAGGGCACGCGGGCTTCAGTAGTTGTGGCACATGGCAGGGCTTAGTTACTCTGAGGCATGTGCAGCCTTCCTGGACCAGGGATCAAACCCGTGTCCCTTGCATTGGCAGGTGGATTTTTAACTGCCAGATCACAAGGAAAGCCAGCCGACCTAATCTTGAATGTTGCTAGTGTCTGTATCTTGCTAGCACTGGATCTTTGTGGAAGGCACATTAACAAGGTGGCAGAGTTCTTAGAATTCTAAAGTCTCCTTCCTTCATTTCTAACATGCACACTGACCCTTGTCTTTGGTGGAAGACAAGGTCAGCCAAAGTACAAGCAAATCCAATCATTTTATTCTTTCTCCTCACTGCTCGCTTGATTGTGATCCAAATATGGAGGAATCAAGGATATAGGAGACAGGCTACAAGTTTGCTAGAGCCAGGGTTAGTGAAGGGTCACTAATCAGGGCTGGGGATCAGGTCTGTGGAACTCAGCACCCATGCTCGCCTCCTTGCACACAGTTGCCATTCATGGCAGATGCTGAGAAAGTATCCCCAGTGACAGGACTCTAGACACACACACACGATCTCTGCAATACCTCTATAGCTTTAGTGCCGCCAAGTTCCATTTACATTTTTTTTAACTTAATGAGCTAATCTTAGAACTGTAGATATTTGGGAAAACAAGAAACAGATAAATGAGAGAAATGAGTTTACAGTGAGCAACAGAATGTGGGAACCATTATATATACGTCGAGCTATATTATCAATGTATCTGTGCTTCTGTGTAAAGTGTCCATGAAAAGTTTTCATCAGTCCTTTTAAATTGACATGTGCACTGTATATGTTTTAATTTGTTTTAAATCTACCTCTTAGCTGCGTTCTTGGAACATTGTATCAACTAGCCCACCCTCCTTTAAATACAAGGGTGGTCCCCACCTTCTCCTGGGAAACCCAGATGTCTTTTACGAAACTGAGTCAAGGAAAGATGGGGCATCTCTAAGGCCCTGTGACTCACATAGCCTATTGTCATCCCCTGGAGTGTAAAGTGCTCCACTCTACTCCCGCCCTACTCCAGCAGTATCACTTAACATGAAATATAGTGGAGCCTAGTTTTGTAATCATATTTTTAGTTAAGATTTTCCCATTCAGCAACAGCCAAAAATAAAATGGAAGGGCCCATTATATTGCCCAGCTAGGATATAAAATGGCAATTTTTTTAAAAATGTGGACCATTTTTAAAGTTTTTTTTTGAATTTGTTACAATATTGCTTCTGGTTTTTTAAAATAATTTTATTTATTTATTTTTGACTGGGCCGGGTCTTCAATGCTGCTCGGGCTTTTTCTCTAGCTCTGGTGTGAGGGCTCCTCATTGCAGTGGCCGCCCTTGTTGCAGAGCACGGACTCTGGGGCATGCAGGCTGCAGTAGTTGCTGCACGTGTGCTCGGTAGATGTGGCTTCTGGGTACAATTTAGTTGCTCCGCCGTGTGTGGGAATCTTCCTGGACCAGGGATAGAACCTGTGCCCCCTGCATTGGCAGATGGATTCTTTACCACTGAGCCACCAGGGAAGCCCTCGCTTCTGTTCTGTGTTTTGGTGTTTTGCCCTCAAGGCATGTGGGCATCTTAACTCCCTGGCCAGGGATGGAACCTGCAATCCCTGCCCTGGAAGATGAAGCCTCAACCACTGGACGCCAGGGAAGCCCCTAAAATGCCAGTTTAATACCACCCTTCCATCCACAGCCTGGCCTCTGTTGGCCACCGTGAATGTGAGGGAAGGGCTTTCTTCTCACCTCCTGTGGAGAAGGCCATGGGAAGCACAGTCACTGAGATGTTGTCGGAGCTCCTCTGTCCGGCAGTGTCCATCACTGTCAACTGAAAGGTGTATGTTCCTTCCCGCAGATGGGACAGCTTCAGGGTTCCGGACTGAGGCACCTGATACCCAAACAGGAAACATCATAGTTAAGAGCCTGAAGCACAGAATCTGACATCCTCCTGAGCTGGAAATCAGTGCCATCCTTGGAGCAGTCCTATGACCCCCTTCTCCACTCCTGGTCCTAGGTCTCAGAATACTGATCACACACAATTTTGGCAGGCTGGCCAGGAGACTTGAGTTCCATTGGGTTTGGGGCCTGACACCCCCTTTCTTTGGGAAACTTCCCTCCCACCCCCACTCACATGGTTGCAAGGGAAGGGTCATTATGACCCCTCCCTATGGCCACAGGGGCGTGGCTAAGCCAAAGGGAGAGGGTGGCCAGGCAGGTAGTGAAGTGCGGATCTGCCCGGAGGAGGTGGCTGGGCAGACTCTCGCTGTCTCTGACTCTGGCTTAGAATCAGGCAGGCCATACCAGGCGGCAGCTATGTGGCAGGTGACACCACTGTTTATTGCTTCTTGGGACTTAGACAGGAACGCAGGGGAACTCGGGGGCGGGTGATAACCACAGTGGAGTGTGCTGACGGGAGCCCTGCAGCCCCGAGCAACGTGTGTGAGAGAGAGAGGCTCTGTCCTCTCCTCCAGCTGGTCTGCCCAAGCTCAGACCTAAGACTGCCGAAGGCCAGCAGCCTGGAGGTTTGCCACTCCAAGTGTACCGGGTAGACGGGAGGACTGAGTCAGAGTGTGGTTGTGAATGGGGGATGCTGAGTGTGGCCCAGATGAAGTTAATGAAGATTTTAAGAGACCAGGGAAGCACTGAGGCTGGGGGCTGGGTGGGGCATCCACACAGACATCAGCCTCACCCAAGCCCTGGTCAGAGTTTTGTGAAGGCGAGTGAGGTACTGGGCTTCTGGATGTCAACACCTCAGTGTGCCAGTGTCCAACTACACCTCAGCAGGCTGGGCCTTCTCCGGGAAGCCTCTTCCCAACTCTGGGGCTGGAAGGACAGAGCACCCCCCTCTAAGGGGCCTGTCTGTCCTCCTCGGCTCTGAAGGCTCCCTGTGGCTTTCCTAGGTACCTCCTCTCTGAGGCAGGAAAGACTGGATCTAGATCCAGACCTGGGTGCATGCTGATTTCAGTCTTTTCAAATGAAATAACCCTTCCCTGCTTTCTTTCTTTGTGTGTGTGAGTTGACAATCTTTATTAAACGGCAGCTCTAGTTGTCCTTATTCACTTGGCAGGATTAATATGGTTTTTCAAAATAATTTTATTTATATATTGGTTGTACTGGGTCTTCTTGTCTTTTTGTACTGTTCGTGGGGTTCTCGCAGTCACCTGATGTGAAGATCTGACTCCTTGGAAAAGACCCTGATGCTGGGAAAGATTGAAGGCAGGAGGAGAAGGGGAGGTCAGAGGATGAAATGGTTGGATGGCATCACTGACTTGATGGATATGAGTCTGAGCAAACTTTGAGAGATAGCAAATGACAAGGAAGCCTGGCACACTGTGGTCCATGGGGTCGCAGAGTTGGACACCACTTAGCCACTAAACAACAACAGCAACAGCTGGGTCTTTGTCGCTGCTCAGGCCTTGCTCTAGTGGTGGTGCTCAGGCTTCTCACTGCGAAGGCTCTAAGGCACATGGGCTTCCGGGCTCAAGTAGCTGCACATCACTCCCCCGGGGCTCTAGAGCATAGGCTCAGGAGCTGTGGTGCATGGCATGTGGGATCTTCCCAGACTAGGGATCGAACCTGTGTGTACTGCATTGGCAGGTAGATTCTTCACTATTAAGCCACCAGGGAAATCCCTTAATATGGTTTTTAAGGACCCAAATTTCCCTCTGGCCTTTATGGGGCAAGAGCACTCTAGTAAATATAGCCGAGGTATGTAGAAGTTTGTCTCAAAAACTTTTTCAGATAAATCAAGTTTGAAAAGTCTGCTTAGAGGGGAAGGACAGGTACGTCAGATTTTGCCTCTCAGCTACCGATTGGCATGGTGACAATTGATTGTATCCATGGGAAAGCTCTGAGAGCCGCTGGGTTTAGGCACCAACAGAAAAGGTAGATGCTGACAACAGCTGGCAGAGACTGGATCTTGCCTGAAGGGCCTCCGAAGAAGGCTTTGCAATTGGCACCGGTCCACACCTGCAGGCCTTTCCTCTGTAAGCAGAAACTAAGTACAGTAACTTAATACCAAGAGCTTTGTGTGAGATTTATTTTGATAACTGCAAAAGTCAACAAGATCCTCTTAGCCTCCTGTGAAAATTCTTCTGCGAAAGGCTTCTTGCCCCTTCTTGTGCAGCAATTTATTTAAAGAGTTTGCTGTTTCATCTTGTCTCCCAGACCCAGAGAGAAAAGGAAGCAAACACTTTTGACTTTTGGATTTCCCTATTTCACGTTGTTTTTTCCCTCTGTGGTTTTATTTCCTGGATACAGAAAACTCTTTCAAGTTTTTAAGCTGTAAAAGGCAAAACACTAATTTGATTTGATTATTTTTTTAAGCTAATTTTTTTTTTTTTTTGGCATTAGTGATCTTAGTTCCCTAACCAGCGACTGAATGCCCTGCATTGGGAATGCAGAGTTTTAATTATTGGACCACCAAGAAAGACTTCCCTGGTGGCTCAGACAGTAAAGTGTCTGCCTACAATGTGGGAGACCCAAGTTTGATCCCTGGGTCAGGAAGACCCCCTGGAGAAGGAAATGGCAACCCACTCCAGTAGTCTTGCCTGGAAAATCCCATGGACGGAGAAGCGTGATAGGCTACAGTTCACGGGGTTGCAAAGAGTCGGACATGACTGAGCCACTTCACTTTCCTTTGTGACATAGCTTGACATGTGCTTTTTTTTTTTTAATTGAGGTATAGTTGATGTATAATATTAGATAAATTTCAGGTGTATAACTTAGTGAGTCAATAACTACTCCATTTATAGTTACTATAAAATATTGGCTATATTCTCTGTGCTGTACAATACATCTTTGTAGCTTATTTATTTTATACAAAGTAATCTGTACTTTTAATTCCCTGGTCCTTTTTAGTTTAGTTATTTAGCTAACAAATGCTATCTTTCTTCAGCATCAATATAAAAATATATAGAACTGTAAGATAGATGATTTCCCTCCAAGCATCCAGGCATTTCTAGACGTCTCCTCACATTTATGACACTGGGAAGGATTTACATACACACACACATACACACACACATACACACAGATGTATACGTAACATGTCCAATGTTTGTTTGTTTGTTTTTTTTTGGCTAAGCCCCAGGGCATCTGGGATTCCCTACCCAGGAATCAAACCACACCCTCGAGCACTGGAAGCTCAGAGTCTTAGCTGCTGGGAAGTACCACAACACACCCAATTTGTAACTTGAAAGATACATTACCTTTAATAAAACAAAGAACTTCTAATCTCAGCCCAGGATCTGTTCTATAGTAACAGAGGCTTTGATGGTCGGCCTCCAGCTAAATCAATGTATAACTCAGTCTGTTATTCTGGCTCCACTGCACCTCCCTAAAATAGTAATTTAGTGGCAAGGAACATACATTTGCATTTCTTTATATACCACACATATATACATACATGATTATTAGTACAACACTTGGTTACAAAACGAGTACTGCCTGTCTATTCCCCTCACCCCCACAGTTGCTTTTAAAGTATATAAGGCATTGGGCAAATTGTCATAAGTAGTGACAAGATAATGTCATACAAAATATTTTAGTAAGAAATTCCATTGAACCAATGAACCCAAAGGCATGCTAGCTTTCTGCCTCATGTCAGCTTGCAAAACAGAGAACTCTGCTAGTGGTTTGAAGGCCATCAAGATTCTTGTTGTAATCCAGTGCCATCAACCCAGCACACACACAGGCTGGAAGAGACAAGGGGGCAGCTAAATTGACCAGCAGAGGCCAGAACATAAATTGCTATTATTAATACAATTGTCTAGATAATTCAGGTGGACATGCTTAGGTTCTGTTCTTTAGTTATGTGTTCCTTTTTCTATTTACTTTTCATCACAGATATGACCCAAAATTTCATAAAAGAAGCAAAATGAACTCAACTGTCTGTATTTTCTTAGTTAAAAAAAAGAGTAGTGAAAGTGTTAGTTGCTCAGTCGTGTCCGACTCTTTGCCTCTATCTCAGCCCAATCAGAGAATAATCATCTTCTTACAAACTTAGGAAGAAGGGCTAGAGGCATGAAGAAGCAGCATATAAAATCCAAGGGGTTGAGCAAAGTTAGCTGCTGACTGTGTAGAAACATATGACATAGAAATAGAGGAAATGGGGATGTCTCTGATGGTCCAGTGGTTAAGAATCTTCCTGTCAATGCAAGGTGCACAGGTTTAATCCCTGCTCTGGGAAGATTCCACTTGTCATGGGGCAAGTGAGCCCTCATGCTGTGACTACTGCAGCCCATGTGCCCTAGAGCCCATGCTCTAAGATGAGAGAAGCCACTGCAGTGAGAAGCCTGGGCACCAAAATGAAGAGTAGGCTTCACTTGCCACAACTACAGAAAGCCCTTGTGCAGCCATGAAGACCCAGCCTAGCCCCAAATAAAGGATCTGCCTGCCAATGCAGGAGATGCAGGAAATGTGAGCTTGATCCCTGGGTTGGGAAGATCCCCTGGAGAAGGGATAAGCTACCCACTCCAGTATTCTTAGCCTTCCCTGGTGGCTCAGATGGTAAAGAATTCACCTGCAGTGTGGGAGACCTGGGTTCGATCCCTGGGTTGGGAAGATCCCCTGGAGGAGGGCATGGCCACCCACTCCAGTATTCTTGCCTGGAGAATCCTCATGGACAGAGGAGCCTGGTGGGCTACAGTCCGTGCTGTCACAAAGAGTTGGACATGACTGAGCAACTAAGGACAGCACAACACAGCATATGATTCGAAATTCCATGCTTGTAGTCGCTGTAGAATCCTATCTCCGAGTTAGCAGAGCTTTTTTTTTTCTTTTAATATAAATTTATTTATTTTAGTTGGAGGCTAATTACTTTACGATATTGTATTGGTTTTGCCATACATTGACATGACTCTGCCACAGGTGTACATGTGTTCCCCATCTTGAACACCCCCTCCCACCTCCCTCCCCATCCCATTCCTCTGGGTCGTCCCAGTGCACCAGCCCCGAGCACCCTGTATCATGCATCGAACCTGGACTGGCGATTTGTTTCACATATGATATTATACATGTTTCAATGTCATTCTCTCAAACCATCCCACTCTTGCCCTCTCCCACAGAGTCCAAAAGACTGTTCTATACATCTGTGTGTCTTTTGCTGTCTTGTATACAGGGTTATCGTTATCATTTTCTAAATTGCATATATATGTGTTAGTATACTGTATTGGTGTTTTTCTTTCTGGCTTATTTCACTCTGTATAATAGGCCCCAGTTTCATCCACCTCATTTGAACTGATTCAAATGTGTTCTTTTTAATGGTAGAGTAATCTTCCATTGTGTATATGTACCACAGCTTTCTTATCCATTCATCTGCTGATGGACATTTAGGTTGCTTCCATGTCCTGGCTATTATAAACAGTGCTGCGATGAACATTGGGGTACATGTGTCTCTTTCTATTCTGGTTTCCTCAGTGTGTATGCCCAGCAGTAGGATTGCTGGGTCATATGGCAGTTCTATTTCCAATTTTTCAAGGAATCTCCACACTGTTCTCCATAGTGGCTGTACTAGTTTGTATTCCCACCAACAGTGTAAGAGGGTTCCCTTTTCTACAAGCATTTATTGCTTGTAGACTTTTGGATAGCAGCCATTCTGACTGGCATGAAATGGTACCTCATTGTGGTTTTGATTTGCATTTTCCTGATAATAAGTGGTGTTGAGCATCTTTTCATGTGTTTGTTAGCCATCTGTATGTCTTCTTTGGAGAAATGTCTGTTTAGTTCTTTGGCCCATTTTTTGATTGGGTCGTTTATTTTTCTGGAATTGAACTGCAGGAGTTGCTTGTATATTTTTGAGATTAATTCTTTGTCAGTTGCTTTGTTTGCTATTATTTTCTCCCATTCTGAAGGCTGTATTTTCACCTTGCTTATAGTTTTCTTTGTTGTGCAGAAGCTTTTAATTTTAATTAGGTGCATTTTCTTATTTTTGCTTTTATTTCCAATATTATTGGAGGTGGGTCAGAGAATCCTGCTGTGATTTATGTCAGAGAGTGTTTTGCCTATGACTTCCTCTAGGAGTTTTATAGTTTCTGGTCTTATATTTAGATCTTTAATTCATTTTGAGTTTATTTTTGTGTATGGTGTTAGAAAGTGTTCTGGTTTCTTCTTTTACAAGTGGTTGACCAGTTTTCCCAGCACCACTTGTTAAAGAGATTGTCTTTTCTCCATTGTATATTCTTGCCTCCTTTGTTGAAGATAAAGTGTCCATAGGTGCATGGATTTATCTCTGGGCTTTCTATTTTGTTCCATTGATCTATATTTCTGTCTTTGTGCCAGTACCATACTGTCTTGATGACTGGGGCTTTGTAGTAGAGCCTGAAGTCAGGCAGGTTCCTCCATTTCCATTCTTCTTTCTCAAGATTGCTTTGGCTATTCAAGGGTTTTTGTATTTCCATACAAATTGTGAAATTATTTTTTCTAGTTCTCTGAAAAATACCATTGGTAGCTTGATAGGGATTGCATTGAATCTATACATTGCTTTGGGTAGCATACTCATTTTCACTATATTGATTCTTTCGATCCATGAACATGGTATATTTCTCCATCTATTTGTGCCCTCTTTGATTTCTTTCACCAGTGTTTTATAGTTTTCTATATATAGGTCTTTAGTTTCTTTAGGTAGATATATTCCTAAGTATTTTATTCTTTTCATTGCAATGCTGAATGGAATTGTTTCCTTAATTTCTCTTTCTGTTTTCTCATTGTTAGTGTATAGGAATTCAAAGGATTTCTGTGTGTTGATTTTATATCCTGCAACTTAGCAGAGCATTAAGCCTTCTGCATTCTTATTCCAAGAATCATTCCTTAGAAAGACCTGAACCACAGCTCATGTACAAAGCAGCTGCCTGTTGTGGTCTAAAAAGGTCAGATACTCCTTACACACACACACACACACACACACACACACACACACACACACACAGTCCTTTAAAACCTCTAAAATCTCTCCCCCACCCCTAACCTCACCCCACTACCCACACCGAAATAGAAGTGCCAGGACCTTTGAAGGGAGAGTGACAGGAAGTCAGGTTTAAATGCAAGAGGACCTGGAAGCCCAGATTGACTGAAGATTTTGTGATGCCAGAAACCAATTGTGCTGTAAATTTAGTGTTCCTGACCAGGAAAAAGACTTCAAAGCTCCTGCTGCTATTGGAGTAGAGCTTTCACAACTTAGCTTACTCAGATTTATTTTTCATAAGGTAATAACTTTTGTTTTTTCCCCAGGGAGATTATTTTTAAACCTTTTCTAACAAGTATTTTTCTTAAAAAAAAAAAAAGCAGTTAAATATTGGAGGCCTTGAGCTACTGTGTTTAAAAAAATTCATGCCTAAAGAGTATTCTACCTCAAGGCTCTAGGTTAACTTTGAAACAAAACAGGTATGAATTATTCATATATTATGCTCTCATGTATCTTCCTGTTTAAGTGGAACAGTAAATCCTAGGATTTGCTGTTGGTTGGGGGTAGGTTTTTTTTTTTTTTTACTGACTGACATCACCCTTAATTCTTGAAACAAGATACAAAGAAATCCTTAAAGCCACCATGGAATATTCATACATGTGCACCAACTTATCCCCAGATATTTCTTAGGAAATTTTCAGCCTAGATAATCTTCTGTGGGCTGAAATGATTAAAAATGCCCTGTGGGCTGCTGTAACTTTTTTTGTCCTTTATTAAAATCTTCAGGTGAATAAAATAGTGGAGAGGCAGTAATGTAGGTGAAATTTTGCTGAGGTCCATATCTGTTTTGGTGCCCTGACATATGGTGGGTTTTTTTTGCTTCTCTGTCTCCCCTTCTGTCTTTGCTCTCACCCCTGGGAAACCACTATTCTCTGGTTTTTCAGTGTCAAAACCCGCACTTTTGGGGGGCTTCCTTGATGATCCAGTGGTTAAGAATCTGCCTACCAGTGCAAGGGTGCTTAGTTGCTCAGTCATACCCAACTCTTTGCAACCCCATGGACTGTAGACTGCCAGGCTCCTCAGTACATGGGATTCTCCAAGCAAGAATGCTGGAGTGGATTGCCATTCCCTTTTCCAGGGCCAATACAAGGGACATGAGTTCAATTCCTGTCTGGGAAGATCCTGTGTGTCTCAGAGCAACTTGGCCCATGTGCCACAACTACTAAGCCCATGTCTACAGCCTTCAGGCTGCAACTCCTGAGAACACACATCAACGACTGAAGCTTGCACACCCTAGAGCCCATGCTCAGCATCAAGAGAAGCCACCACAATGAGAAGCCCAAGCACTGCAAGGAAGAGAAGCCCATAAATAAAATAAATGTCTTAAAAAAAAAAGACACTGCACTTTTCAAAAAAGTCCTGTTTAGGGAAAAAAAAAAAAAAAAAAAGAGAGAGAGGAAGGAAAACAACAACAACAACAAAAAAAACACTGTCCAGAAACCAGTGGGAAAATGATGGTCCTCAAGAAATGAATCAGTGGAACTCTGCTTCCTTGGGTGATTACAAAAGGGGACTGCGTGGGACGTATAAAAGTGTCACTGTTGCTTCTAAATCTGTTAAGTAATTCCAAAAGAAACATATTATACTGGGATCTCCAGAGGGATGTGTATGTGTGGGAGGGGGAGAGTGTCTGGAAACCAGTGGAAAACTGGTGGTCCCCAGGAAATGAATCAGTGGAACTATAACTGTTTCCCTGAGTCAATACAAAAGGGGCCTGAATGGGACTTGGTTACAAAAGTGTCACTGTTACTTTCAAACTCACTGTTTGTTAAGGTTACTAAATTTAAGTAATTCTGAAATAAACACATTATCCTGTATCTCCAAAAGGGGGGGAAAAAAACCATACTGTTTGACCCAGATTGATCTGGGGTGGCCTCCACCTGTAATTGAGGGCTTTGGTTCTGGAGACTGAGGTCGGGGCACGACAGTGAGAGCTGAATCCTAGACACTAGACCAGAGGTCAGGGACAAGGCCCTGCCCCTTCGGCTTGGCAGAAAAGAATCCCACAAAGACGGGAAGCAGTGAAACAAGTGTTTCTTAGGAGGAAAAAGAATGCAGTACATGTGGACGGACACACAGGCGGATTCAGAGAGAGTCATGCCCTAGTGGCAGTCTCAATCACTTTTATGGGATATTTTTTCATTTGGGTGTCCTTTGGCCGATCATTTTGATTTGCCTGGTTGAGAATCCGTATTGCGAACATTTCAGGATCCTCCCACATGTGCACGCACATCTCTCAGGCAAGATGGATTCCACCAAAGAGGTCTATGGGTAGAATTGACATCACTCCCCTTTTGACCTCCAAGGAGCTTTCTAGTTGGGAGTGTCTCCTTGATTTCAAGAATGAGAAATATGTAATATGTGGTCTCTAATCTTTTATCTGGGCAGGGGCCCAGCCTCCTCTCTCGATGGTCCCTCTATGATATTTTGGAGTTTCTGTCCACAGAGAACAAACTCCAATGCTCACCCTGGGTGTGTGTGTAGAGGGGTGGGGGTGGGGGACATGAGGTGGGGGGTCCATCTATCTCCTACCTCAAGACCAGAGTTTGGAGGATTTCCTCCACAGGCACTGGAGGTATGAGGTTTTGTTCCCTGTTAAAGGCCTTCTGGGCACTGTTGAACACAGGGAGTAAGTATTTGGGGTTCCTTGGGAGAATCTCTAAGAGAACATTACCCAGGCACCAACATAGTCTGTCTGGGTGCAAGACAGGACTACCAGAGACCACGTGGATACCATCGAAGGAAAGATGATCTCAGAATAAGTAGAATAACATGCTTTTTGACTATTTACTCTGTGCTGCTCACTGTTCCAGGGGTCTTATTTGCATTTGCATTTCATCCTTTCATCACAGTAATAATGTTAGGAGAACCACTGACTGAAGCCGCACACTCACTCCGGCCACGTTCGACAGGAACCACTTGCATGAGTTACCCTACAGTAGTAAGGAGCGTGGAACCTATTGAACTACCTCCAACTGAAAGACTTCGGCAAAGGTCAGAAGAAGGGAGCAGATGCCAGTCCGTATGTCCTACCGTGTGTGTGCGTGTGTGTGTGCGCGCGCGTGCGTGTGTGTGTATGCGTGTGTGTGTGCGCTGTAGCTTCAGTTATTTCCACCTCTGCGTGACCCCATGGATGGCAGCCTGCTGTACTACTTTGTCCATGGGATTCTCCAGACAACAATACTAGAGGGGGTTGCAGTGTCTCTTTATGTCTCCTGCATTGGCAGGCAGGTTCTTTATCTCTATGTCCTACCAACCTCCCAGAATCCTTCTCGCTGGAATCCATCTTGGCTGAGCAATGTGTGCGCTACCAGGAAGGACCTTGAGTCAGAATGATTGGCCAGAGACAACCTGGAAACTAATCCCATCACCGTAAAGGCCAAGACGGTGAGCCAAGTGGCAGAGCAGTTCTCCTGAGTCCCCTTATCCTGCTGTTCTCCACCCAGGCACCTCTTCCCAGTGAGTTCTCTTACTTTGTCAGCACCTGTGTCTCCTTGGAACATTTGTGCTGGAGTGTTAGACAAGAGCCCAGTCTTGGGCCATGGAAGGGTGTCCCTGTTCATGCAACGATAATACCTTGAAAGAGGCCTTTTTGTTATCCCATCTGGCACAGGGAAGCGGTGAATCGAGGATTCAAAAACCATAGCCAAGCAGAGGCTGTGTTAGACTTTCTCTTTCATTCACTGTTAAACTGACTCACTGAGGGAGGAAAGAAATAGTTGAAATGTGATAGGAAGCTTTCTCAGTTATTTATTAATATCATTTCTCTTTTTAAAATTTAGAAACGGTCTACTCCCCTTTGCTCCTCTACCCCTACCCCCATGGCCTAGAATATCTAGGATAACTTTTATTAAAGAGATTTGTTTCATGAAGACTAGATATTGTCCAGTAGCCAAGAAAAAACAATAGGTGTCTAGGATCTCCTTTGATGAGATGCAAAGTAATTGTTAGATAGCTCTTAGCGGCCCTTCCTAACATCAGTGTGAGGTGAGAGTATGGAACAATGCTGATCTTGCCAGGAAGGATGATAAAAATTTGAGGGTTAAAAGGGAAGCTTTTGAAAGGTTAGCAAAATAGTCAATCTTTTTTTTTTTTTTTTAAAGGAGCTGATCAATTAGCGAGTGTTAGCATCCTAGTGAGTACAAAGTATAGTTCTAGGCTTCAGGAGGTAAAGGGAAAAAATATTAAGAAAGGAAGAAACAAAGATGAGAAGGAAGAGGAAGGACAGAAGGAAGAAGAAATGGAAGAAGGAAGAGAGGAGGGAGGGGAGGGAAAGAGGTAGGGGGAGAAATCCTGGCAGCATCCAAATGACTGAAATCCCTATCTACTCATCACTCTGTCCCTCACTGAAAATAACTCTAAAGAAATCCTTCATAATCCTTATAAATTCTGTTGTGATAGTATAGATTTTATATATTTTCTTGACCTGTTATCAAAAAACATAAGTGAAAAACAGAAGACAGATATAATTATTAATAGCCTTTACTGTTCAAAGATTACATGGGTTCTCTGGAACTTTGTGTATTGGTTAAACAACCCAGGCTGTCTTGAAAACCCTGCTAACTAAATGTTTAGAAAGTCTTTCAATATGTTTTTTAATATTCTCCTTAACATATATGATTCTTTCCTTTTGTGGTCATTTTCAGTATTGACCCAGATTATATCCCAGAGAATCTGACTGAGGAAGGGTAAACCACAAAACATCTACGTAAGACAGAAGACAATTTGAAATTTGACATTTATTTTGTGTTCTCTTTCCCCTAGGACAAAAAGTCAATATTCTTCTTTCTATTCATGTTCCTTTCCCAGAAAACCTCTTCTCTAAGCTTCAGCTTTAAAACATTATTTTAATCCGTTTTCAGTTCAGTTCAGTTCAGTTGCTCAGTCATGTCCAACTCTGCGACCCCATGAATCGCAGCACGCCAGGCCTCCCTGTCCACCACCAACTCCCGGAGTTCACTCAGACTCATGTTCATCGAGCCAGTGATGCCATCCAGCCATCTCATCCTCTATCGTCCCCTTCTCCTCCTGCCCCCAATCCCTCCCAGCATCAGAGTCTTTTTCAATGAGTCAACTCTTTGCATGAGGTGGCCAAAGTAGTGGAGTTTCAGCTTTAGCATCATTCCTTCCAAAGAAATCCCAGGGCTGATCTCCTTCAGAATAGACTAGTTGGATCTCCTTGCAGTCCAAGGGACTCTCAAGAGCCCTCTCCAGCATCACAGTTCAAACGCATCAATTCTTCAGTGCTCAGTCTTCTTCACAGACCAACTCTCACATACATACATGACCACAGGAAAAACCATAGCCTTGACTAGACGGACTTTGTTGACAAAGTAATGTCTCTGCTTTTGAATATGCTATCTAGGTTGGTCATAACTTTTCTTCCGAGGAGTAAGCGTCTTTGAATTTCATGGCTGCAGTCACCATCTGCAGTGATTTTCGAGCCCCCCAAAAATAAAGTCTGACACTGTTTCCACTGGTTCCCCATCTATTTGCCTTGAAGTGATGGGACCAGATGCCATGATCTTCATTTTCTGAATGTTGAGCTTTAAGCCAACTTTTTCACTCTCCTCTTTCACTTTCATCAAGAGGCTTTTTAGTTCCTCTTCACTTTTCTGCCATAAGGGTGGTGTCATCTGCTTATCTGAGGTTCTTGATATTTCTCCCGGCAATCTTGATTCCAGCTTGTGCTTCTTCCAGCCCAGTGTTTCTCATGATGTACTCTGCATATAAGTTAAATAAGCAGGGTGACAATATACAGCCTTGACGGACTCCTTTTCCTATTTGGAACCAGTCTGTTGTTCCATGTCCAGTTCTAACTGTTGCTTCCTGACCTGCATACAGATTTCTCAAGAGGCAGGTCAGGTGGCCTGGTATTCCCATCTCTTTCAGAATTTTCCACAGTTTATTGTGATCCACACAGTCAAAGGCTTTGGCATAGTCAAAAAAGCAGAAAGAGATGTTTTTCTAGAACTCTCTTGCTTTTTCCATTAAGGGGATCTAAAAATGAGATTAATTAGGAGACCAGTCATTCAGTCTCATGAAACTTGAGTTTTATCAAAAGGGACCCATGTCTCTGTTTGCTCAAGACAGTCTCAGTTTATCTCTATGGTCCTGGTGTAATTATTATTTCCACTTTCCAAACATGTGTCAATGTAGATAGTTCTCCTATCTGTTTGTAAAGATTAATTATTTATAGCAGACACACCAGTGTGCAATTGGTTTTAAGTTAATAATGAAGTTATTAGTGTAAACAATATCCATCCTTTAGTAGGCTTCCGTTACATGTAGCTCCACCTCAAACGCAGGAGACATGGGTGGGGAAGATTCCCTGGAGAAGAGAATGGCAATCCACTCCAGTATTCTTCCTGAAGAATCCCCACAGACAGAGAGGAGCCTGGCAGGCTACAGTCCATGGAATCACAAAGAGTCAGACACGACTGAGTGACTAACACTTTCACACATGGTATTTTAAGACAGTTTAGCTCAGTTTTTCACATCTGATGAATGGAAATCAATCTATAGATTTATGAATTTCAAATCTCCCTGAACATTGTCATACTCTGTATCATATTTTATATTCTGACTTCAGATTTAATGTATTACATTAAATAATCTTGAAACTCAGCAACATATAATGGACTATCTGAAAAAAGTGTCTTCTTACATTTAAGAATGTGTTATAGAATTTTGCTATTTCAAATCCTGAAAGATGATGCTGTGAAAGTGCTGCACTCAGTATGCCCGCAAATTTGGAAAACTCAGCAGTGGCCACAGGACTGGAAAAGGTCAGTTTTCATTCCAATCCCAAAGAAAGGCAACACCAAAGAATGCTCAAACTATCGCACAATTGCACTCATCTCACATGCTAGTAAAGTAATGCTCAAAATTCTCCAAGCCAGGCTTCAGCAATACATGAACTGTGAACTTCCTGATGTTCAAGCTGGTTTTAGAAAAGGCAGAGGAACCAGAGATCAAATTGCCAACATCCGCTGGGTCATCGAAAAAGCGAGAGAGTTCCAGAAAAACATCTATTTCTGCTTTTTTGACTATGCCAAAGCCTTTGACTGTGTGGATCACAATAAACTGTGGAAAATTCTGAAAGAGATGGGAATACCAGGCCACCTGACCTGCCTCTTGAGAAATCTGTATGCAGGTCAGGAAGCAACAGTTAGAACTGGACATGGAACAACAGACTGGTTCCAAATAGGAAAAGGAGTCCGTCAAGGCTGTATATTCTGTCACCCTGCTTATTTAACTTATATGCAGAGTACATTATGAGAAACGCTGGACTGGAAGCAACACAAGCTGGAATCAAGATTGCCGGGAGAAATATCAAGAACCTCAGATAAGCAGATGACACCACCCTTATGGCAGGAAGGTGAAGAGGAACTAAACAGCCTCTTGATGAAAGTGAAAGAGGAGAGTGAAAAAGTTGGCTTAAAGCTCAACATTCAGAAAATGAAGATCATGGCATCTGGTCCCATCACTTCAAGGCAAATAGATGGGGAACCAGTGGAAACAGTGTCAGACTTTATTTTTGGGGGGCTCGAAAATCACTGCAGATGGTGACTGCAGCCATGAAATTCAAAGACGCTTACTCCTTGGAAGAAAAGTTATGACCAACCTAGATAGCATACTGAAAAGCAGAGGGACATGACTTTGCCAACAAAGGTCCATCTAGCCAAGGCTATGGTTTTTCCAGTAGTCATGTATGGATGTGAGAGTTGGACTGTGAAGAAGGCTGAGCACCGAAGAATTGATGCTTTTGAACTGTGGTGTTGGAGAAGACTCTTGAGAGTCCCTTGGACTGCAAGGAGATCCAACCAGTCCATTCTAAAGGAGATCATCCCTGGGTGTTCTTTGGAAGGAAAGATGCTAAAGCTGAAACCCCAGTTCTTTGGCCACCTCATGCGAAGAGTTGACTCATTTGAAAAGACTCTGATGCTGGGAGGGATTGGGGGCAGGAGGAGAAGACAGGAGAGATGAGTGAGGATGAGATGGCTGGATGGCATCACTGACTCGATGGACGTGAGTCTGAGTGAATTCCGGGAATTGGTGGTGGACAGGGAGCCCTGGCGTGCTGCGATTCATGGGGTTGCAAAGACTCGGACACGACTGAGCGACTGAACTGAACTGATATATAATATGTATATATATAATTATTTATAAATAATTATAAATAATCACTGTAAAACAGTTGCAGTTTGAGAGCAAATAGCTCCTCTCTTGCAGGCTTTGTTGCTAGATGGTGGCTTTATAGTTTTAGGTCTATGAGCTATCACTGTTATAACTTGGCTGGGGAATCGGTCCACAATTTCCTCTTTTTTCTTTCCTTAGTTCTTCTGACCAGAGATGGAATCCCCACCTGCTGCAGTGGAAGTTCAGAGTCCTAACCACTGGACTGCCAGGGAAGCCCCACACATTTTCCTTTTTAGTCATCCTTAAATGCTTAATTTTGTTACTTCTTTATAAATACCTTCAGTAAATTTAATGCTGAATCATAAGCATTATTTTTATTTGGCATTCACACGCACAATTCATAATCCACAGAATAAAGCTTTTCATATCAACTATGAAAATCTAGGTGATCATAGAGACAGATTTGCAATTGCTTGAACAAATATATCCATGAGTGCCAGTTAATAGTCAGCATCCACCTCAAGGGAACTCTCATAGAGGTCTGATCAGTGGCTTGTTCATGCACCTTTTCCGATCAATCTTGAAAGTAAAAGTGAAAGTGTTAGTCGCTCAGTTGTGTACGATTCTGTGACCCCATGGTCTGTCCATGGAATTCTCCAGGCAAGAATGTGGGAGTGGGTTGTCCTTCCCTTCTCCAGGGGATCTTCCTGACCCAGAGATTGAACGTGGGTCTCCTGCACTGCAGGCAGATTTTTTACTGTCTGAGCTACCAGGGAAGCCGTCTTTAAGGCTTAAGATTAATCAATCTTAATTTATTTAAGATTTAATTAATTCTCAGAAATTTCAGTAAAAATGTATTAATTTTGCAGCTGACACAATGCACAGAGGAATAATAAACATTGGCTTGGCAAAATGTTCATTTGAGTTTTTCATCAGGTTTAACATCTTACAGAAAAACCCAAACAAAAAATTTTTTTAAAACTCTAAATTTTTTATTGGGATATATAGCCAGTTAACAATGTGACAGTTTCAGGTGAACAGTGAAGGGACTGTTCATACATAAACAAACTTTTTTGCCAAGCCCAATATAATGGTGATACTCAAAGTTCAAAAATTATTTCTGTTGTAGCTGAAAACTACACTTAAGTATAAAAGGGATCAACATATGGCCTTGCAGTCAGGTTCAATAAATCAATTACACAAACACAGAATGGGGGAGACCTCAAGATGGCAATTTGTGTGGAAAGATGATGCAGGCTTTGGGTGTTCCTTCTAATGGAAAGCTCAACATGAACCTACCCTGGAAGAGGAAATGGCAACCTACTCCAGCATTTGCTTGGAAAACCCCATGGACAGAGGAGCCTGGCGGGTTACAGTCTGTGGTGTCACAAAGAGTTGGACATGACTCAGCATGCATATTTTCAGTTTCTGATGGAAACGTCAACATGAAGTTATAGTGAGAAGCAGATATTAAAATGGTTTATGTAAGTGAATCTTCATTAGTAGAAGTGAGACAATGTCTGGACCACAGGAGGTACTAGTCTGTCAGGAAGAACCACAGTTTAAGTATTGGTTTCAACTAGGGGGTTCAGATTTTAAGAACGGCATGGGTGAACCTGAGAAAATCTAAAAAAAGACTGAATGGTGGACAGTTTAAGAGCCAATTCATGTGAGGAACATTGTAAGAAATGGGAGTGTTGAGTTCTGAGAACACCATTTTCAGTGGTGACATTCATTAAAAAAAAACAAAAACGAACTTTAATTGCTGCTGTATAGAATAAAAAGATGTATTCAGTGCTTTTTCAAAAGGAAGACCCAACATAGGTGCATAGAAGTAACAGGGAGGCACATCCTATTGGCCCAGTAATGAGAGCTGATTCCAGATGTCACAGGACATGATGCGAACTAGTGAGCTTTCATCTCTGGAAATACCAGGCAGACTGCATGACCACTAGAAGGGAGGTGAAAGCAGAGGCTCTTGTATGGATAGGGGACTGGGTAAGATGCTGGTCGAAGGTCTGATCCAGTTCTAAGACTGTATAGTCTTTGGCTAAATCAACGTGCTTAAATCAGTCTTGAGGGACTAGCTGATTACTGTTCTTGTTTTCATCCCAAGAGCAGAGAAATCAGTATTTCCTCACAGTGGGAAGAGCCTGTGGAGATGAAGGAAGGAGGAGACAGCCACCTGCAAGCCAAGGAGAGAGGCCTTAGAAGATGGTAGACCTGCTGACACCTTGACCTTGGACTTCCAGCCTCCAGGACTTGAGAAATGCATTGTTTAAGCCATCCAGCCTGTGATATTCTGCTATGGTAGCCCTGGCAAACCAACCCAGATTTGTCTCCACCTTCTCTGACTGGAGTGATTTGGATGAAGTTTATCTGCCTAAGCCAGGAAATACTCTTATCTACAAAGAGGCCCAGCAGGGTTAATAAAAAGCCACTTTCCTAAGGACTGAAGACTGTTGATACAGCAATTCAACGTCTGGGTATTTATCTGAAGGAAAGAAAAACGCTAACTTGAAAAGACATATAGGATTTCCCTGGTGTTCCAGTGGTTAAGAATCTGCCTGCCATGCAGGGGACATGGGTTCAATCCTCGGTCCAGGAAAATTCCATGTGCCATGTGGCCACAAACTGAGCCCACACCGCAACTACTGAAGCCGAGCCGAGTACTCTAGAGCTTGTGCTCCACAACAAGAGAAGCCCCTGCAGTGAGCACCCTTGCGCTGAAACTAGAGAGTAGCCCCTGCTCGCCACAACTAAAGAAAGCCCGCGCACAGCAAGGAAGACCCAGAGCAGCCAAAAAGAAAATAAATAAAATTTTAAAAAGATATATGCACCCCATGTTCACTGCCGTGTTATTATGATAGCCAAGATATGGAAACAGCCTAAACATCCATCAACTGTTAAGAGCAAAATGAAAATATGGTATACAAAAAGAAGGAAGTCTTGCCATTTGCAACAACATGGATGGTCCTTGAGGTCATTTTTATGGCAAATGAAATAAACCAGACAGAAAAATTAAATATTGTATGATCTCACACTTACATGGAATGTAAAACAAACAAATGAACAAAAAACCCCAAACCAAGCTCAGAGATACAGTGAACAGACCGGTGGTTGCCAGAGGCAGGGGGCAGGGCTAGGTGAAAGGAGTCAAAAGGTACAGATTTCCAGTCATAAAATAAATAAGCCATGGGATGTAATGTACAGCATGGTGATTTTAGTCAATAACACTGTCTCTTATTTGAAAGTTGCTGACAAAGGTCTGTCTAGTCAAGGCTATGGTTTTTCCAGTAGTCATGTATGAATGTGAGAGTTGGACTGTGAAGAAAGCTGAGCACCAAAGAATTGATGCTTTTGAACTGTGGTGTTGGAGAAGACTCTTGAGAGGCCCTTGGACTGAAAGGAGAGCCAACCAGTCTATTCTGAAGGAGATCAGCCCTGGGATTTCTTTGGAAGGAATGATGCTAAAGCTGAAACTCCACTACTTTGGCCACCTCATGCAAAGAGTTGACTCATTGGAAAATGCTCTGATGCTGGGAGGGATTGAGGGCAGGAGGAGAAGGGGACGACAGAGGATGAGATGGCTGGATGGCATCACGGACTCGATGGACGTGAGTCTGAGTAAACTCTGGGAGTTGGTGATGGACAGGGAGGCCTGGCATGCTGCTATTCATGGGGTTGCAGAGTCAGACATGACTGAGTGACTGAACTGAACTGAACTGAAGAGAGTAAATCATAACAGTTGTTACCACAAGAAAAAAAAATTGTAACTTTGTGTGGTGACAGGTGTTAACTAGACTTACTGTGATGATCATTGCACAATATATATGTATATCAAGTCATGATGTCCTACATCTGAAACTGATATAATGTTGCACGTCAGTTACATCTTAATTGAGTTTAGGTAGGCACTGGACAAGAGGCTCATTCCCATCAGCTGCAATTCCAGCCCAGGTAAGTCTTATGAAAATCAGTGAGGAGCACTTCATAGGAGGCCTTGATGTCAAACTCTCCTCACTTAATTAACTCAACTAACTCAGGCAGGCCTAATGCTAAGTGAGAAGCTTGCTTTCTGGATCATGTAAACAGTAAGTTCATTTTGTTGTTATTTTCCTCTCTATGCGCTTTTGTATTTTTCATATTTTCTACTTGAGCTCTGAACTGAAACAAAGAAGAAAGGAAAATACATAATGCTTTTAACATTTCTTAAATGTTTTAAAAACATTTTTTAATCCGAGTCAACAAAACAAAGCATGAGTCTTCCCCCTTGAAGCTTTTAAGTGCTCTGGAGAAGTTGAGAAAAAAGCAAGAAAGAAGGTAAGCTTTAAAACACATGGCCAGGGTCCTCCCTGGTGGTCCAGGACTGAGGACTCCATGCACTCACTGCCAAGGGCCTGGGTTCTATCCCTGGTTGGGAAGCTAAGATCCTACAAGCTGAACGATGTGGTCAAAAAAATGAAATAAGAACAAAACACATGGTCAGGATCACTGTTTACTCAGAAGAAAAGTAAATTGATATAATAAGACACTTTTTCAACAACCATTTTTATGCTTTCTCCATTTTACACTTCTGCCAATTTACAGACTTCCGGGGAATGTAAGTAGAAAGATCATTTTGCTGAAACATTAGTTTTCTTTACAATTACAACATGAATTACCTTCATGTCCACTGTCGGGTCACCCTGCAGCAGTGTCCACTCATACTGGACGATAGCGTGGTCATCTGTGCTTTCTCGGCCGTCCAGAATCACGCCATCTGTGGGCAGATGCAAAACCACATCCTGCCCAGCCTTGCTGAGTGGAGGCTCGTCCTTTTCTGTGAAAGAAAATAATTCATAGGAGAAATGATTCCCTATTTTTTCTCATTTATTATGAGAGGTATTTTTGCCAAGAGGATGTATAGCAACTGAAAGTTATTTTCTTATTTTCATTGCAATAAATTAAATCTGGAAAGTTAAGACAGGTTCTTGGATTCACATAAAATTCACTTGGAATCCAATTTTCATCTAGGAAAACCGAAGAGGTTCACAGTTTCTTACTAGTTTTTATAAGGGAAGCTGACACAGAATTTGAGATATCCTAAAATATTAATAGCGAACAAGTGTGTATTGATATTTAGCTTTTCTCCTTCATGGTAATTCTCACTGTGTCCACTAAATATTAAACATGATGGACAGCTGCTCCAGGGATGATTGATAGAAGCCATCAGATACGGAAAACATTCTTAAGAGCAGAATTGTGGATATTTTACTTGATTTAAGCGTCTTATTAGTAAACTTATGCAAATGCACATGTATTTTGATGAAGCTTAGTAATTTCTTTTTTGATGTGGACCATTGTTAAAGTCTTCATTGAATTTATTACAGTATTTCTTCCGTTTCATGTTTTGGTTTTTTAGCCATGAGGCATGTGGGACTTGGAACCCCCACCAAGGATCAAACCTGCACGCACGGCCCCCACCCCCAGCATTGGAAGGTGAAGTCCTAACCACTGGGCCACCAGGGAAGTCCCCAAAACTTAGTAATTTAGCTGGGAAGAAACAACTCTGCAGGCTTTTGTAATACATCCTTCTTGGCATCCACTATTCCACTATCTCCTTCCTCCTCTAGCACCAAAACTTGATCTGAATTTTGGGCTGGACTTCCTTAACTTGTTTTGAATGATGTTGCTAAGACAGTGCTCTCTTTCTGCACAGCTGAAGTTGCCCTCCAAGCAAACTTCTAAGGGCCAATCCAGATACCCACTGCCTTGCAGAGGAAAAGTTAAAGTTTTACATAACCTCCTTCTCCTGCCTCCGTAACTCAGCTTGCCCCTTGCAAAGTCTAGATCACGTAGGTCACATAGTCTCAGAAAATGGGGACTTGCAATACTAGGAACTGGAGCTTATCTCGCTCACCCTTGTTCTGCTCTTGTTATCACTCAGCTCCTGCAAACCTGCTTAATCATGCCTGTCCAGGTCAGGCATCCCCCTCCCCATCTTGACCACTGTTCCCCCACATGAGAAATCCCTTAGTTTAAACCAGCCTATTAATAGCTAGTGTTGCCCACTACAGTCTGTCTATAAAAACTCTGTAATCCCTTTGTTCGGGGCTCAGAGCTTAGAGTGTTAACTCCTCTGGGCCCGCTGGTGTAATAAACCTGACTTCTCCAGCTCTCCAAGTGTGGTGCTTGGTTTCTCGAGTACTGGTTTCTGCAACAGCCTGATATTTGAAGCTAGCAGTAATCCTATTATTTTCTCAGACTGCAAGGAGATCAAACCAGTAAACCCGAAAGGAAATCAACCTTGAATGTTCATTGGAAGGACTGATGCAGAAGCTGAAGCTCCAATACTTTGGCCACCTGATGCAAAGAGCTGACTCATTGAAAAAGACCCTGATGCTAGGAAAGGTTGAGGGCAGGAGGAGAAGGGGGCAGCAGAGGATGAGATGGTTGGATGGCATCACTGACTCAGTGGACATTAGTTTGAGAAAACTCCAGGAGATGGTAGAGGACATCCCACCATTGCACGCTTAGATGGCGTGCGGCAATCCATGGGATCACAAAGAGCAGAACACGACTCAGTGACTAACACAAGGAATCAGCACACTTGCTGTTGCCGAAGGGTATATATTCCTATTGAGAAAATGAGTCCCATTTTTACAGTCATTTAAAACAATGAGGACTAGTAATCAAATTATGTCACATAAGCAACCCCTGCCTTAGAAGAAAATTGGTCTGTTTTTTACCCCTTGAGCAAAGAGCCAGTGCTTGATAATTTTATTCTGCTTCTCCCAGGGAAGCAGAGAGATGACAACTGCTTTACTAATAGGCCCTCTTTTAGTTCTATAGAGAGCTTTCCTTTGCTTCTGGAAGGTTCATCACTTTCCACACAATGGTCTACTACATTACAATTCTGGAATCTTTTGTGCCTTGCTGCAAAGCTTGTGAGATCTTAGTTCCCCAACCGGGATTGAACACTCGCCCATTGTGGAAGTGGAAGAAGAGCGGAATCCTAACCCCCAGACTGCCAGGGAAGTCCTAGGCCCTCAAAGATTTAACCAAAAATATTTAAGATGGAAAAATCAGATAAGCTCGGAAATACTGCACATATTATAAACCTAATCCTGGCCCTCCTGGAAGAAAAAGAAAATCACTGTAGTCATTCACTTTTCTTTAGGGAAGCTTAAAGATATGGTTTATGAACACAGTAAAATCTTCATATCCTCTAAATTGGTCCTTGTATCAGAAATAGTAGAACTGTATTTCCTCCTCAGTTTAAGTCCAGGCAAATTACACTGTATAATGTATTTAAAAATAAGTCAGAGCTGGGACTTCCCTGGTGGTCCAGTGGTTAAAAAATCCGCTTGCCATGGAAGGGGACACAGGTTCGATCCCTAGTCTGGAAACTAAGATCCCACAAGCAGTGGGGCAACTAAGCTCATACACCATAACTACTGAGCCCTAGAGCCTGAGAGCCCGAGCTCTGCAACAAGAGAAGCCGCCACAATGAGAGGCCCGCGCACTGAAACCAGAGAAAGCCCGCATGCAGCAGTGAAGAGCTGATACGACCATAAATAAACACACAAGTAAATAAAATCTTAAAAATAAAACAACCCAGAGCGATTTGGCTTAGGTGACTTAAGCCAGAAACAGGTCTTAAAAATAAGCAAATGACAACAAAAAGAGGAAAGGAGTGTGCCGTCATTCAAGAAAAATTTTGACTTAATGAAGAACAAGCTTAAATGTCACTTTGAGTTTTTGTTATAAAAATGTAATAAGCCAGCGTGAAGTACTCTGGAAACACTGATTTCTTTTGAAGATTAAGCATATTTGGTATGATCCACAGAGATGAAATAAAACTCATATCCATCTTGATGGAGCATATCAAGGTGCTACGTTACGCAGAGAGGTATATTAACTACTCTGATTTTCTATATGTTGCTCTGAACAACGCCTTATTGACAAGAAAGAGGAATCTGGGTCTTATTGCATGGGCACCAATAGTCAAGGCTAAGGATATGGAAGGGGGGCCAGCCAGACTAAGAGAAGAGGCTTAGATATTAAAGGTCAAAGTCCATCTTGATTTTTCTGTTTGTTTGCTTTTGTGACCTTTTTTCATTGTGCATTTTTCTTAATTGCAACATGTCAGGAAAAAGTTATTTACAACCGCAATATGATTGTCTTCATTTTTGGCATGTATTGTTGGTCTTTCCCCATCTGAGCTGCCAATAATAGCAATTAATGTTGGTGATGCTGGTGTTTAGCTAGTCGGTTGCGTCCAACTCTTTACCACCCTGTGGACCATAGCCTGCCAGGTTCCTCTGTCCACGGGATTTCCCAGGCAGGAATACTGGAGTGGACAGCCATTCCATTCTCCAGAGTATCTTCCCCACCTAGGGATTGAACCCGGGTCTTCTGCATTGCAGGCAGATTCTTTACCACTGAGCCACCAGGGAAACCCAATAATAAGTAACAACTACTGTTTATTGGGTGACTTCTTTGTATCAGGCATCACATGAAGCATTTTTGAGCCATAAATTCACCCAATTTTCACAAGTCTCTGAAGAAACTAGGTCAGATTGGCTAACTTAGTTGCCTAAGACCACACAAGTGATAAATTTGTCAGTTGAGATGTCAGCTCAGATCTGTCTAACGGAAAGGCTCCACGTAACCCACTATATTTTGGGAGCACTCACATGTATTCTAGTTACAGTAAATATAAAGTTACATCCTGAATTAACCTAACCTATTGATGTATTCTTACTTATTGATGGTTATTCATACATCCTACCATTGCTTGGGTCACTGCATAAACTGCACAGTTGCCACTTTAAGTCCCTAGCCTCTACCACTGGACGTTACTTTGTTACCAGTTTTCTTCATCATCATACATAATGCCACAATAATTTTTTTGCTCATACTTTTCTTTAGCATGGATCATTTTCCTTAAAACATATCTCAGGAGAATGAATATTTTAATATTCTCTGATATCTTTCCTGATTGATTTCCAAAAGAGACATTTCAATGTACACTTTCAGTGACCATGTATGATTAGAAGTTCTCCACATGCATACCAACGTAACTCTTCAGTAAATGTATTATTGCCAGTGTAATAACAGCGCATGTGTGTGTGCTAAGTTGCTTTAGTTGTGTCCGACTCTTTGTGACCCTCTGGACTTGTACTCTGCCAGGCTCCTCTGTCCATGGGATCCTCCAGGCAAGAATACTGGAGTGGGTTCCCGAGCCCTCCTCCAGGGGATCCTCCTGACCCAGGGACTGAAAGAGTCTCTAAGGTCTCCTGCATTGGCAGGTAGGTTCTTTACCACTAGTGCCACCTGGGAACAGTAAGCTGGTATTATCTGCATTTCTCTGCTTACTTCTAAGGTTGAACATTTTTCCATGTTTATCAATTAAATATCCTCTTCTGGAAACTGTTCATATCCTTTGCCTACTTCTTTTTGTTTTTCCTACTAATTCACATAACCAGATCTCCTGCATTGCAGATGGATTCTTTATCAGCTGAGCTACCAGAGAAGCTCCTGATTCACATAAGCTTACTATTAATATAATAAATACACTGGTCTCATATCTTCCCAGACTTCTATTTGCAATTTCTTTTGTTTCTTGACATAATGAAGTTTTTCAAAACATGTGTATACTACATCCTTTCTCTTCGTGATCTCTTTAATCGATTAGAAAGTTATCTTCCCCCCAGATGTGTAATAGTGGATTTATTTTCTTCAAATCTTCTATGTATGGAGTAACCTATGGCCTAATTTTTTAAAAAATTATTTAATTCTTTAACTCATTTGGAATTTCTGTGTGATCAGAGTTGCAGGTCTCAATGTATACCCACTGGTTATCTCAATAGTATTACATGATTATTTGCAACTCTTTTGTGATATTTATTTTTAACACAAAAGGGAGAGGTTGAAAATGTGAGAAGCATGCAATAGGTCAGGCACTCACGGAGGGATGAGCTTTGAACCTTCCCAGGTCAGTTCTTTCCTTTGCTCTTGGAGTAGATGAGAGAGAGGCCTGGGGTGGCTACACATGGGTTTAGAGAGGGGATGGCAGAGTGCTGTCCAACATTGACTTTCCCTAATACAGATGCAAGCCTGACTTCTCAGATTACCCAGCGTTTGCCCAGAGAGCCTGGTTTTCAGGCTGAATATCCAGTGGAAAGAGCATAAGGGTGCTGGCCCTTGAGCTCTTGGAGACTGTATTCTCTGAGTCCTCTGAGGTCCTAACTGCTCCACTCCCTCCTTCCTGCTGCTCCTCACTTTCATCAGAAAACATAGACCCCCCCAGGTCCTCCAGTCAGCCACACAATACAGCCAAGCTCCCATAGAGACATCAGGTACGTGGGAACCGCCTTTCTAATTCACAAAGCATGTCCACCCTTGATCCTCATGACAGCCCAGCTGGAAGGCAAGGCCAGCACTCAAGTCCTAAGAGGATGAGCAGGGAACCTCATGGAGAAGAGCCGGCTCTCAAATTCAGGACTCAGGACCGCAAGCCCCCTGCCCTGCCCTTTGCACACGACTGCAGGCAGATTGCGTCAGTTCAGCACACCTCTCTCTCCAGCATACTCCACTCCTTCCCACCTCCTCCCATCATTCCAGGTAGCTGCTTAGTCAGTCTCATCCTGGAAACTGTACTGAGGGCATCTCTGCTTCCAGGTGTCCTGATGCTGTTGGAGAAAGCATTCAAGTTGCCCCGGAATACAGCTCCACAACTCACAGAGCACAGCTCACGACTCATAGAGCACAGCTCACAGCTCACATAACAGCTCACAGCTCCACAAAACACAGGTCACAACTCACACAACACAGCTCACAACTCACACAACACAGGTCACAACTCACACAACACAGTTCACAACTCACATAACACAGCTAACAACTCACACAGCACAGCTCACAACTTACGATGCATAGCTCCACAAAGCAGGTGCTATGGGACCTTTGGGCAGGTTACTTTCTCTCACCAAGCCTTCGAGTACCCTGGGGATTATGAGAGAACCTAGATTTGGAAAGGACAGATTTGTGAGGACAGAGTGAGTTCACGTGTCTAAGGAGCTTATAGCAGTACCACTTATCAAACTCAATACATGTCCACAAAGAACAGGGCTGATGGGGTCTGCTATAACAACAAACAGGGCTGATGGGGTCCGCTAAAAATGTGTACTGCGCAATTCCACCTGGCCCCCTGCCCTTTTTTCATGGTCCTTGTATTCACCTCAAATGGACCCTAAAACATTTTCTGTAAAATTCTAAACCATTTTTATGCTCCTTTAGCTTTAAACTACTTGTGCTCACAGCTTCAGAAAAACAAAAAACATTCATGAAGGAACCACTTAGTTTCAGAAGCACAGGGACCTTCAGGAGGTTAAGGATCTAGGCAGGAAAAACACAAGACACTCGGGTAGAGTGACCTTTGCCCTCTCTGCAGACAGAATGAGGGCATTTGGGTCAAGCAGCACCCTTCCATGTGTCCATATTCCTGGGATCCAAAGAACTTGTGAGCAGGGCAGCTCTTTTCCTGGATAAGGACCAAGCCCAGTGGTCATCTGGGTGTACCCTTGAGCATCTCCAAAGTGAATTACTAGACAAACTCCCTCCCACCCCGCGCCCAGAGAAAGGAAGGTCAAAAAAGGGAGAAGAAAAAATGATCCAGAAACTTCTACAATAAACCAAAGTCCCTCCCCCCCACCCCCCATGGTGGATATATTCTTTCCTTGTTTCCACTTTCCTTTCTGTTTCCACTGGCTTATAAGAAAGTTCCATTTGGCAATGCTGGTTTCCTCCAGTTGTGCAGTGAGAAGGGAAAGGGATTTTGTTTCATTGGTGCTGGGATTTATTTTTGAGTCCCTGCTTGGGCAGAGGAAAGATGTGTGTCTAACAGCCATGAGTAGGCTGAGGGACGCATGTGAAACTGCCTCCTGTCTCCACTTCAGGGAGAAAACTTTGGGGTCCTTTGCAGTGTGTGCCTCAAGGCCTAGAAATCTTGGGTGACCTTGGATGTTTATTCCACTGGATGTGGGAAGGGAGATGGGCCATTGTGGACACAGATTTCCAGACCATTCTCTTTGGACCTAAAGGTCATGGAGACTCCAGATTTCCAAAGTGGCTGAGGCTACGCCCCTCTAGTCTTGTTATGGTTCCACTCTTGTGTCATCATAAACCAAACAGCAACAGAGTGCAATCAAACACACTCAGCTGAACACAAGCAGGCCCAATCAAGGTTTCAGTTCCTGAGATCTTATCTCCAACTGCCACTTTTTTTTTTTTTGCCTCCTGTTTGGGTCTTAATTCTCATTCTGATCATCCCCAGAATAAAAACCATCAAACGAAAAGCATCCTTTTTAGCTCCTCTTCAAAAGAGAGGTGCTTTAAACTTCATTTTCAATTAATCGAGTTCCTTTTCTCCCCACTCCTTAAAAAAGAGAACCATAGTTCATAGGAAATAGTTAGACCCACTTCAAAATAACCTTACCTATTCCCTTCCGAATTTTGTCTGATGAAAGCAACTTTAGGTGGAATCATGGACCCTGAGAGCCAACCTAAGAGATAAGGGTGTGCTATGAGCAATCTGGCATCTAATTAGATTTTGCTCTTGTAATCACTTGACACAGACCATATCTTGTAAGAATCTGAGACTAAAATAGACTTTCTCCCCTGAACTTTTCTCTTCCGTTAAATCGAATTTCTGTGAATCCTTTCGGATCAGCATTCCTCCCTAAGCTTAGAAGAATTCCAGAAGCAGTCCACCATGTCTGCTTCCACCCAATCTACTGGGGGTTTCTCAAAAACCATCCCTAGGACTGAGACATCAAAGCCAGATGTTTTATTTCTGACTTGACTGAGGATGGCCCAGCGGTCCTGCCTAGGCAGGTCTCCCAGACACAGCCACCAGCAGGTACAAGGAAAGCGACAGCAGGGCCCAAGCGACCAGGCCCGGGCCTCGGATGGCGTGCTTACCCAGGCGAGGTGAGGCCCGGGCAAGGGCCGGGGCACCGGCTTCCAGGCCTTCCTGCTCGCTCTCTGGGGCGCGGCTGAGGCTGTAGCTGCTGTAACCTCGGTGCAGCGCAAACTTGCAGACGCTGCGGCCGCGCCAGGTGCAGTTAAAGAGGTAGCAGCCGAGCGCGGCGGCTGGGGGCGCGGGCCGCCGGGGCAGCTCCACCACTGCCACGGAGCAGTGTGGCTCGAGGCAGCAAGCCTGCAGGCACTGCCGCCAGTCCCTCACGGCCGCCGGCGCGCTCAAGAAGCTGGCGCCGGCTGCGATCGAGTCCTTGGTGCGGATGATGGCGTCGGGCCTGGCCCTGTAGCCGCCGCCCCCGGGGCCCGGGCAGCCTTCCTGGGGGTCGCCGCCTGCGCGCAGCTCGAGTTCCAGCTCCTCCTGCGGCCTTTCCTGCTGCAGCTGTCGGCGGAACTCCTCCAGCAGCTGCTCCACCCCCGAGAGCTGCGCATGCAGCTCGGACAGCGGCGCGGAGGGCGAGCCGGCCGCGCGACCACCGGGCAGCCACAAGCACAGCAGCAACAGGCCGGGCAGTGCCCAACGCGGCGGCGGGCGCCTGCGCCCCGAGCCCGCGCCCTCCCGGGCGGCGGAGGCCATGGCGGGCGGCGGCGGAGGAAGTGAGGCGACGCTGGCCGTCAGAGTGCGAGGGAGACGGAAGACGGGAGAGCGCCGGCCCCGGGGTTCTACGGCGCGATCGCGGCGGGCGCTAGGCCCCGGGGACCTCAAAGCGCGGCCTCCCCGGGGCCCCGCTGCGTCCCCGAGGCCGCAGGCGCGCGGTCGCCGGCGGGAATCGTAGCGGCTGGAGGCATAGCCGGCCCGCCGCCTTGGCACCACTCCTCGTCCCTTCCTGGAAGCCCGAGCGAGAAGGCGACTCTCTGCCAGGAGCCAGGGGCAGATCGGCGAGAAGGAGGCTGAGTCTACCGGATCAGCACCCGGAGGTGAACAGCGGCCGCGGGAAGTGGGGCATGTCAAGCCCCGCCCAGCACCGCCCCTCCCGGCCCGCACCCCGCAAGCTCGGGCCCGCCCATATTCGCTTCTGTTTGTTTGTTTTTTGTGTGTGTGTGAGTGTGGGCAGGGAAGGTAGCTGTCAGATATGCAGATGACACCACCCTTATGGCAGAAAGTGAAGAAGAACTAAAACGCCTCTTGATGAAAGTGAAAGAAGAGTGTGAAAAAGTTGGTTTAAAGCTCAACATTCATTATGGCATCCGGTCCCATCACTTCATGGGAAATAGATGGGGTAACAGTGGAAACAATGGCTGACTTTATCTTTCTGGACTCCAAAATCACTGCAGATGGTGATTGCAGCCATGAAATTCAAAGACGCTTACTCCTTCGAAGGAAAGTTATGACCAACCCAGACAGCATATTCAAAAGCAAAGATACTACTTTGCCAACAGAAGTCCGTCTAGTCAAGCCTATGGTTTTTCCAGTGATCATGTATGGATGTGAGAGTTGGACTGTAAAGAAAGCTGAGCACCGAAAAATTGATGCTTTTGAACTGTGGTGTTGGAGAAGACTCTTGAGAGTCCCTTGGACTTCAAGGAGATCCAACCAGTCCACCCTAAAGGAGATCAGTTGGGTGTTCATTGGAAGGACTGATGTTGAAGCTGAAACTCCAATCCTTTGGCCACCTGATAGGAAGAGCTGACTCACTGGAAAAGACTCTGATGCTGGGAGGGACTGGGGGCAGAAGGAAAAGGGGACGACAGAGGATGAGATGGTGGGATGGCATCACTGACTCAATGGACATGGGTTTGGGTGGACTCCAGGAGTTAGTGATGGACAGGGAGGCCTGGCGTGCTTCGGTTCATGAGGTCGCAAAGAATCAGACTCGACTGAGTGACTGAACTGAACTGAAGGTAGCTGTGGGAAGAAGGCGGTGCCCCAGAGGGGCCTAGTACCTCCCCCACCGGCCTTCACTTCTGGGCGGGCATTCTGGTCCAAGCAAGCTGGGCTTATTATTATTATTTTTTAATTAAAAAAATCTTTTTGTCAGTTAATAATTTATTGCCTTTTGACTCCAGGTGCACTCTTCAGTATACCCTTGGAGATAAACAAAGGAATTCTTTTAAATCATTAGTTTTTTTTTTTTTTTCTAGTAGCAGGGAGAAGACATGATTTTATTTTATGTTTTACCTTTTTTTTCTTGAAGTATAATTGCTTTACAATATTGTGTTAGTTTATGATACACAGCAAAGTGAATCGGCTATATGTCAGTATGTGGAAACAACCTAAGTGTCCATTGACAGATGAATTTGAAGATGTGGTACATATATATAAGGGAATATTGTTTAGCCATTTAAAGGAACAAAATTGAATCATTTTTGAGATGTGGATGGACCTAGAGTCTGTCAGACAGAGTGAAATAAGTCAAAAAGAGGAGTGAGTGAAGCAAGTGTTTACTTTCTTACTTTATAAGGTTTTGTATTGATTGAATTTTTTGCGTTGACTTGTAATAAAGGAAATCAGTCCTGAATAGTCATTGGAAGGACTGATGCTGAAGCTGAAACTCCAATACTTTGGCTACCTGAATCAAAGAACTGACTCATTTGAAAAGATTCTAATGCTGGGCAAGACTGAAGGTAGGAGGAAAAGGGGACAACAGAGGATGAGATGGTTGGATGGCATCACCGACTCAATGGACATGAGTCTGAGTAAACTCTGGGAGTTGGTGATGGACAGGGAGGCCTGGCGTGCTGCAGTCCTTGGGGTTGCAAAGAGTTGGACATGACTGAGTGACTGAACTATAATAAAGGAAGTAATTTATTTATCAGTTATAAATATATTTATAAATTATAATTTGTAAAATAAATAAACTCATTTCCATTATTTTGGAAATAAGATAGCTTTGATTTGAAAGCCTAAACATCAAAACCTTATGAATGGACAGAAGAAATTTTATGTGAGGATACAAATGTCAGGACTGTGATCTGAATAGATGGAGACGTTTCTCTGTTTTATAAGATCATTAAAGGTAAAAGTCCAGCAAATTGAGAGTTGCACATTATACATCAGCTTATTGAAGGTTGGAACGAGGTTGTCATTCTAGTGACTGTCTTAAATGCTTTACAGGCAATAAACAAGTGAAACTAGTGCATGTAAAATCTTTACAAGGGCACCTGGCACATGGAAGATGCTCAATAAATAATAATTATTATTATTTCTTGTTCTACCTTTTAAGTTTACAGGAAAAAACCAGGTCCCAGAGAAATAAGGGAGCTTCCCCAAGATTAGAAGATGTGCAACTAGCTGAAGCCTGAATCCCCTACAACCTGCCGGCCCAGCAGTCATGTTATTAAGGTCATCCCCATCCTCACCCCCTTCACAGCGTCTGCTCTGTCCACCTGCCTGGAGCCCCAGCTCCCAGGTGACCCACCTCGTCCAGTGCTGATGGAACCATAATGAATTCCTGGCCTGAGCCCAGCAATCAACACTGTCTCCCAAGGACAGAGAATCTAGGAACAATGGAATCAGTGAGGGAAGTGAAGCTGGGAGGCCAGTTGGGCGAGGGGTGTGTGTGCACATAGTCCTGTGTGGGGTGATGGAGCAGAGAAGCTGCTCAGCTGAGGGGGCGCAGGGGGCACCTGTAGAGCATGGGGGACACGCAGTCCTGAGAGAGTGAAAGCAGGGGCTGCCTGACGACTTTCTCATCCCAGCAGCTTCCTTGGGCACCTCCCTGGCCTCCTCCTTGGATTCTCTGCACAGACTTGTATATATCGTCACTTAGTGATGGGATTTGTCATGGTAAAATCTCTGTGGATTGGACTTCCCTGGTGGTCCAATGGTTAAGAATCCACCTGCCATTGCAGGGGACATGGGTTCAGTTCCTGGTCCGGGAAGATCCCACTTGCCACAGAGCAGCTAAGGCCATTCGCCACAACTACTGAAGCCTGAGCACAGTAGAAATGGTGCTCTGCAACAAGAGAAGCTGCCAACATGAGAAGCCCAAACCAGAGAGTAGCCCCCACTCACTGCACATAGAGAAAGCTCACACACATCAGTGAAGACCCAGAGCAGCCAGAAAAAAAAAAAAAAATCAGAGTCTCTGAGTTGCAAACAACAGAAGCCTACTTCACAGTGGCCTGAGGAAAAGCACCAGGGAGCTTTGGCATGTGAGATATATCACTTATGGGCAGGGCAGGAGGCATCGCCAGGGCCAGAAAGAGGGCCGGGATCCAAGGGCAGAGACCCTCAGCCCAGGGCAGCTGGTCCCCAGAGGCTACCTTCCTTCCAGGCCAGGTGGTCTTGCATCTCCACCCCTCTGAACACCGAATTCCTGTTTCTCTCAATGTCTGATGTTTTCTTCCCTCCATGTACAAAGCCTGCAGTTACCACAACTTAACTTCCCGCAATGCACAGAAACTGAGCCATGGACTGTGGGTCAGGAGAAACTGTTAGGGTCCAGCTGGGTCCTGGGTGCCCAGGTGCCGTTACTGAGGTGCAGAGGTCTTGAGGTACAAGCATGAATTTAGAAAGATGGTAATGATGACCCTATATGCGAGGCAGCAAAAGAGACACAGATGTAAAGAACAGACTTTGGGACTCTGTGGGCGAAGGTGAGGGTGGGATGATTTGAGAGAGTAGCATTGAAACATGTCTATTATCATATGTGAAACCGATCGCCAGTCCAGGTTTGATGCATGAGATCGGGTGCTCAGGGCTGGTGCACTGGGATGACCCTGAGGGATGGGATGGGGAGGGAGGTGGGAGGGAGGGTCAGGACGGGGAACACGTGTACACCCACGGCTGATTCAGGTCAATATATGGCAACCCCCCCAATATTGTAAAGTAATCAGCCTCCAATTAAAAATAAATAAATAAATAATAAAATAAAAAATAAAATAAAAAATCCCAAATAAAAAAAAATTCCGTAAAAAAATTTCATTTTATTTATTTATTTACGGCTATACTGGATCGTTATTGTTGCGTGCCAGCTTTCTTTAGTTGTGAGAAGCAGTGGCTACCCTCTAGCTGTGTGCTGGCTTCTCACTGTGGTAATTTATCTTGTTGCAGAGCGTGGGATCTAGGAGACAGGGCTTCAGTAGTTGTGGCATACAGGTTTAGTTACCCCACTGCACGTGGGATCTTCCTGGACCAGGGATCAAACCCGTGTCCCCTGCATTGGCAGGTGGATTTTAACTGCTGCGCCACCAGAGAAGTCCTCAATCCTATCATTTAATGATTCTTCTGTCCCAGTGGTTAAAACTGTGGTATTAATCTTTCTCTTATTTTCAGTGTCAAAAGTACTCAATGAGTAAACTTAGCAGAATCTTTCAGTCTTTTGTAATGTATTTTCCAACTCGAAAATGCTCAAAGAATAATAGGAAAATAGCTAGATTTTATGTGTATTTCATGCCTTGACTAAGAGTACCATTATGGTTTTTCAATGATGCTTTTAGACTGATAATTGCTTTCAATAAGATTTTACTTGTTTTCTTCATTCGATATTACATTTGTAATGCAGCATTTTAAAAATTCCAATAAATTGAATGGGATGTTCAAACAAGATCTAAGGTAAGTATAAGAATTCTGTTTATTTTCAAAGGTAGTGAGAATGGTATGATTTTGTCCTAGCACTTTGAACTACACAAGGCCCAGAATGTACTTTATGGTTAAAGATTTGCCATACGTCATCATGAGGGGATGCTAAGGAATTCAGTTTAAGGTGATGAAATCACTATCTGGTTCTCATTTTCTGTCCCAGAACAAATTCATAAATCCCCTCATAAGGATGCTCCTGTTTAATAAATGCATGCAACTAGTATTTAGCATGGAAATAATACAGGTTGAACTGTGTACATTTACTTTCTAAGGCAAGGTAAGAAATTAGAATATATGTTGAAAGATGGAAAGTATATTATTTTCAGGTCAAATAAGTTGAATATAGGAAAGATTTGTTCTCTAGTTTTGTGCTCTTACAGCTTACTGAAGGATGTAAACATATTTATCTATATGCCTATATATTTAACAAATAGCAAAATGTGTGTAGCCTATGTGTATGCTATGTTTGCTGCTTGGGTTTCAAATGATAGGCTACTTACTTCCCCATAACAGTCAAAACTACTTGAGTGTGAATTTGTCACCAACTTATTCTTTTTTTGAGTAAATAATTTATTAATTTATTAAATCTGAGTCTAGCTAAAAAGTATATATATATATATATATATATATATATATATATATATATATTTCCAGAGTTTCCAGCTGACCTAGTAGTTAGGATCCCAGGCTTTCCCTGCCATGGCTTGGGTTCAAACCGTGGTTAGGTAACTGAGATCCCACAAACCACAAGGCGCAACCAAAAAAAGAAAAAAAAATTTCCTTGTCTCCTTTATGTGGAGCTCAGAGTTTGCATTTAAAATATAAGCTATACATATACACACTACTATATATAAAATAGATAAACAACAAGGACTTACTATATACCACAGGGAACTATGCCTGATATTTTGTAATAATCTATATGTTATATATATGTATGTATAATATATAACTGAATCACTTTGCTGTATACCTGAAACTAACAAAAGATTATAAATCAACTATACTTCAGTAACATTTTTAAATTAAAAATAAAATAAAATATAAGCTACTATTAGCACAAACAGTGCACTGTGTTACCATGTGCATATTTAGTGTTTGTAAATATGATGTTTATAATAAAGTATTTTGAGTCCATCAAGAAGAAAAAGGGCCCAGGTGAATAAAGAAAAAAATTGCTTAAGAAAAGGAAGTCAGCATTTCTGCAAAGGGAGAGATTTGGGATTCTCTAGTCAGAAGGGAGTAGAGGGCTTCTCTCTGGGGGATCCTGGAGAGTTTAAAAATAACTGAAGCTTCTTCAGTCAATGAGGAGAGCTGATATTTGTTGAGCATCTCTTGGGCACCAAGTGAAACCTAAAGTCGTGTCTGACTCTTTGCAACCCCGTGGACTATACAGTCCATGGAATTCTCCAGGCCAGAATACTGGAGTGGGTAGTCTTTCTGAGCTATCAGGGAAGCCCGCTCTTGGGCACCCAGGGCTTGGCAAATTTGACCTCACTTTTTCCTCACTCCTTGGTGAAAGTGGTCCTGCTTCTCTCCCTGAGCGACTGAGGAAGAAACTGAGGTGAAGTGAGGCTGCCCACTCACCCAGCTCACCAGTCGGAAAGGAGTCACGAGGGGAGGGGTGGGCAGCTCTGGCTGTGGCTTGAGTTTTGTTTCACCTCCATGCTTTGCGCCTCTGTAAGACAACATGACACTTAGGACAGTAGGAAGTGGAGTCACCGCTGCAGATGAGTGTGGAGGAGCGTCCGCAGAGAGAGAGTGAAGTTGGGGGTAGTTCAGGGAGAAATCTCTCTGGACACCCCAGAGGCTGTGGGTGAGCCCAGCGGAGCAGCTATGACAGCCCAATGGCAGCCTGGCTGGTGGCGCCCTCTGTCACGGGCTTGGGGTGGGCACTTCCTCTTGGTCCAGAGTGAGGGTGAGGGAGAGAGCAGTGACTGCAGGCAAAACCCTCAGCTACTGGGGCACACGTGGCTCATACCAGGCTGCGTGTTGCTTCCTGTTGTCTTGAAGCTGAGGCAATCCACACAGTGACTCACACCACCTACTTGATGTCTCCTGTTGACATCGGTCAAAGCTGAGACAACAAGGATCTGACCAAGATTAGCTCAGTCCCCAGGCTCTCCTGATCCCTGACCACACCCACCACTCCTTATAAGGAGCTCAGCTGAGCTGAGAGACACCTAAATTAACACCCTTACTGTGAGAACACAGGCCAGAGTCTGAACCCAGAGGAAGTGCAGCTCTCATTCACTTTCCCCAATGGGATGGCCTGCGTAGAGCCCGCCTCCCTGATCAGAGAGCCCAGAGCAAAAGGCTCCAGCAGCTTTATGGACCCTGAGGTGGGGGTAGGGGAAGAACTCAGTGTAAAGAGACCTGGGCCTGAGTCCGAGTGGGGACAGGGGTCTTCAAGCTTTCTCCATTCTCTTCTCTTATGGAGGCCTTAGCAGAGGCACCACAAGAGAACCTTGGCCCAGGGCCTCAGAAAATGAGACTAGGAAGGAGGAAAGTGTGAGCAGTGTGAACATCTCTCAGGTCCGGGCCCTGAGAGAGACTGCAGTGCCCAGCCGTCAGCAGTCTGGGGTGAGGAGGGCAGCTCTCCACGTGAGGCTGGCCAGAAAGGTCACACAGGTTTTCAGCCCAGAGTTGGACTCTTCACCTCTCTGTGGAGAGGGTTGCTTCTTTTGTTTGCCCATCACCTTTCTGTTCACTGGCTTGTACCATCTCTTCCATTCCATCAAGAGTTAATTCCAGTCCCTGCCGGAAGTTTTGGGGAGTTCTGGAAAAGTGTCAGCACACAAGCTTGTACCCTTTCTCAGGCTCTGGAGAGCAGGGCGGCCTATTGGGCAACGCACACCAGGATGAGGGGTCTTCCAGCTTTAGGCAATGTCCCAGGCCCACGTTTTCAGATCCTCATTGTTGGCATTTAGAGCTATCCCCATCCTTCCCTACCCTACCAGCCCAGTGGCAAACACCCAGATCATCATTGCCCGGGTATGGCCTCTCTCTGCGGCTGCTCCTGCTGTAAACCAGTGACTCAGAGCAGAAATCAGGTGCAGGAAGGGTCAGGGTTGAGGCCTGCTGCCAGGAAAGTAGGGCCAGTGATGAGCCAGAATTGTGCCTCCTTAACTGTTTTGTGTGTGTGATAAAATACACATAGCAGAATCTACCATCTTAGCTAATTTTTTAAGTTAATGAATTAATTTATTTTTGGCTATACTGGGTCTTGGTTGCTGCACACCGGCTTTCTCTAGATGTGGTGAACATTTGTTGCAGTGCACAGGCTTCGGGCTTCACATTGAAGTGGCTTCTTTTGTTGTGGAGAACAGGCTCTAGGCACACAGGCTTCAGTAGTTGCCATGTGAGGGCTCTAAAGCATGCCAGCTTCAGCAGTTGTGGCATGCAGCCTCAATAGTTGTGGTGCTTAGTTCCTCCGCAGCACATGGAATCTTCCTGGACCGGGGACCGAACCCATGTCCCTTGCATTTGCAGGTGGATTCTTACCCACTGTACCAACAGGGAAATCCCATCTTAGCTATTAAATATTTTAAAGTGTACACTCCAGTGATATTAAATGCTTTCACATTGTTCTGCATTCATTACCACCATCTTCCTCCATAGACCTTATCACTGCAAAACTGTAACTCTGTACCCATCAAACATTAACTCCCCATTTCACCTTCTCCTTGACCCATGAAAACGACCATTCTACTTTCTGTCCTAGTATTTTGTCTACTCTAAGAATCTTGTATATGTGGAATAACACAGTATTTGTCTTTTTGTGACTGTCTTATTTCACTTAGCAGAATGTCCTCAGTTCAGTCCAGTCACTCAGTTGTGTCTGACTCTTTGGGACCCCATGAACCGCAGCATGCCAGGCCTCCATGTCCATCGCCAACTCCTGGAGTCCGCCCAAACTCATGTCCATTGAGTTGGTGATGCCATCTAAGCATCTCATCCTCTGTTGTCCTCTTCTCCTCCTGCCTTCAATCTTTCCCAGCATCAGGGTCTTTTCAAATGAGCCAGCTCTTCACATCAGGTGGCCAAAGGATTGGAGTTTCAGCTTCAACATCAGTCCTTCCAATGAACACCCAGGACTGATCTCCTTTAGGATGGACTGGTTGGATCTCCTTGCAGTCCAAGGGACTCTCAAGAGTCTTCTCCAACACCACAGTTCAAAAGCATCAATTCTTTGGCGCTCAGCTTTCTTTATAGTCCAACTCTCACATCCATACACGACCACTGGAAAAACCATATCTTTGACTAGTTGGAGCTTTGTTGACAAAGCAATGTTTCTGCTTTTCAATATACTGTCTCGGTTGGTCATAACTTTCCTTCCAAGGAGTAAGCGTCTTTGAATTTCATGGCTGCAGTCACCATCTGCAGTGATTTTGGAGCTCAGAAAAATAAAGTCTGACAGTGTTTCCCCATCTATTTGCCATGAAGTGATGGGACCGGATGCCATGATCTTAGTTTTCTGAATGTTGAGCTTTAAGCCAACTTTCTCCACTCTACTCTTTCACTTTCATAAAGAGGCCCTTTCGTTCTTCTTCACTTTCTGCCATAAGGGTGGTGTCATCTGCATATCTGAGGTGATTGATATTTCTCCTGTCAATCTTGATTCCAGCTTGTGCTTCCTCCAGCCCAGCATTTCTCATGATGTACTCTGCATAGAAGTTAAATAAGCAGGGTGACAATATACAGCCTTGACGTACTCCTTTTCCTATTTGGAACCAGTCTGTTGTTCCAGGTGCAGTTCTAACTGTTGCTTCCTGACCTGCACACAGGTTTCTCAAGAGGCAGGTCAGGTGGTCTGGTATTCCCATCTCTTTCAGAATTTTCCTCAGTTTATTGAGATGTTAGAAAAAAACAAAAAACTTGATCTTTCCCTGTTTCAACTACTTGAATTTCATTCTTTTCTTCATTATCAGAAATGTTTTGACAGAGAATATTTAAGGAAGAAACCATCTCAATCTTGGCTAATACATTTCATAAGGAAAATAGGGAATCGGAATGTTCTTGAATAGTTGTTTCTAAATTTTGATGTGCAAAGAGGCTGAAAAATGTAATGGCAAGTGGATAAAAGGTTCAGAAGAGAATGTAGGTATAATCCTGTTCCAGCGTATTAATACTCCATTAAAATTGACATACAAATACCACCCATATTACATATATTGAAACACTTGCAGGAATATATACTAAATTGTTCACTATTTAATATGCTCACTTCATTATGTATTTCTCTATTGCTTACACTAGGTTTAAGAGTAAGATTCTTTTAATTTTGCAATCAAAATTTCCAGTCTTTTAGAAAAAAGACATTACAGTTTTAAAGACTTCCTTTGATTCCTTGGTGGTTGTGGATTTTTACTATCCTCTGCCTTAGTTTTGTATCTTTTGATACTGATTGGGCATAGACATCAGAGACAAATGGCATTGCTGTAAATGACTAATTTCCAAAAGCAAATCAAGTGATGAATATCAGAAATCCGTCTCTCTTCTGCTTTATTTTCTATTCCCCCCACCTTTCTCCCTCCTCTTACTTGTTTCTTGCTTCTCCAGTATCTAGCATGACCCTGGAGAAGGAAATGGCAACCCACTGCAGTATTCTTGCCTGGAGAATTCCCTGGACAGAGGAGTCTGGTGGGCTACAGTCCACGGGGTCGAAAGAGTCAGACGCGACTGATCACAGCACACCGCACATCTCGCATGACACTTTAGATGAGGCACTCCTGTCCTTTCTGCCCCTAACGCATCTTCCGGAATTAGCTGTCCCTTGCCTCTTCCCATGTCTCACAGATGAACTTAACCCAAAGCAATGACAAGGTTGTAGGAAATGGTAACTGGGTGCAGCTCAGTGCCGGAGAGCTAAATTTGGAGTTTCCTGGGTTTTACCACTTTATGTGGCTATTTTCCCCAAAGTTTTCAGGCTCTCGTTCACCATTTAATCATTTCCTCAAATTCATTGTCAATTCATCACACGCAGTTGTTTAGAGCCAAAAATTTTGTAAACATCAGACATGTTATCTTTTAAAAAATTCTACTTTAATCTCTTCTAAGAATTTTTCCTTTTACTCATGCATCTAAAGTATAAATGAAAAGCCAGGTGGTAGCAACGATATTCTGATTTTTTTAAAGTCAAACTCAAATCTGCTTGAATTACAAGACTAAACAGTGCTGGCTCAGTGATTTCATGTGGTACAATCAATCAGTGCTTTCTGTTTCGATTATCTGCTTCATTAAACATGATGCTTGGCACAAAATCCATGTATCTGCCGGTCAGAATGAATATTGCTTTGAACTTAGGTCTTGGCACAAATTAACAATCCCTGACTTCCTCTTTAGTTAAACATCTATTATGATGTGGCAAAATACACAACTTCTTTCTATAAAAATTAGTAATGAACAAATAAGAGGTTGTAGTAAAATAGCCAAACAGGACAGAGGAAACATCAGTGAAGCACATGGTAGCTTAACCCTTCATCTTAACAACTGAAATTCTTAACAAGGAAAGCCTCTCACTCTCAGAAAATATGAATAATCCTTTGTCACACATCTTTGTTCTTTTGCTCCCTGTTCTTGAGGTTAGATTCTAGATCCTAGAGATACTCAAAGATGGTGTTATAATTTAGCTATCCATAGCCAGACACTTTTTATCATGTCTGAAAGCTTCTGAAATCCCTTTGATTGGACTCCAGTCATACCCTCCCCACAATTCCCACCCCTCCCAAATTGATACAAAAGGCACACAATTGGCACACAAGATAGAGAGGTTGTTTTTGTTTACTTGCTGGTTCAGTTCAGTTCAGTCGTTCAGTCATGTCCGACTCTTTGCGACCCCATGGACTGCAGCATGCCAGGCTTCCCTGTCTATCACCAACTCCCAGAGCTTGCTCACACTCATGTCTACTGAGTCGGTGAAGCCATCTGATCATCTCATCCTCTGTCATCCCCTTTTCCTCCTGCGTTCAATCTTTCCCAGCATCAGGGTCTTTTCCAATGAATCAGTTCTTTGAATCAGGTGGACAAAGTACTGGAGGTTCAGCTTCACCATCAGTCCTTCCAACAAATATTCAGGACTGATTTCCTTCAGGATTGAGTGGTTTGATCTCCTTGGAGTCCAAGGGACTCTCAAGAGTCTTCTCCAACACCACAGTTCAAAAGCATCAATTCTTCCACATTCAGCTTTTTTCATGGTTGAACTCTTACATCCATACATGACTACTAGAAAAACCATAGCTTTGACTAGATGGGCCTTTGTTGGCAAAGTAATGTCTCTGTGTTTTAATATGCTGTCTAAGTTGGTTATAGCTTTTCTTCAAGGAGCTTTTCTTCAAGATTCTTGCTTCAAGGAGCAAGAGTCTTTTAACTTCATGGCTGCAATCACCATCTGCAGTGATTTTGGAGCCCAGAAAAATAAAGTCTGATACTGTTTCCATTGCTTCCCCATCTATTTGCCATGAAGTGATGGGACCAGATGCCATGATCTTCGTTTTCTGAATGCTTAGTTTTAAGACAGCTTTTTCACTCTCCTCTTTCACTTTCATCAAGAGGCTTCTTAGTTCTTCACTTTCTGCCATAAGGGTGGTGTCATCTGCATATCTGAGGTTATTGTTATTTTCCCCGGAAATCTTGATTCCAGCTTGTGCTTCACTGAGCCCAGTATTTTGCATGATGTACTCTGCATATAAGTTAAATAAGCAGGGTGACAATATACATCCTTGGCTAACTCCTTTCCCAGTCTGGAACCAGTCGATTGTTCCATGTATGGTTCTAACTGTTTCTTCTTGAGAAACAGTTACAGATTTCTCATGAGGCAGGTCAAGTGGTCTGGTATTCCCATCTGTTTAAAAATTTTCCACAATTTGTTGTGATCCACACAGTCAAAGGCTTTGGCATAGTCAATGAAGCACAAGTAGATATTTTTCTGGAATTTTCTTCATTTTTCTATAATCCAGCAGATGTTGGCAATTTAATCTCTGGTTCCTCTGCCTTTTCTAAATCCAGTTTGAACATCTGGGAGTTCACAGTTCACGTACCATTGAAGCCTGGCTTGGAGAATTTTGAGCATTACTTTGCTAGCGTGTGAAATGAGTGCAATGGTGTGATAGTTTGAATATTCTTTAGCACTGTCTTTCTTTGGGATTGGAATGAAAACTGACCTTTTCCAGTCCTGTGGCCATGGCTGAGTTTCCCAAATTTGCTGGCATATTGAGTTCAGTACTTTGACAACTCCAATAATTTGGCCACCTGATGCAAAGAACTAACTCATTAGAAAAGACCCTGATGCTGGGAAAGATTGAAGGCAGGAGGAGAAGGGGATGACAGAGGATGAGATGGTTGAATGGTATCACCGACTCAATGGACATGAGTTGGAGTAAACTCTGGGAGTTGGTGATGGATAGGGAGGCCTGGCAGAGAAGGCGATATCATCCCACTTCAGTACTCTTGCCTAGAAAATCCCATTGGATGGAGGAGCCTGGTAGGCTGCAGTCCATGGGGTCGCTAAGAGTCAGACACGACTGAGCGACTTCCCTTTCACTTTTCACTTTCATCCGTTGGAGAAAGAAATGGCAACCCACTCCAGTATTCTTGCCTGGAGAATCCCAGGGATGGGGGAGCCTGGTGGGCTGCCGTCTGTGGGGTCACACAGAGTTGGACACAACTGAAGTGACTTAGCAGCAGCAGGGAGGCCTGGAGTGCTGTGGTCCATGGGGTTGCAAAGAGTTGGACACGACTGTGCGACTGAACTGAACTGAGCTGACTTTGACAACATCCTCTTTTAGATTTGAAATATCTCATCTGGAATTCTGTCACCTCCACTAGCTTTGTTTGTAGTGATGCTTCCTAAGGCCCACTTGACTTCACATTCCAGGATGTCTGGCTCTAGGTGAGTGATCACACCATCGTGGTTATCTGGGTCATGAAGATCTTTTTTGTATATTTCTTCTGTGTATTCTTGCCACCTCTCCTTAATATCTTCTGCTTCTGTTAGGTACATACAATTTCTGTACTTTATTGTGCCTATCTTTACATGAAATATTTCCTTGGTATCTCTACTTTTCTTAAAGACATCTCTAGTCTTTCCCATTCTATTGTTTTCCTCTATTTCTTTGCATTGGTCACTTACGAAGGCTTTCTTATCTCTCCTTGCTATTTTTTGGAACTCTGCACTCAGGTGGATATATCTTTTATTTTCTTCTTTGCCTTTCATTTCTTTCCTCAGCTATTTGTAAGGCCTCCTCAGACAACCATTTTGCCTTTTTGGATTTCTTCTTCTTGGGGATGGATTTGATCCCTGCCTCCTATACAATGTCTTGAACTTCCGTCCACAGTTCTTCAGGCACTCTGTCTATCAGATCTAATCCCTTGAATCTATTTGTCACTTCCACTGTATGATCGTAAGGGATTTGATTTAGGTCATACATGAATGGTCTAGTGGTTTTTCCTACTTTCTTCAGTTTCAGTCTGAATTTTGCAGTAAGAAGTTCATGATCTGAGAGACAATCAGCTCCTGGTGTTGTTTTTGCTGACTGTATAGAGCTTCTCCATCTTCAGCTGCAAAGAATATAATCAATCTGATTTTGGTGTTGACCATCTGGTGATGTCCATGTGTAGAGTTGTCTCTTGTGCACATTAATTATTAAGTCCCGTCCAACTCTTTTGCGACTGCATGGACTGTAGTCTGCCAGGCTCCTCTGTCCATGGGATTTTCCAGGCAAGAACACTGGAGTGGGTTGCCATTTCTCTCTTCAGGGGATCTTCCCAACCGAGGGCTTGAACTGGTGTCTCCTACACTGGCAGATGGGTCCTTTACCACTGAGTCACCTGGGAAGCTCCAAGGTAGAAAGGTACAAAATTCTAAAAGAAGAAAAATTCTAGAGAATACAGTCACTGCTCATATTAAAGATATAATAATATAGCTATCTATAAAAATCCTGACTCTGCATTTATAGAGTAATTTGGGGATAAATCCATGATTTGCTGCTGGGAACTCAAATGCTTAGCAGTTTGCTATATTACATTATAGCTTTCTTCAGCAGTCTCCAAAGTGCCTTCCAAATCGCTGACAGGACAGTTTTGCTGGCCCTGGATCTGGGGCAGCAGGAATTCCTCGATATGTTTGTTGAACTGATTGTTCCAAGTCTGGCTCTTCCAGGCTTGGGGATACCAGATCAGACTCTTTCTGGGGTGGTTGCCTCAAGACCAACTGTTCCAGCTCTGGCTGCTCCCAGGTGGGATATCCTCGGTACGTTCACTCCGTATAGGCAGGTTTCCAGAAGAGGTCACCAAGCAGTCCTGTGCCAAAAATAGAAACCCAGGAATTCTATGGCCCTGAGTCACAGAGTCACTTGTTTTTCTGGTTCTGGAACCAGGGCTTCACCTGTTTGTAGCTAAGTTTCAGGATATTGGAAAGTTCTTGCATCTGCTGGAGGCTGATTCCTGCCTCTGAAGTCTGTCGTTGAGCACAGACACCTGGGTCTGAGTGAACATGGTTCTGATCTTCTCTTTCTTACCTGGGATCTTCTCTTCCTTCTTTGCTGCACTTTTCTTGGCAGGTATGGGCAATAGTTTTACTCTGGGGCTTGAGGAAGAATCAGGACTGTCCAGTCTCCTTGTCGAGGGTCTCAGCAGATGACCCTTGCAAGGACACCTGGTTTCCTTCAGGCCCAGAAATTTCAGACATTGGTGAAGAGTCCCTGGAATTGGATGCTTTGGGGCCAAGCAGGCTGGGTCCACACTCATGCTGGGGAGTTGAAGCAGAGAGAGAAAAAACCTGTGAGCTAGATGGTAGGAAGAGTTCAGGCTTAAGAACCTAGGTAGAAGAACTTAGAGAAAGGTGAAGACCTCCAGGTGTAAAAGAATTAAGAAGATGGAATGAATGGAATCAACTGTCAGATAACAGGAGCCAACCAGCCCAATCTAGAGAATGGAAAAAAAAGTCTTGATTCTTAAATGAGGTCATACTCTCCAGCAGGCAGGGGTCCCTCCCTTGCCTGCCCTCCTGTCTTCACCCAGAGTACCGGCTGCCCTCCTAATAATGACTGTGACCAAATTGAAATCAGGTGAGAGATGCTTGCTGAGATGATCCAGTGGAGTTTATGACTCCACCATGAATTGGATGGTGGAGGTGTGTGATATTGTTGAAAAAGAAATAGAAGATAAAAATCCTCGTCTTCTCCTCTATTCTGAGCAGATGTTGTTCCCAGATGCTGTTGTCTTCAGTTTAATAAAAATATTTTGTTGTTGTTTAGCCACTAAGTGGTGTCTGACTCTTTGTGACCCCAAGGACTACAGTCCACCAGGTTCCTCTGTCCACGGGATTCCCCAGCAAGAATACTGCAGTGGGTTGACATTTCCTTCTCCAGGGGATCTTCCTGACCCAGGGATTGAACCAGTGTCTCATACACCTGTCTCCTGCATAGTAGGCGGATTCTTTACTGCCAAACCACCAATAAAAATACTGTTGTTGTTAAGTCACTCAGTCATGACTGACTCTTTGTGATGCCATGGACTGCAGCCAGGCCTCCTTGTCCCTCATCTCCTGAAGTTTGCCCAAGTTCATGTCCATTGCATCGATGGTGCCATCCAGCCATCTCATCCTCTGATGCCTTCTTCTGTTTCTGCCCTCCATCTTTCCCAGCATCAGGTATTAATAAAAATATTAGTTCTTTGCAAATGTACTGCTCCTCCACCACAAGTAGCCACTATTTTCTGACTAGAAACTGAGGGAGAGAAGCAGTTCAGCCCCTGGGCCTGGGGGAGGCATCAGTAGGTAAAGGCAGGTGACCCCCGCTGGCACCTGTCCCCAGGCAGCTATTCTTGTGTGGTATTTCCAGGCTAAAAGAAGAAAAAGATTGACAGGAAATGACAGAGGGTGTCAGTTTCTTCCCTGTCCCTGCCCTTTTTTGGTTCCCTTACAACCTCCCTCCCCTTCCCCCATCCTCACTGGTGTGTCCATTTAACCCCTGATGTGCTGTAGACACATCCACATGGGTGGCTGAGGACTTCCCCAGGGAACATGCTGATGCCAGTACAGTAACCCTAACACATATTGGGGAGGGGGTCAGCCGTGTGAAGAGGAGAGTGCCAAGTGACTCAAGAGACAGAAAGCACATGATCCTGAGTCCTGCAGTTAACCACTGAGCTGAAAAAACAAAAACCTTCTGGTGGGAAGTAAACATGATATGATCAGTTGTAGGGTGGCCTCTTGTCAAGATAAAGTCCTTGTATGGGGCCTGGGAGGATGCCAGGAGTAGAAGACTCTGGCAGTAGAGAATTCCTGGAGTCAATGCTGTGGGTGGGGTGGAGTGTTTCCCAAGGAACTTGGCTCAGGCTCCTGAGCCCTGTTTCCCCTGAAACTGCTTCCGCTGCTGCTAGAAAGAGTTCAGGACACATGTGGCCATGAGTATCTAAGGGTGGGGCTGGTGGGGGCGGTGAGTCTCTCTCTGCAGGTTCCTTGCTCCCTGCCTGAGCTGCTGGACAGAGCTGGCAGAGAGCTTGGAAAATCTGGGATGGGGGGTGGTAAGAGGAAAGACAGGAAGGGGAGGAGGAAGGTGAAGGGAGAAAAAAGGACAAGGGAGCGATTAGGGGACAGTGAGGGGGACCCAGCCTGGAGAGGGGCACAGCAGAGTGCTCCTGGTAGAGGGTTCGCGCCCCGCCCCTCCCCGCCGTGCCCCCCCACTTCCTTCTGTGTCATTTCCACCTCCCGTCTTTGCCCCACACTGCCCATCCCTTGCCACAAACCCCTCTAGACCTCCCCACCTCTGTTCAGTGTCTCACACTTTTTTTTTTTACACACTCTTCTCTTCTCACACAAAAAACCACTTCCCTTCCCCACTCCCCCCTGTTGCACCCCCAGGAGTCCCTCCCTGTGAGCTTTGTAGGCAGGAAGGGACTGAAGGGAAGACAATTGCTCAGAGGCTCCAGGCTGATTGGAAACTGAAGGAGGGAATGCAGCTCAGCTCCTGGGCCTGGGGGAGGCGTCAGCAGGTGAAGGCTGATGACCCCAGCTGACACCTGTCCCCAGGCAGCTATTCTTGTGTGGCATTTCCAAGCTAAAAAAAAAAAAAAGATTGAAACGAAGTGACATGGGGGTGTCAGTTTCTTTACTATCCCTGCCCATTTTGGCTCCCTTACAACTTCAGTTCCAGGTCCAGGGCAGGAATAAGCCTGTTAATTTATTCCAAAGTCCAGGCCAAGGAAAGGCGAGTCATAGGAAGTCAGTTGTTATGGCAACCGCTCCAACAGCAGCCATCACCAGCCTTGGCCCCATACTCCCCATCCATGTTTCTTCTCCCAGCCCCAACCCTCACAGTCACCAGCCCCCTCATACTGCACACTGCCCTCCGTCACCCACACTCCACCCTGACTCTCCAGCTCCACACGCTCACACACCCCTCATACACTCCGTGCTTCTCACTTATACTCCTTCCACCCTTGTGCACAGAAGCCCTCGAGAAATTTCCCATGCAGGTCTCCTCACACCCTCTCCCCACTTTGCACACCCCCACCCCCACCACACACTCTCCTTCACACACAAGTGCCTGCTTGCCTGCCCTCCACACTCTCCACTCTCTGCCAAGACACACTGGGCTCCCCTCCCACAGGGACCCTGGCTTCCTCACACTGTTTGTACACACCGCTTCACACAAATTCCACACAGAAGGCTCCCATCTACGCCCACTGCCATCCAGAAAATTCCCCCTCACAGGCATTTCCCTTCACTGTTTCTCTCCTCTCTGGGGCCCCCAGGGCACCCACCTCCGGGCCCTCTGCATACACATACTGTCCACTCCCCTTCTGTCCCAGGCTCAGCTGTCCACAGTCACACACACACACACACACACACACACACCATCAAACACCCAACGTCCTGACATACTAATGAGCTGTAGTTGCTCCCCTCACACCCAACACACTCTCCCCAGTGGTCCCTCACTCTCCTCACACTTACCCTCCTCATCACAAATAAGTTTGTCACTGCCACACACACTCCTCTCTTCTGCCCTTCTCTCAGGCACAATCCCCTTTCTATCTCACACACACACACACACACACACACACACACACACACACTCATACTCTGATGAGTCCTCTCCCAAGACAGGGGGCCCTGCAGCAGTCTCAGAGCCCACACAGAGCTTGGGGTGGTTCTGGGGAGAAGCTGGCTGCCAGGACTCTGCCCCAAGGCTGAGCCAGGAATTTTAGGTGTCTACCAGTCAGTCCTAAACTAAATCAACCCTGGATATTCATTGGAAGGACTGATGCTGAAGCTGAAGCTCCAATACTTTGGCCACCTGATACAAAGAACTGACTCATTGCAAAAGACCCTGATGCTGGGAAAGATTGAGGGTGGGGCAACAGAGGATGAGATGGCTGGATGGCATCACTGACTCAATGGACATGAGTCTGAGCAAACTCCAGAAGATAGCGGAGGACAGGGAAGGCTGGCGTGCTGCAGTCCATGGGGTCACAAAGAGTCGGACATGACAGTGACCCAACAACAACCTGGATCCTACCCAAAACGGTGCTTTCTCCTTTTTACTGCTCCAGCCCCACACCTAAAGGAACTCACCAAATGTACTCTTACTAGCGTACAGCCCTGAGACCCCAGGAATAGTCACATTCATGTATTAATCAACCTAAAATTAATTTTTGTATATTGTGCCAAGTAGAAATTCCTTCTTATTTACATCATTAACCAGTTATCCCTTTCCTGTGTACTGATCAGCATACCCTTCGCTGCTATTTCTTGCCACACCTACTAGATGTCAAGTTTCGAGACATCCCTGGGTCAATTTCTTTGCTGTGTTCTAAAACTGGTCTCCTGTCTGCATTATAACTCACCTACTACCATTTGGTGTTGGGAATGCAGCTCAAGAAGATGCCGGCTGGGTTGGAAGTGAAGTCCTTTCATAAAAATTACCAGACTCAACAGCTGAAAACAATCAAAATTTATTCTTTTGCAGCTGTGGAAAATAGAAGTCTGAAATAATTTGTGCCCTTGATTACAGGAGTTTTAATAAAAACATGTGATTCTCATCCGAAAAGAAAAATGTACAGCATCTTCATAACTGAGTTAACTGATTTTATTCCAGACAGGAGAAAACTTCCAATTTGTCTAGATATTAGTGAAAGCGGAGATATTAATTTTTTGTTGAAATGTGACACCCCTACAGTTTAGTGCACAAATCTCAACAAATGGCCAGTCAGTCAGTTCAGTTGCTCAGTCATGTCTGACTCTTTGTGACCCCATGGACCGCAGCATGCCAGGCCTCCCTGTCCATCACCAACTCCTGGAGTTCACCCAAACTCATGTCCATTGAGTCGGTGATGCCATCCAACCATCTCATCCTCTGGCATCCCCTTTTCCTTCTCTTTTCTAATGAGTCAGCTCTTTGCATCAGGTGGCCAAAGTATTGGAGTTTCAGCTTCAACATCAGTCCTCCCAATGAACATTCAGGACTGATCTCCTTTAGGGTGGACTGGTTGGATCTCCTTGCAGTCCAAGGGACTCTCAAGAGTCTTCTCCAACACCACAGTTCAAAAGCATCAATTCTTCAGCGCTCAGCTTTCTTTATAGTCCTGCTCTCACATCTATACATGACCACTGGAAAAACCATAGCCTTGACTAGATGGACTTTGTTGACAAAGTAATATCTCTGCTTTTATTTTTTTTTTAATGTAAAGTTTTATTTTATTTTTTATTTTTATTTTACTTTGCAATACTGTATTGGTTTTGCCATACATTGACATGAATCCACCACGGGTGTACATGCGTTCCCAGACATGAACCCCCCACCCACCTCCCTCCCCATAACATCTCTCTGGGTCATCCCCATGCACCAGCCCCAAGCATGCTGTATCCTGCGTTGGACATAGACTGGCGATTCGATTCTTACATGATAGTATACATGTTACAATGCCATTTTCCCAAATCACCCCACCCTCTCCCTCTCCCTCTGAGTCCAAAAGTCCACTATACACATCTGTGTCTTTTTTGCTGTCTTGCATACAGGGTCGTCATTGCCATCTTTCTAAATTCCATATATATGTGTTAGTATACTGTATTGGTGCTTTTCTTTCTGGCTTACTTCACTCTGTATAATTGGCTCCAGTTTCATCCATCTCATCAGAACTGATTCAAATGTATTCTTTTTAACGGCTGAGTAATACGCCATTGTGTATATGTACCACAGCTTTCTTATCCATTCATCTGCTGATGGACATCTAGCTTGTGTCCATGTCCTGGCTATTATAAACAGTGCTGCGATGAACATTGGGGTACATGTGTCTCTTTCAATTCTGGTTTCCTTGGTGTGTATGCCCAGCAGTGGGATTGCTGGGTCATAAGGTAGTTCTATTTGCAATTTTTTAAGGAATCTCCACACTGTTCTCCAAAGTGGCTGTACTAGTTTGCATTTCCAACAACAGTGTAGGAGGGTTCACTTTTCTCCACACCCTCTCCAGCATTTATTGCTTGCAGATTTTTGGATCGCAGCCATTCTGACTGGTGTGAAGTGGTACCTCATTGTGGTTTTGATTTGCATTTCTCTAATAATGAGTAATGTTGAGCATCTTTTCATGTGTCTGTTAGCCATCCGTATGTCTTCTTTGGAGAAATGTCTATTTAGTTCTTTGGCCCATTTTTTGATTGGGTCGTTTATTTTTCTGGTATTGAGCTGCAGAAGTTGCTTGTATATTTTTGAGATTAGTTGTTTGTCAGTTGCTTCATTTGCTATTATTTTCTCCCATTCAGAAGGCTGTCTTTTCACCTTGCTTATAGTTTCCTTTGTTGTGCAGAAGCTTTTAATTTTAATTAGATCCCATTTGTTTATTTTTGCTTTTATTTCCAGAATTCTGGGAGGTGGATCATAGAGGATCCTGCTGTGATTTATGTCGGAGAGTGTTTTGCCTATGTTCTCCTCTAGGAGTTTTATAGTTTCTGGTCTTACATTTAGATCTTTAATCCATTTTGAGTTTATTTTTGTGTGCGGTGTTAGAAAGTGATCTAGTTTCATTCTTTTACAAGTGGTTGACCAGTTTTCCCAGCACCACTTGTTAAAGAGATTGTCTTTACTCCATTGTATATTCTTGCCTCCTTTATCAAAGATAAGGTGTCCATATGTGTGTGGATTTATCTCTGGGCTTTCTATTTTGTTCCATTGATCTATATGTCTGTCCTTGTGCCAGTACCATACTGTTTTGATGACTGTGGCTTTGTAGTAGAGCCTGAAGTCAGGCAAGTTAATTCCTCCAGTTCCATTCTTCTTTCTCAAGATTGCTTTGGCTATTCGAGGTTTTTTGTATTTCCATACAAATCTTGAAATTATTTGTTCTAGTTCTGTGAAAACTATGGCTGGTAGCTTGATAGGGATTGCATTGAATTTGTAAATTGCTTTGGGTAATATACTCATTTTCACTATATTGATTCTTCCGATCCATGAACATGGCATATTTCTCCATCTATTTGTGTCCTCTTTGATTTCTTTCATCAGTGTTTTATAGTTTTCTATATATAGGTCTTAATTTCTTTAGGTAGATATATTCCTAAGTATTTTATTCTTTTCGTTGCAATGGTGAATGGAATTGTTTCCTTAATTTCTTTTTCCACTTTCTCATTATTAGTGTATAGGAATGCAAGGGATTTCTGTGTGTTGATTTTATATCCTGCAACTTTACTATATTCATTGATGAGCTCTAGTAATTTTCTGGTGGAGTCTTTAGGGTTTTCTATGTAGAGGATCATGTCATCTGCAAACAGTGAAAGTTTTACTTCTTTTCCAATTTGGATTCCTTTTATTTCTTTTTCTGCTCTGATTGCTGTGGCCAAAACTTCCAGAACAATGTTGAATAGTAGCGGTGAAAGTGGGCACCCTTGTCTTGTTCCTGACTTTAGGGGAAATGCTTTCAATTTTTCACCATTGAGGATAATGTTTGCTGTGGGTTTGTCATATATAGCTTTTATTTTGTTGAGGTATGTTCCTTCTATTCCTGCTTTCTGGAGAGTTTTTATCATAAATGGATGTTGAATTTTGTCAAAACCTTCTCTGCATCTATTGAGCTAATCATATGGCTTTTATTTTTCAATTTGTTAATGTGGTGAATTACATTGATTGATTTGCAGATATTGAAGAATCCTTACATCCCTGGGATAAAGCCCACTTGGTCATGGTGTATGATCTTTTTAATGTGTTGTTGGATTCTGATTGCTAGAATTTTGTTGAGGATTTTTGCATCTATTTTAATCAGTGATATTGGCCTGTAGTTTTCTTTTTTTGTGGCATCTTTGTCAGGTTTTGGCGTTAGGGTGATGGTGGCCTCATAGAATGAGTTTGGAAGTTTACTTTCCTCTGCAATTTTCTGGAAGAGTTTGAGTAGGATAGGTATTAGCTCGTCTCGAAATTTTTGGTAGAATTCAGCTGTGAAGCTGTCTGGACCTGGGCTTTTGTTTGCTGGAAGATTTCTAATTACCGTTTCAATTTCCGTGCTTGTGATGGGTCTGTTAAGATTTTCCATTTCTTCCTGGTTCAGTTTTGGAAAATTGTACTTTTCTAAGAATTCTATTTCTTCCACGTTGTCCATTTTATTGGCATACAACTGCTGATAGTAGTCTCTTATGATCCTTTGTATTTCTGTGTTGTCTTTTGTGATCTCTCCATTTTCATTTCTAATTTTATTGATTTGATTTTTCCCTCTTTGCTTCTTGATGAGTCTGGCTAATGGTTTGTCAATTTTATTTATCCTTTCAAAGAACCAGCTTTGGGCTTTGTTGATTTTTGCTATGGTCTCTTTTGTTTCTTTTGCATTTATTTCTACCCTAATTTTAAAGATTTCTTTCCTTCTACTAACTCTGGGGTTCTCCAGTTCTTCCTTTTCTAGTTGCTTTAGTTGTAGAGTTAGGTTATTTATTTGACTTTTTTCTTGTTTCTTGAGGTATGCCTGTATTGCTATAAACTTTCCTCTTAGCACTGCTTTTATAGTGTCCCACAGGTTTTGGGTTGTTGTGTTTTCATTTTCATTAGTTTCTATGCATATTTTGATTTCTTTTTTGATTTCTTCTGTGATTTGTTGGTTATTCAGAAGTGTGTTGTTCAACCTCCATATGTTGGAATTTTTAATAGTTTTTCCTCCTGTAATTGAGATCTAATCTTAATGCATTATGGGCAGAAAAGATGCTTGGAATGATTTCAATTTTTTTGAATTTATCAGGTTTAGATTTATGGCCCAGGATGTGATCTATCCTTGAGAAGGTTCCATGAGCACTTGAAAAAAAGGTGAAATTCATTGTTTTGGGGTGAAATGTCCTATAGATATCAATTAGGTCTAACTGATCTAATGTATCATTTAAAGTTTGCATTTCTTTGTTAATTTTCTGTTTAGTTGATCTGTCCATAGGTGTGAGTGGGGTGTTAAAGTCTCCCACTATTATTGTGTTATTGTTGATTTCCCCTTTCATACTTGTTAGCATTTGTCTTACATATTGTGGTGCTCCTATATTGGGTGCATATATATTTATAATTGTTATATCTTCTTCTTGGATTGATCCTTTGATCATCATGTAGTGGCCTTCTTTGTCTCTTTTCACAGCCTTTGTTTTAAAGTCTATTTTATCAGATATGAGTATTGCCACTCCTTCTTTCTTTTGGTCTCTATTTGCGTGGTATATCTTTTTCCAGCCCTTCACTTTCAGTCTGTATATGTCCCTTGTTTTGAGGTGGGTCTCTTGTAAGCAGCATATAGAGGGGTCTTGTTTTTGTATCCATTTGGCAAGTCTTTGCCTTTTGGTTGGGGCATTCAACCCATTTATGTTTAAGGTAATTATTGATAAGTATGATCCTGTTACCATTTACTTTACTGTTTTGGGTTCGGGCTTATACACCCTTTTTGTGTTTCCTGTCTAGAGAATATCCTTTAGAATTTGTTGGAGAGCTGGTTTGGTGGTGCTGAATTCTCTCAGCTTTTGCTTGTCTGTAAAGCTTTTGATTTCTCCTTCGTATTTGAATGAGATCCTTGCTGGGTACAGTAATCTGGGCTGTAGGTTATTTTCTTTCATCACTTTAAGTATGTCTTGCCATTCCCTCCTGGCCTGAAGTGTTTCTATTGAAGGATCAGCTGTTATCCTTATGGGAATCCCCTTGTGTGTTATTTGTTGTTTTTCCCTTGCTGCTTTTAATATTTGTTCTTTGTGTTTGATCTTTGTTAACTTGATTAATATGTGTCTTGGGGTGTTCTGCCTTGGGTTTATCCTATTTGGAACTCTCTGTGTTTCTTGGACTTGGGTGATTATTTCCTTCCCATTTTAGGGAAGTTTTCAACTATTACCTCCTCAAGGATTTTCTCATGGTCTTTCTTTTTGTCTTCTTCTTCTGGGACTCCTATAATTCAAATGTTGGAGCGTTTCATATTGTCCTGTAGGTCTCTGAGATTGTCCTCATTTCTTTTAATTCGTTTTTCTTGTTTCCTCTCTGATTCATTTATTTCTACCATTCTATCTTCTATTTCACTAATCCTATCTTCTGCCTCCGTTATTCTACTATTTGTTGCCTCCAGAGTGTTTCTGATCTCATTTATTGCGTTATTCATTATACATTGACTCTTTTTTATTTATTCTAGGTCCTTGTTAAACCTTTCTTGCATCTTCTCAATCCTTGTCTCTAGGCTATTTATCTGTGATTCCATTTTGATTTCAAGATTTTGGATCATTTTCACTATCAATATTCGGAATTCTTTCTCAGGTAGATTCCCTACCTCTTCCTCTTTTGTTTGGTTTGGTGGGCAACTCTCCTGTTCCTTTACCTGCTGAGTATTCCTCTGTCTCTTCATCTTGGTTATATTGCTGCGTTTGGGGTGGCTTTTTTATATTCTGGTAATTTGTGGAGTTCTCTTTATTATGGAGCTTCCTCACTGTGGGTGGGGTTGTATCAGTGGCTTGTCTAGGTTTCCTGGTTAGGGAGGCTTGTGTTGGAGTTCTGGTGGGTGGAGCTGGGTTTCTTCTCTCTGGAGTGCAGTGGAGTGACCAGTAATGGGTTATGAGACGTCAAAGGTTTTGGAATAACTTTGAGCTGCCTGTATACTGAAGCTCAGGGGAGTGTTCCTGTGTTGCTGGAGAATTTGCATGGTATGTCTTGTTCTGGAACTTGTTGGCCCTTGGGTGGAGCTTGGTTTCAGTGTAGATATGGAGGCATTTGATGAGCTCCTATTGCTTAATGTTCCCTGAATTCAAGAGTTCTCTAATGTTTTCAGGCTTTGGGTTTAAGCCTCCTGCTTCTGGTTTTCAGTTTTATTTTTACAGTAGCCTCTACACTTCTCCATCTATACAGCACTGATGATAAAACATCTAGGTTAAAGATGAAAAGTTTCTCCACATTGAGGGACACTCAGAGAGGTTCACTGAGTTACAAGGAGAAGAGAAGAGGGAGGGGGTAGTTAGAGTTGACTGGAATGAGATGCAGTGAGATCAAAAGAGGAGAGAGCAAGCTAGCCAGTAGTCACTTCCTTATGTGTGCTCTATAGTCTGGACCGCTCAGAGGTATTTATGGAGTTATATAGGGAAGAGGAGAGGGAGGAAGTAAACAGAGGTGGCCAGGAGGATAAGAGAGAGGAATGAGAAGGAGAGAGACAAATCCTGCCAGTAACCAGTTCCTTAGGTGTTCTCCACCCTCTGGAACACACAGAGATTCACAGAGTTGGACAGAGAAGAGATGGGGGAGAAAAGAGACAGAGGCCACCTGGTGGAGAAAAAGGAGAGTTCAAAGGAGGAGAGAGTGGTCAAGCCAGTAATCTTGCTCTCAGGTAAAATTGGGTAGTGAAGTTTTGGTTTTTAAATTTACAAAATTGACAACAAAAACCAAAGAGCAAATATTAAAAATCTAGAGTAGAGGTTGGATTTTCAAAAATACAATATTAAAGAAAAGAAGCAGAAGGAAAAAGGAAGAAAGAAAAAAAAAGAGAGAGAAAAAAACACAAGAATCATTAAAAAACAAACAAATAAACAAAAAAACCACCAACAACCACCCAAAGACTATATATGGTGTTTGCCTTAAAAAAAAAAAAAGAGTTTTTTTTTTAAAATAGTAATAGTAGGTTATAGAAATAAAAATTAGAGGAGAGATAGAAGACTTAACAATTAAAAAAAAAGGTTAGAAAAAAAAAGGAATGATTTTAAAAATAGTAAAAATATATCTAGCCCTTCTCTGATGTTGTGGGCAGTGTGGGGTCACTTCCAAGGTGGTTCCCTCTGTTTAGCTTCTTCTGTTTGCTGGTTTTTTAGGCTCACTAGTTCAGTCGCGCTGTGGGGAGGGGGGATGCTGCAAACAAATAGCGCTGTCGTGTGCACACAGTGTCTCAGCCCCGCTGGACCTGTCCCTTCTCGCGGCACAGAAACCGCTCCGGCTCTACGATGCTCAGCCGGGAACCGTCTGAGGCCGGCCCTAGGCTGCGTGCACTTACCTGGTCTAAGCCGCTCAGGTTCGGCGCTCAGGTAGCCCTCAGAGGCACAGATTCGGTTGGGACTGCATTTTGTGCCCTTCCCGGGTCCGAGTAGCTCAGGAGTTTGGTGAGCGCCATCGCTGCGACTTGTTGCCTTTTCTGCCTCTGCTGCTCAGTTTTCTGGGTGGACCACTGGCGCCCCTTGTGAGGCAGATGGTGACTGTCCAGCACCCCCAGAAGTCTTAGCAAAGGAGCCTGCTTGCAGTTAGGTAAGTGAAGTCTCTCCGGGTCTGCAATTGCCCCTTTCCAGTCCTTACGGCTCTGGCTGCCTGTCCCCAGCGGGGGATGGTCTGCAGCCGGCTTTTTCCTTTCCGTCCTTTGTTCTGTGCTCGGTCCTGGAGGTGTCCTATGTTCGAGCTTTTCATGTGGTAGCTATCCCACAGTCTGGTTTGCTAGCCCAAGTTAGATCGTTCTGGTTGCGTGTGGGGCGTTCCTGCCCGATTCTTACGAAGCACTGCAGCCCTCACCTCCTGTGCTTCCCTGCCCTGCCCCCACTTGCTTGTGGCAGATGTAGGCGTTTGTGCTGCTTTTCGGCTGGGGGAGTTACTGTTGGACTTGTAATCTGTTGGTTTTAATTATTTATTTATTTTTCCCTTCCTGTTATGTTGCCCTCTGTGTTTCCAAGGCCGCCACAGACTGGGCAGGGAGAGTGTTTCCTGGTGTTTGGAAACCTCTCTTCTTAAAATTCCCTTCCCGGGACGGAGCTCCCTCCCCACGTCCTTTGTCTCCTTTTTTGTCTTTTGTATTTTTTCCTACCTGTTTTTGAAGACAATGGTCTGCTTTTCTGGTTGCCTGATGTCCTCTGCCAGCCTACAGAAGTTGTTTTGTGGAGTTTGCTCAGTGTTGAAATGTTCTTTTGAGGAATTTGTGAGGGAGAAAGTGGTCTTCACGTCCTATTCCTCCACCATCTTTACAGTTCCTCTCTCTGTCTCTGCTTTTTAATATGCTGTCTTGGTTGGTCATAACTTTCCTTCCAAGGAGTAAGCGTCTTTGAATTTCATGGCTGCAATCACCATCTGCAGTGATTTTGGAGCCCCCAAAAATAAAGTCTGACAGTGTTTCCCCATCTATTTGCCATGAAGTGATGGGACCAGATGCCATGATCTTTGTTTTCAGAATGTTGAGCTTTAAGTCAACTTTTTCACTCCCCTTTTTTACTCTCAAGAGGCTCTTTAGTTCTTCTTCACTTTCTGCCACAAGGGTGGTGTCATCTGCATATCTGAGGTTATTGAGATTTCTCCCAGAAATCTTGATTCCAGCTTGTGCTTCTTCCAGCCCAGCGTTTCTCATGATGTACTCTGCATAGAAGTTAAATAAGCAGGGTGACAATATACAGCCTGACATACTCCTTTTCCTATTTGGAACCAGTCTGTTGTTCCATGTCCAGTTCTAACTGTTGCTTCCTGACCTGCATACAGGTTTCTCAAGAGGCAGGTCAGGTGCTCTGGTATTCCCATCTCTTTCAGAACTTTCCACAGTTGATTGTGATCCACACAGTCAAAGGCTTTGGCATAGTCAATAAAGCAGAAATAGATGTTTTTCTGGAACTCTCTTGCTTTTTCCATGGTGCAGCGGATATTGGCAATTTGATCTCTGGTTCCTCTGCCTTTTCTAAAACCAGCTTGAACATCTGGAAGTTCACGGCTTATGTACTGCTGAAGCCTGGCTTGGAGAATTTTAAGCATCACTTTACTAGCATGTGAGATGAGTGCAATCATGCAGTAGTTTGAGCATTCTATGGCATTCCCTTTCTTTGGGATTGGAATGAAAACTGACCTTTTCCAGTCCTGTGGCCACTGCTGAGTTTTCCAAATTTGATGGCATATCGAGTGTAGCACTTTCACAGCATCATCTTAGAGGATTTGAGAAAAGCTCAACTGGAATTCCATCACCTCCTGTAGCTTTGTTCATAGTGATGCTTCCTAAGGCCCACTTGACATCACATTCCAGGATGTCTGGCCCTAGGTGAGTGATCACACCATTGTGATTATCTTGGTCATGAGGATCTTTGTTGTACAGTTCTTCTGTGTATTTTTGCCACTTCTTCTTAATATCTTCTGCTTCTGTTAGGTCCATACCATTTCTGTCCTTTATCAAGCCCATCTTTGCATGAAATGTTCCCTTGGTATCTCTCATTTACTTGAAGAGATCTCTAGTCTTTCCCATTCTGTTGTTTTCCTCTATTTCTTTGCATTGATCACTGAAGAAGGCTTTTTTATTTCTTCTTGCTATTCTTCAAAACTCTTCATTCAAATGGGTATATCTTTCCTTTTCTCCTTTGCTTTTCGCTTCTCTTCTTTTCACAGCTATTTGTAAGGCCTCCTCAGACAGCCATTTTGCTTTTTTGCGTTTCTTTTTCTTGGGGATGGTCTTGATTCTTGTCTCCTGTACAAAGTCACGAACCTCCATCCATAGTTCATCAGGCACTCTGTCTATCAGATCTAGTCCCTTAGATCTATTTCTCACTTCCACTGTATAATCATAAGGGATTTGATTTAGGTCATACCTGAATGGTCTAGTGGTTTTCCCTACTTTCTTCAATTTCAGTCTGAATTTGGCAATAAGGAGTTCATGATCTGAGCCACAGTCAGCTCCTTGTCTTGTTTTTGCTGACTGTATAGAGCTTCTCCATTTTGGCTGCAAAGAATATAATCAATCTGATTTCAGTGTCGACCACCTGGTGATGTCCTTGTGTAGAGTCTTCTCTTGTGTTGTTGGAAGAGGGTGTTTGCTATGACCAGTGCGTTCTCTTGGTAGAACTCTATTAGCCTTTGCCCCGCTTCATTCTGTACTCTAAGGCCAATTTGCCTGATACTCCAGGTGTTTCTTGATTTCCTACTTTTGCATTCCAGTCCCCTATAATGAAAAGGACATCTTTTTTGGGTGTTAGTTCTAAAAGGTCTTGTAGGTCTTCATAGAACTGTTCAGCTTCTTCAGTGTTCCTGGTCGGGGCATAGACTTGGATTATCATGATATTGAATAGTTTGCCTTGGAAATAAATAGAGATCATTCTGTCATTTTTGGGACTGCATCCAAGTACTGCATTTTGGACTCTTTTGTTGACTGTGATGGCTACTCCATTTCTTCTGAGGGATTCCTGCCCACAGTAGTAGATATAAAGGTCATCTGAGTTAAATTCACCCATTCCAGTCCATTTTAGTTTGCTGACTCCAAGAATGAGAGATGTTCACTTTTGTCATCTCCTGTTTGACCACTTCCAATTTGCCTTGATTCATGGACCTGACATTCCAGGTTCCTATGCAATATTGCTCTTTACAGCATCAAACCTTGCTTCTATCACCAGTCGCATGCCCAACTGGGTGCTGTTTTTGCTTTGGCTCCATCCCTTCCTTCTTTCTCAAGTTATTTCTCCACTGATCTCCAGTAGCATGTAGGACACCTACGGACCTGGGGAGTTCATCTTTCAGTGTGCTGTCTTTTTGCCTTTTCATACTGTTCATGGGTTTCTCAAGGCAAGGATACTGAAGTGGCTTGCCATACCCTTCTCCAGTGGACCACATTCTGTCAGACCTCTCCACTATGACCCGTCCATCTTGGGTGGCCCCACACGGGCATGGCTTGGTTTCACTGAGTTAGAGAAGGCTGTGGTCTGTGAGATCAGATTGACTAGTTGTCTGTGATTGTGGTTTCCGTCTGTATGCCCTCTGACGCCCTCTCTTAGTGTCTACCGTCTCACTTGGGTTTCTCTTACCTTGGAAGTGGGGTATCTCTTCACAGCTGCTCCAGGAAAACACAGCCGCTGCTCCTTACCTTGGATGTGGGTACCTCCTCTTGGCTACGTAATCAATAGAAATTGTAAGAGGCCAGACGAGAAATTCAGGCTAGGTTTTATTGGTGTTCCTGTAACTAGGGTCTGGCTGCTTCCCGCTCAAAAGCCATTAAAGAGGTCATGTTGATGGAAAGGAAAGTTTGCCTTATTTTGGATGCCAGGAAAGGTGGAGGGGAAGCGGGTAGGGGACTTCCATGGTAGATCAGTGGTAAAGAATCTGCCCAGAATCCACCCATCAATGCAGGAGGTGTGGGTTCAATCCCTGCCTCAGAAAGATTTCTTGCAGAAGGAAATAGCAACCCACCCCAGTATTCTTGCCTGGAAAATCCCATGGACAGAGGAGTCTGGCAGGCTACAGTCCATGGGGTCACAAAGAGTGATGCGCTTAGCAACTAAACAACAAATGAAGGTGAGGGCATCTCCATCTGTCCAAAGGCTGACTCCATCCAACTGACAATCAGTGGGCAAGAACTTTTATAGACAGAGGGAGGGGGCTGCATGCAGAAACAGCATAGTCAGCTCTGACAGTCATCTCTAAATTGGTCATGGATGGTCTGACCAGAGTCATCTTGATTGTTTCAAGTTCAATTAATCTTTTGTTCCATGGTTGGCTTGTTTTCATCTCCTTGAGGACAAGTCTTAGAATTGTGGCAGCTTATATCATGGCTACAGTCTGGTCATCATGTAGCTAATTTCTTCCAACTGGTGGGAATTTATGCATCTGTAAGACAGCTCACAGGATAGAGCTCAGAATATTATCAACAGCCCTTGAGAAGGACCTCACAGTCCTTGACTATGCTTAATGACTACATTATTCTTATTTGGTCTCTGTTGACTATTTTCCTTAGTTTCTTCATTTTCTCACTTCTCTGATTAAGCTTAGTGTGTGGCTAAATCTTTTCCACGGACAAAAGGCAGGCTGAGGACATGGTGGGGCAAGGACCGTAGGGTCCTGCTCTGTTTCATTGGAATTCTTACTACAGTTTGAGGGAAGGGAAACAAGTTCCCTCGCTTGATCCCAAGGGGGACAAGCTGGTCCCTTATGTGGGGTGAGGGTGGGGTGGATCCGTGGGTGAGGCAGAAGGCGTGGCTTAGGTGGTCTGCCCACCCTGTTGGTGGTGCTGTGTGTCGGCTTATACTCACTACCTTGCTTTTGCCCCCAACACCTCAGTAGTGGGAGCTGGGGCTTGATCATTTTGTATCTTGTTCCTCATAATTGTCCCAACTGTGCATGCATGCAGCACTTTTTCTCCCTTTATAGTGTCTTTGCATTTTGATGCTTGATGAGACCTTAGTCCAGGTCCCAGCCTGTCTCAGGTGTGACAGAAGCAGGAGGAGAAGAGGGAATTCTCGCTTGGACTCCCCAGTCATAAACTTTCCCATGGTCTACACTCAACACCCAGAAAATGAGTTCTCAGAATAACTGAACCCCCTTCCATCTGATTTCATCAATCTAGTTAATTGGAAGAACTGCTGTATGGAGTTAATTTCATAGTGTGTAGTGAATTAACTTCTCATCCAGACATCTAAAAGTGGTTCTGGCTACGTGCCATCCTTGTGGGATGAACTGAGGAAATAGTCACTGAACTCAATTACTGTGCTCCATGGTTCAGATGAAGAGTGTGGTTGACACAGAGAGAGATCCTGGCCACACTGTGTGAGGAGATGGTCAACAGGGGCAGCTGCTGTCTCTGTGCCTGCCAAGTTCCCATTTCTCAGCAAGAGTCCAATAAATATTTATTGACTGACTACATGTTCAGTTATTGCTTGTTCTCTAGTGTTAATGAATATGTTATCAGTCCAGGATCATCAATAGATGGTAAAATTATGGGCTGAAATATTGTCAGGGGACAGGATATTCCTGTTTTATAATAGAGGAATATTACACTATTCCTATTATTATTACTGTTTTATAATAGAGGAATATCCCTCTATTCTAACACAGAAATGAAGTTTCAACCCACGTTTTTTTTTTTTTGTCTGTGCAAAATCAGAGTCAAATTCATCTTTTATTTTTATCATCATCGTCATCATGATCACTTGCTAGTCTGTATCTTATTGACATTCTGGAGACTTTGGTTTGACCTCCTTTATCCTCACTATTGAGGACTTTTTCTTCCTTAGGTGAGTTGCTGTGTGGTTTCCACTGGCTTTTTTTGAGAAGTGTGACTAGGATAAACTTAATATTTCTTTTAGCTGGACTAAACTTGAGATGAAGCTTGAGCTCATTCCCAGCTCTAGGCCTCTAACTTCCCTTTTCTTAGAACATTTTATTTCAAAATCTTGTTGTCACTTTTTCTCTTACCAGTTTTACAACTCAGGCCTGTTTTCTCCAGGCCCTGGGCGCCATCTCTTTCTTCTTTCTCTTAAGGTGACTTACTAAGGCCATTGCTTACTGAGACGCGCCAGCACACTCTGTGACCACGCCCACCCAGATGAAAGGGAGAGTGAGAGACTAAGACAAGCCACACACCTGGTGGAAACGGAGTCAGTGGCGGACACTGCTTTGCCAGTCTGTGTGACATGAGCTTCCCTACTGGGTATTATCTGATAAGGTATAACTTCCCTTGCTGCTGTTTAGTTCCTAAGTCATGTCCAACTCTTTGAGACCTCATGGACTGTAGCCAGCTAGGCGCCTATGTCCAAGGGATTTCCCAGGGAAGAAGACTGGAGTGGCATCTGTGACAGATTTTTCTTTTTGGTTGCCCTGGGTCTATGTTTCTGCGTGCAGGCTTTCTCCTGCTGCAGCTGGCAGGGGCTCCTCTCTAGTTGCAGTGCTTGGGCTTCTCACTGAGGTGGCTTTTCTTGCTGTGGAGCACTGGCCTGAGGCATGTGGGGTTCAGTGGTCATGGTATTGGGTTCGGCAGTTATGGCCTGCAGGCTCTAGAGCGCTGGCCTTGGGAGCCATCTCTTTGAATCTGAAGTTTTAAAGGAGATAGTACTGGCATCTCCCAGTCTCTGTAGGAGTGTAGGAGCCTATATTTGGCTCCCAAGTAGCTCAGCTGGTAAAGAATCCACCTGCAAGGCAGGAGACCCTGGTTCGGTTCCTGGGTTGGGAAGATCCCTTGGAGGAGGGCCTAGCAACTCACTCCAGTATTCTTGCCTGGAGAATCCCTGTGGACAGAGGAGCCTGGAGGGCTATAGTACGTGGAGTCACAAAGAGTCAGACAGGACTGAGCAACTAGGCACAGCACAGCACAGGAGCCTATACTAGTCAGCTGGTCCTGCCATACAGAGGACCACAGACTGGATGGCTTACACAACAAACACAGGTTTTTCTACAGTTCTGTAGGGAGGAAGTCCAAGATCGTGGTGCTGCAGTGTTTGTATCTTCATAAGAGTAATGTATCTTATTTTTTGATGCATTTCAAACTTGAAGACAATACAACATTTGCCTCAAACACTTCATCATGTAGTTCAGTAACTAATGATCTTTTCTTCCTTTGAATCTGTACTCTGTTTCCCCATGTCACCTTGAACTTCTAATTTAATGAATATTGTGCATTTTCTTTAATGGACTGTATTAATTTTTTAGTTTTAATATTTAAAGGTTAAGGTTTAAAATTTAGTTTCCCCGGATAGAAATTAAGATGCATCATTTTTATTTTCTGGCTGTGCCATGAGGCATGTAGGGTCTTGTTCCTTAACCAGGGATTGAAACCCTACCCCTAGAGTCTAAGCATGGAGTCTTTACCACTGGACCACCAGGGAAGCCCCCCAATCCACCATTTTAATATATATATATGTTTTTATATATATTTATAATATAGATATTATAAATATATTTTATATTTACCTTTTATCTCAGTAAGAGATAAATGATCGCTAAAGGGAGCCTCCCCAGCTGCATAAATAGTACAAATTGAAGAGCTCTGGTCCATGGATGGAAATGAAGAAAGAACATAAGATAAAAATAGACATCAGGAATCAAGACAGCCTTTCATTACCGTCCCTTTTGGTTGTTGTTGTGTTAGTCCTGTTCAGAATGATCATCTCCAATACATTTTTAGGGGATATATCAACCAGGCTCCCCTCTAACTCTCAGAAAACGATAGGGACCTCAGCTCCAGAGTTCTCCCAGAGGATTCATGAACGTGATGTTAGCAAGATCACAGTCATAGGAGAGAAAAACCTCTCCGTCCACCTGGCCTTGAACCTCACACCACGGCTGTCCAGGTCTGGGCTGAGGACTGATGGTGAAATTATAGGAAAGAGAATGAGCATGTGTGAAGGCAAAACAGTGAGGGTGAGGCTGGGAGAAAAAGACCCATAGGCCTCCTCCCCCAGTTATGTGAGAGCGGAGTAGGGCTGCAGGGCTGGGCGGACAGCAGGACGGCCCCACCTGCCCCACCCCCGAGCCCAGCAAGAGTGCCCAGCCCAGACTCAGGCGCGAAGCCTCGAAGGGGAAACCGGGGCGGGGCCCGTCGGCGGAGGGACCGCCCAGGCAGTCAGCGCCGAGGCGGAGGTCCAGACCGCAGCTGCCGGCTAGCTGAAGAGGATCTCAGGTTCTGACTTGGCAGCCTCGCACTCTTGCAAAACTGGGATCCAGGTGGCAAAGGGAGAGATGGGTGACTCCAAGAGCGGTCTTGGCTTCCTCGTTTTGCTTCGGATTGTGTTGTTCAGCGGGACGTCCAGCGGTGAGTTCCGGATGAACCTGCGGGGGAACGCGAGGAGGTTGGATGGGTTCTGACCCGAAAAGGGGATGGGGGTGGTGTCCGCGGGGTTCGCGAAACTTCTTGCATGGTGTCGCCGCCGCCGCCTCCTCTTTCCCTTCCCTCGGCCCCTTTTCTCCTCGGAGGCTCCTCCCGGCTTCTTGCCGGCTCTCCGGGCCAGAACAGGGGCGCCTTGGGTGAAGTAGTGATGCCGGGAGTTTGGGAGGTGACGCTGGGAGAAGCGGGCGGCCGGGACGCGGCAGGAAATGCGGTGAACCGCCCCCACCCCCACCCCCACGGGTCCAGCCCGCCCCTGCAAAGTGGGAGCCCTGGAGCCGGGCGGTTTGGGACCAGTCGGCCTTCCCGGGGAGAAGGGACCCAGATCCACCCCACAAAGCACACCCTCCCGCCCCGACCTGTGCAACAGAGACCCTTCTGGTCCCTCCATCTCCTGGCCCTTGAAGGACCCGCGCTCTTTCCCGGCGGTAAGTTATAAACGCAGAGCCGACCCGGGTGCCCAGGCGGCGGCGGCGGCGGCGCACTCCCGGCTTAAACGTGCTTGAGTTGCTGTTGTCCGAGCCGCGGCTGCTGGTTCCACCCCGGTCCCCGGGCTCCAAGGCGCGGCTCCGTCCGTGTTCCCTGGGCTCCACCCCCGGCCCCAGGGCTCCAGCCCAGGACCCCGAAGCTCCGCTGCGCGGCTCCCCTGGTGATCCCCGGGCTCTGCGGCGCAGTTCCTTCCCCGTTCCTGGGCTCCCCTGCGCGGCTCCACCTCGGACCCGGGGCGGGTGCGAGCCTCTACCTTTGCAGGGACCACGTGCGCTGGCCCATTGGTCTATATGCAGAACTTTTTTTATTAGAGAATTGATCTTGTTGGGCACCACGTCTATCCTTTAACCTGTTAGTACCCAGCGAAACAGATGTCCTGCGTTTCACGTGGCCTGCAGAGTCCAAGTTGAGTATAAGCAGGTTTCCAAGTGGACAGTTTCGTGGACCTTCCCCAGGCCAGCATTTCTGCTTGGTGGGGGTGGGGGTGCGAGGGGCACGGGGAGGGGATTTCCAGGCCCTGTATCAGTGATTTGGCTCTAGCTTTCCTTCTCTGCAAAGTAGATGATGAGGTTGTGATACTAAATGCAGTGCTGCACTGACAGGATTAGTCTGTCAACTGTCAGTATTAGTATTGACAGTAAGTTCTTCAAAAACTTCCCTGCTTCAAAAATTTGAAAGGAAGGAAAATGTGCTATGAAATGTGATGGCTTGTGCTGGGCCTCAGATTCAGAGGAGAAGCCCAGTTCCAGCAGCTGGCCGAGTGTCTCACAGGGCTCCATGCAGCCCTGGGGGCCTGTGTCTGACTGTCCTCTCACAGTCCCCCAGCGTCAGGGGGAAGGTGCCTGCTGAAGCCCGCTTGGAGCCAGGCAGCCACATACATCACCCAGCACCGCAGAAGCACATTGTCTTCCAGAACACTGTGCCTTAGGAAAGCCATAGCATCTGAACTTTCTAAGACAGACTTAATAATGTGGAATATTTTCTAGATATCACCTTCATTAGGTTGAACTGAAAGTGTTTGTATAACTTTTGTGACCAAGAAATTTTTAAACAATGTTATAAAATAAATAGTTTTTAAGATTGTTTCAACACAAATACTTGGACTAGCTTAGGGCCAAGTGCTTTTTAGTTTCTACTTCATCAGAGTAATGTACTTGATTCATCCTTGAATGTGCCATGAGTAGTTGCTCACTCCTGTCTGACTCTTTGGGACCCCATGGACTATACAGTTCGTGGAATTCTCCAGGATTGAATACTGGATCGGATAGCCTTTCCCATCTCTAGGGGATCGTCCCAACCCAGGGACTGAACCCAGGTCTTCCACATTGCAGGTGGATTCTTTACCATCTAAGGCACCAGGGAAGCTCACGAATACTGGAGTGGGTAGCCTCTCCATTTTCCAGGGGATCTTTCTGACCCAGGAACTGAGCTGGGGTCTCCTGCATTGCAGGTGGATTCATTACCTGCTGAGCCACCAGGGAAACCCTTAAGTTTCTTTCTTTCTTTTTTTTTTTTTTTAATATTTATCACTAGTTGGGAATTATTTGTCTATAAGATGAAATACTTTGTCTTAGGAAAAGAAAATGAAAAAATGCTCTAGCCTTGTACAAGAAAAAGCAGTGTTGGAGGAAGAAAACTTAAAAGCCAGAAGGAAAAAAAAGGAGAAAAATGCAATAGAAACAGAAACTGCTCTTTCATGGAAAGTTGCCTTAAAAATTTTTTTTTAATACAGAGGAGTTCTGCTGTCTTACTTTGGGGAAAGTAGGAGAGGAATTTACTGAAACATCTTAAATTTGGCAGACCCTAGCATTTCTCAGTGCCAGAAGTGGGTTTGGGTCAGGTCAATAGTAAATAATCCCTTTTACTATGCACAGAATGGGTGCCTGAGTTGTGTTGCGTAGAAAAAAACAAAAAGTAAACAGATTTTGTGCTTATCTTCAAGGCTGGCTTAAGTAGAAAATGGATTTTTTAAAACACTTGAAAAAATTAAAGAATTCAAGTTATTTATTTTTTTAAATTACATATGCATCATGAGGAAGGCGCTCAATGCCTAGCCCTGGAGTCAAAGCTCCTCCCAGACAGCTCAGGCTGTTACTAGCTGAAGCTGGTTATGACTCACATCCTACCACCTATGAAGGTAACAAGTGGTTGAAAAGGACAAGTTGGTTTGCTCAGGAGCCCCGGGAAAATAGTGACCTAATGTCCTCAGACTGCCTCCAAGTTTCCAGGTTAGAAAGGGGGCAGAGGTGGCTGCTGCAGGGCGCATCAGCATCTTGAGCACAGTCAGGTTGGTTGGCACAAGGCGAACGTTTGAGCACCACCTAACTTATGGTTTCAACCAGTCTGGGGGTCTGTGTGCTTGCAGCCAGCAGTTTTGATGTGCTGGGGGTCTGCTTCCTGTAGAAACATCTTGAGGCTTGTGTCAGCTCTTTGTTGTCTTTCAGGGAACTGGGAATTTCACGACACTGCTCTGTGGCTGCTCACAGTCTAAATTGTTACCAGTTTCCCAGCCTAAGGAGTATTCCTTTCTCCATCTTCACATGTTCTAATCCTTAACTCTGAAACCACCATTTTGAGACTCACAGGAGGCCTGGATGACTAAACCTTTTCTACAAACAAGAGGCAGACAGAGACCATGGGGGACGGGTCTTTCCCACTAAGGTGCCCTAGGGCCCTTTTGGTTACAAGACCATTTATTACCCATTTTTCCATGATCCCAAGAAGCTCAGGGCCTCCAACAGCTTCCTATCTCTTCAAGAGAGTCTAGACATGCCCTCTGTCAACTGGCATCTTATCCCTTTGTCTGTTAACTCACCCAGCAAAACCCCCCGACCTGGCCCCCAGGACCTAACTTAGGAGGGACGGGAACAGGGTTTCCCAGAGTGTGACACAGGGCTCGAGGGTGAGGCTGGGCATCCCCACTTCTACCCTTTGCTCCCACATTCATAGTGTCTAGGAATTGGGACAGCATCAGCCTATAATGGTTATTGATTAAGGTAGGAGTTGACAGATTTTTTTTTCTACAGAAGAAAGTGAATCTCAAGGTCTCATTAGGCAATTTGGTATCTGTGTCTGGGTGCAAAAGGAGCTTCTGCATTTGTGGAACAGCAGGAGCCAAATATAATGTGTAAATCAACTGAGAACCAGATTGTGCATGGTCCTGGTTTCGCACGCCAGTAATGAGTGACCCATTCCCTAGAGAATCATCCAAGAGCTGCCTCAGTTGTCTGTTTATGAACCAGAAACGTACCCTGTCCTGCCTTGTAGCTCCTGGTGGTGGGACTGTGATAGGAGTGTGGATCTGCCTGTTATGGGCTAATGCACCCCCTTGCTGTAGATGGCTTCCCTGGTGGCTCAGAGGTTAAAGCATCTGCCTCCAATGCGAGTAGACCCGGGTTCGATCCCTGGGTTGGGAAGATCCCCTGGAGAAGGAAGTGGTAAACCACTCCAGTATTCTTGCCTGGAGAATCCCGTGGATGGAGAAGCCTGGTAGGCTACAGTCCACGGGGTCCCAAAGAGTTGGACACGACTGAGCGACTTCACCTTCACCTGCTGTAGACTGGCTTCCTTGGTTCAAGGAGCGGTAGGGGACACTACATGAAGTCACAGATGTGATCAGGGGATAGTGGCCCTGTATCAACTCTGGTGTCAGGCCTAGGTCCCCTTGCTGGTACATCTTCTTTGTTCCCTGTGGCCCTGGTTATGCCAAGCCACATAATCACTTCTATCCTATGACGGATGGCCTATCTGAACTAATGGTTAGGGGTTGGGTGAACCCAGATCATGCTGGGCAACTCTGACATTCCATGACCAGAGGCCTCATCTCTGCCAGGCCCCAGGGCCATACCAGGAGCCACACTGAATGGTATGGGCTTTCTCACTGCAAGTGGTGTGTCCTTTCTTCAGGACACTAGGAGTCTGTGTTGTGAGCCTCCAAGTAAAATGCCTCATACAGCATGTAGCACCTTTCCAAACACAGATAGCTGTGATGTCACCGGTTCTGTTGGGTCACCTGCCCAAGAAGCAGGTCCAGCCACACTCATCATTCATCAGTTGTGACTACTTTTGTGCCAGGACAGCAGTTGCAGCAGAGACCTAGGGTCTGCGAAGCCTGAAATGTTTCATATGTACCATTAGAGGGAACCTAGGACCTCAGTGGTAATTCAGTGGAGATACGATAGGGACCACAGCTCTGCAGGCCTAGGGTGACTGTAGGTTGGTACTCGTTTCCATGATTTCCTCCAGGAGATGATGTTGTTTACACGTAGTATCAGGCGATGGGGAGTCAGGGTCAGAAGAGTGAATGTGGAATTCACGACTATGGTCCCCTCACCCACGGTAGTTTACTAACAACACAGACTGTCCATTCATATCAGAAGTCCAGGACATGTGCAGTGGACACTGAATGGATCTGTGGACCCAGAGATAACCACCGTTAGCAGGACCTGGGACAGGTGTCTATTAATTGCCTGGTCCTCGGAGCATCACCTCACAGCACGGAGGCCATGATCATGCTACAGTCCTGTGCATGATGTTAGTAACACACCGGGTCCTATGTGAATGTGGGAGTGGTTCCAGCTCACTTCAGTCACTCAGTGGTGTCTGACTCTTTGCGTCCCCATGAACCACAGCACGCCAGGCCTCCCTGTCCATCCAACTCCCGGAGTCCACCCAAACCCATGTCCATCGAGTTGATGATGCCATCCAACCATCTCATCCTCTGTTGTCTGCTTCTCCTCCTGCCCTCAATCCTTCCCAGCATCAGGGTCTTTTCCAATGAGTCAGTTCTTCGCATCAGGTGGCCAGAGCATTGGACTGACTTACCCCAGTAAATAACCATGTGGCTCATCGGGAGAGAATGGAAGGACTTCTGCACTTGCTGTGGTGATGAAAGGGCCCTCCTCACTGGGACGTGGCTTCTCTCTCTGGTGATGCCTCTGAGAAGTAGCTCAGTTCTGGGAATTTTGGTAGGGGTGTTTGGGAGGGATGGCCGCTTTCAGCCTGCTGATCATCCAGTCTTGTGTTTGTCTCTCCTTGGTTTCTGTCTCTCAATCAAGCAGTTTTCCTCCAGGTTCACTGGCCATCTCTCTGCCTCTAGATCACCCTGTGCTCTGAGCCAGCATTGTGCTCTCTGCAGTCAGGCTGGCATTGGGACTCTCTAATCACTTTCAGCTTCCCTGATAGCTCAGTTGGTAAAGAATCCACCTGCAATGCGAGAGACCTGGGTTCGATCCCTGAATTGGGAAGATCCTCTGGAGAAGGGAAAGGCTAATCACCAAAGTATTCTGGCCTAGAGAATTCCATGGACTGTATAGTCCATGGGGGTCACAAGAGTCAGACACGACTAGCGACTTTCACTAATCACTTTGACCATTGTACCAACTTTGCTCCTAACATACAACACTCCACCTGGAATCTTTTTTTTTCCCCATTTTCCATCCTGTTCCTGCTGGAAGCCCACGGCAACACGGTCTCCTACCACTATCCCTGATTTCCACAAAAGTCATCCTTAAGCTGTTGGAGATGCTTCTCATCCACGCTTTCCTCTCGGGCTCCATAGACTCCATCAGGCTTTCCCATGGTGCCTGGTGGCCTGGACACTTTCCTACCCTTTCATTCCGTGTCTGCCCTGGCACATTCACTTCTCTGAGCCTTGGATGCCCTCCTCTACCACCTGCCTCGGAAGTTCTGGACTTTCTCTTTCATGCCATGTGGGCCAGGCCTTTCTCCAGGCTCCCGAGACCCATCCTAGTGGGAGAGCAGCAAAATCTCACCAGCCTTACTAAGTCCTATGACCCGTAATTATTAACTCTTCCTTCTGCAACTTGGGGTTCTGTGCTCACCCGTTGCCTCTTTGCCCTTCTCCCTGTGATCCTGCTTCCTCAGGGGAATCCCCACAGGCTCCCCATCTCTCACAGGACCTGGAGTTAGATTCTGACAGTGCTCTGTCATCTAGACTTTTCCTGCAGAGCAGCCTGGCACGTCTCTGCAAAGGTTATGATGCTGGGAACGGACCTGGTGGACAAGGGGACACAGCCAGGATGTGTGAAATTTGCCAGGCAGGAGACTCCTCCTTCTCCACAAGGAGAGGAGGGGCACTGGCTATATGGTGTGCGCTGTGGGATGTCATTGCTCTGTCAGCCCGCCCTGCACTTTACTCCCCTCTCACATAACTGGGGGAAGGGGCCTCAGGGTCTTATTTTCCCCAATCTCACCCTCACTGTGTTTTGCCTTCACAGACGCTCATTCTCTTTCCTATAATGTCACCATTGATCCTCAGCCCAGAGATGATCAGCCATGGTGTGAGGTTCAAGGAGAAGTTGATCAAAAGGTCTTTGTCTCCTATGACTGTGGTAGAGCTCAGATCAAGTACCTTGGTCCACTGGGAGAGGAAGTGAAAAGTATGAGCGCCTGGGAAACACAGACTGACACACTCAGAGACACTGGAGACTTGCTCAAGGGGCAGATGCCTGACGTTACACCGGAGAAACACACAGACAAGGGTGAGTTAGAAAATCCAAATGCAGGAGGAGTAGACTGGGAGCTTAGCTGCATCCACTGTTTTCAGGTTAAAAAAAAAAAATGGAATATTGTCCTTCCCTAGTAGTCCAGTGGAAACAGCAGCTGTTGCAGGAGAGACCAGGGCCAGATTAGCTGGGCCCAGGGAAGGTGGACCCAGGTGGGTAAGAATCTGTCAAGCCCAGAGGCTGAGCTCTTTCTTTCCTTCAGTGGGATCAGGCCCTCTGACACTGCAGGCCAGGATGACATGCTGGCGTGAAGACAATGGACACACCAATGCATCCTGGGAGTTTGGCTTCAATGGACAACTGTGCCTCCTCTTTGATTCGGAGAATGGGCACTGGACAATGGTTCATCCTGGAGGGAGACAGATGAGAGAGAAATGGGAGAATGACAGGGCTGTGACCGACTTCTTCAAGAAGGTCTCCATGGGAGACTGTCGGGCCTGGCTTCAGGCTTTCTTGGTGCGCTGGGAGAAAATGCTGAAGACCTCGGGTAAGTGAGAAGAGTAGGAGAAAGTGGTCGTCCTCTCATGGTGACATGGACCCACTCCCGTGTGTGTGTGTGTGTGTTTGAGAATGTGATCCGTCAGAGGTGAGTTGTTCCTGGGAGAGCAATGGCCCGGGGATGCTCTGTCATCCTCCTTCCTCTTCCACTCCTGATGTCTCTCCTCACAGCACAGGCCTTTGGATGACTGAACATGGATTTTTGCTGACCCCAAACCTGTAGACATCTCTTTGATTTCTGGGATTTATTTCTCACTGTACCCTCTTTCCAGAATCTTCTTTCAAATGTCACCTATACTACTTCGGGAAATCTGTCAATACCGCCTCTGCTGTAGCTCCTGAGGACTGCATCCTCAGGTCTCCATCTCTGATGTCACAGCAGGACTGAGTGGCTGTGTTGGAAACCTTGCTCCCCCATTAGCTGTCAGAGCCTTGTGAGGACTTGGCTCCTCCCTTTGCCCCGTCCGGCCTGAGGATCTATCACAGGGGCCTCCATGTGATGGGTGCAAGCTGTCTGCACAGTAGGGGTACTGAGTCAGGGGGGCGAGGAGGCATCTGCTGAGTTTAGGGTCTGGACAAGGGCTTCACTCTTACTCTCCTTGCAGCACCACCAACCACAGTCCACGCTACAGTGCAGCCCGCGGCCCCAGCCAGCAACCACATAACCAAGATCGTCCTTGTGGTTCTCGCCGTTTTCGTCATAATAAGCATCGTAGCCTGGATCCTTTACAAGAAGAGGTACTGAGGGCAGAATTCAGAGGGAAAGCAGGAGCACGGGGCCTGGCGTGAAGGCGGGGAGGGAAATCCCAGCCAACCCCTGCCCCTCACTGAACCTCCTCATCCTGGAAATGAGCAGGCGAACAAGGCCTCATATAACCTGAGAGCAAGAACTCAGACAAGCTCAGGCCTCAGTACTGAAAGGTCCTCACTGTCAGATGACAGTGGAAAGTGGGGGGGGGGGGTGGCTGGGGGCCTGTTGGAAGTTAAAAGGGTTTAGCCAAGTCCCCTGGCTGAGCACAGACTGCTGGCTGGCAGGGCCCAGGGTAGGTGGTGTGAGAACAGCAGGCACTCAGGGGAAGGGCAGGACTAAGGGGAGTTGAGAGCAGCATGGGGGCTCCACATGATGTGTCAGCGGGGAGGGGACCCCCCCAGGGCCCAAGATGAGAGGGGCCGGGCTCTCATCCCAGGAGGAAGGGGTGGGAAGGCCTTTGCAGACCCAGCTCCAAAGACCTGTTCTCACAGGAAGTGGCGTGGGTCAAGCAGGCAAGCCAGGAGCCCCACAGCAGAGACTGTGGGAAGGGCTGAGGCCAGGCATGTGCTCCTGGAGCAGCTGTAGTTGTGGTTCAGCCTGTCATCTGCATGTCAGCAGCCTCCTGGGGACCCAGAGCCTCCATCACTGAGCGGCCCAGCCTTCAGCAGAGGTGCCTGGGGGTGGTGGGCCTGAGCTGGGGTAGAGGCGCCCAGCTGGGGGGACCAGGAAGAGATGGGAGGCAGGGACCCTGGTCCTTAGAGCTGTGTGTGCTGCTCAGAGTCTGGAGGGGCACAAAGGAAGGAGGTTTCCCTGCAGCCTCCCAAGGCTGTCAGGAAGCAAGGCCCCTCCTCTGGGGACCTGCTCCCTGGTCTTTTAGGCTCCCCTCGGGGAGGATCCAGACCTGAGTAAAGGGAGCAGATTGATTCCTCACTGGCTCCAGTCCTGAGCCTGAGCAGGGGGTTCAAGGCCTGGGGTGACTCTGTGATGCAGGAAGGAAGGAGGAGGTGACAAGAAGCAGCTGGGCCTGGGATGGGGGTGGGGGTTGAGGACATAGGAGCCCCTCAGTGAGGGTGGGGCTGGAGGAGGGGCTGGGGAGGGGCAGCCCCAGGAAAGTGACAGGAGTTCCTCAGCCCCCTGGACCAACACCTGTCTCTTTTCTGCAGGAGGTGGTGCTCCCAGGAAGCCCAAAAGGGGGGTCTGTCGGCCTGAGGACTCACTCTCTGCTTGGCTGCTCTTCTCCTGCGTTCACTTTAGAGCCAAGGGACCAGACCTTAGGAATCCCAAGTCTGTCTACCAGTTATGACGACACGGTGGCTGCACCATCTCGAGTCTCTTGTCGCATCTGATGAGCATCCTCCTTAATATCTTTATTTTTTTCAAATCTCCTTTCCCACGTTCTCTTGGTGTTGAGTGATGCAGTCTCTGCACTGATACTTCAACTACTTGTACAAGAGATCACCACAAACATAACACTTTCAATCTTCTTGTTTTTGGAAAATTAGACTTTTCCCTGCATCGTGACCTTATTCTTAAAAATGATGATATTGGTGGAAAAATACATCTGCTCTTGCAGGACTCAGGGTTTTGTTTCTTTATCCAGAGAAACAACTTCATTATATTTTCAAAGGGATACAATTTTACATTGACTGGTTCTCTTCATAATTTATTACCCTATTGGTGCTGAGTCGTGTTCGACTCTTTGCGACCCCATAGACTGGAGGCCACCAGGCTCCTCTGTCCATGGGATTTCCCAAGCAAGAATACTGGAGTGGGTTGCTATTTCCGTCTCCAGGGCATTTTCCTGATCCAGGGATCAAACTCATGTCACCTGTGTCTCCTGTACCTCATTCGTTGGCAGGCTGATTCTTTACCACAAGCACCACCTGGGAAGCCTTTATAGTGATTCTTAAATCAACATCTCTATATTGCAGAAAAGTTAAGACTTCATGCCTGTTTCCTAATCCAGGAGAAAAGTCATCAGTTCAGTTCAGTCTCTCAGTCGTGTCCGACTGTTTGCAACCCCATGAATCGCAGCACGCCAGGCCTCCCTGTCCATTACCAACTACCAGAGTTCACTCAGACTCACGTCCATCGAGTCAGTGATGCCATCCAGCCATCTCATCCACTGTTGTCCCCTTCTCCTCCTGCCCCCAATCCCTCCCAGCATCAGAGTCTTTTCCAATGAGTCAACTCTTCGCATGAGGTGGCCAAAGTACTGGAGTTTCAGCTTTAGCATCATTCCTTCCAAGGAAATCCCAGGGCTGATCTCCTTCAGAATGGACTGGTTGGATCTCCTTGCAGTCCAAGGGACTCTCAAAGAGTCTTCTCCAACACCACAGTTCAAAAGCATCAATTCTATGGCACTCAGCCTTCTTCACAGTCCCAACTCTCACATCCATACATGACTACTGGAAAAACCATAGCCTTGACTAGATGGACCTTAGTCGGCAAAGTAATGTCTCTGCTTTTCAATATACTATCTAGGTTGGTCATAACTTTTCTTCCAAGGAGTAAGCGCCTTTTCATTTCCTGGCTGCAGTGACCATCTGCAGTGATTTTGGAGCCCAAAGAAATAAAGTCTGACACTGTTTCCACTGTTTTCCCGTCTATTTCCCATGAAGTGATGCGACTGGATGCCATGATCTTTGTTTTCTTTTTTTTTTTTCTTGTTTGTTAAATCAAGCTTTATTGATAAAATGGAATTCAGAATATCTTACTAGGAACAGCAGCAGGCCCAGCCAATCATGATAGCAAAAATGTGGCAGTCTCCTACTATTTGTAGGAAGCTGCTGCTTATCAATTAGTAATTAAATGTAAGGACTTGTAAAAGAGGTGCAAAGAATCAAGGCATTTTAGCCCCAAGATTGATATTCTTATGAATATACTCTATTACCTGCAATACTCATGGCAACAAGGAGAGAACCTAAAAGACAGTTAAATGAAGGGATCAACTTTATCAACAATTCCAATCCCACTGCCAAGAACATTAAAAGAGTTTTCAATTAACTCCCTGGATATTCAGCTTTGTAGTAATATTTTGGAATAATTCTCCATAATCAGGTGCACATGTGAGTGTCTAGCTGACACAGCTGCTGCTCTTCCTGTCCCAACCCCAAGTCCAAACACAACATGACCTGAAAGGGCTATATATCTGTTGCATCACACAATAAGCCAAATATTTCTTATAACTTCGATAGTGATTTAAAGCAGTTCATAATTAAATATGAGCATTTTGTACAAGGACAATTACACTTTACAAAAAACAAAATCATACAACAAAAATTGCTGGAGTCTGATTTACAACATATGAATTATGGTTTGAAATCACGTTTACATAAGTCTCAAATTTACAACAACAACAAAAAATCAGTTCTGGCCTAGCTGTTGTACTGCTGAAGTTCTGTGGTGTCATCACTCTCACCCACGTCATATATGCCCTTCTTTAAAGTTGAGGATGTATGTTTAAAAGGTTCAATGAAGTTGAGCTGCACTCTCCTTTGGAGGTGAAGGTAAACTCCGTGGCTAGATGAGCAGTTTTACCACATATCATCAGTTGATGTAGAGTCGGTGTCATCATTTTTATATGGATTCAGTCTATTGTAAACGGCTTCAATTACATTCCGCTTGCTTGCCAGTTCACCCCCTGGTGGGAGGCTGGGTATGTTCTCACTCGCTAATGTGCGCATCACATGGACTAAGTCAGGGACGCCTTCCCCCTGCTTCTTTATGATTTCTTCTACTCTGCTTTCCAGGTATTTGTCCAACTCTTCCTCCTTCTTCACTGCTTCTGGTGATACTTTGGGCGCATTTGGAAAACAGATCAATATCACACTCATGTTGTCTCGACTTCCCTTATACAAACAGGTGTCGACTACTTCATTGCAAGCTGCTCTCTGTGACCTTTTCCATGGACACATTTGTAATCAAAGTCCCCAAGGGCCCTCGACACAGCCAGAGAGCCATTCACCCGCTGAATCATTACAGAACCACCTGCATTCTGAATTCGTTCTTTTTCCAGCGGATTACTTGGTTTGTGATCTTGTGTGAAGAAGTAAACTTTCCTGTTCCTACGCAGTAACCCTCTTGAGTCTCCACAGTTAATGAAGTAGGTGTGTTGAGGAGAAATGAGGACACCCACAGCTGTTGACCCACTTCTGTCAGCACCGTGTTTCTTCCCCGACATAACTCTCATATGTTCATCAATCTCCAGGAAACCTGTTCTGATTCCATTCTTCACATTTTCCACAGAAGGTGCTCCTGCAGACCCTTTAAAATCCTGGTTATTGGTGATGTGATCTAACAAATGCTCACAGCAGTATTTGGCAACCTGAGAACCAGCATGCCCATCATACACAGCAAAGAACGACCATGTTTCAAGTCCACTCGGCAAACCGATCACAGCAGTATGTGCATCCTCCATTTCAACTCGCCAGCCTTGCATGCTGCTTAGCCCATATCGCAGCCCATTACCCTGCCCCTGGGCATTATGTTTTTCCATCTTTGGTTTGTCTAAAAATGCTCCCATTATGTCTTGATTCTCTAGGTGCGGAGCAGCCGCGGACGGGCAAGTCCCTGGTCCGCCGAGGCGGCGGCGGCGGCGACGGCGGCTGGGGAGGGGGCGGGAGGGGGGTCACCGCGGCGGCGGCCGGCCAGGTCAGGCCGGGGAGGGGGCGGAGGAGGGGAGAAGCCGGGCTGCGTCCGGGCCCCAGGCTCTCTGCGCCCTCGCGGCTCAGATCATCCGGGGCGTTGGAGCGGGAGGCGGAGAGCGGGTCCGGGAGGAGGAAGAGCCGAAGAGTCATAGCTTTCGCGCCCCACCTGCCTGGCGCCCCCCACCCCCCCTCCCCAACCACCGGTTCCCGAGCTGCAGCCGCCGGAGCACCCGAAGCTGCAAGCCGGGCGGGCACCGAGACCACAGCTGATCTTTGCTTTCTGAACGTTGAGCTTTAAGCCAACTCTTTCACTCTCCTCTTTTACTTTCATCAAGAGGCTTTTTAGTTGCTCTTCACTTTCTGCCATAAGGTGGTGTCATGGTATTTCCCATTCCTCCACATTCTATAAATAAAACCAATGGTAATGCTTTATTTCTTGTGGAAAAAGAATTTAAGGATCATTCCTAAAGTAACATGCAGTCCAGCTGTGAAGTGATGCTTAAATTTTCTGGATTTTTAAATGTATATTTCACCATATCCCAATAGTAGGTCATGTGTTCACCCTACTATGCAGCCATCCAAGTGTTAGTTCCAGGCTGGGAAACGTAGACTAAAAGCCATGTAGATAGAGGCCAACCTCAGAGATACTGTGGGCTGGGTTCCAGACCAGGGAAATAAAGTAAATTTCACAATAAAGGGAATCACACAAACTTTTTCATTTCCACTGCACATAATATTGTGTTGACATGGAAGTCTGTTAAGTGTGCAATACCTTCATGTCTAAATAAACAATGTCCAGACCTTAATACACAACACTTTGTTTCTAAAATAAAATATGTTGAGCATCATCTGAGCCTCCAGTGAGTCACCATGTTTTTGCTGGTGGAGGGTCCTGTCTCAGGGTCTGTAGCTACTGACTAATCAGGGTGGCGGTTGCTGAGGGTGCTGGTGGGTGGCACAATTTCTGAAAATAGGACAACAGTGAAGTTTGCCACATCATTTGACTCTTCCTTTCACAGAAGGATTCTCTGAGCAGCAATGCTCTTTGACAGCGTTTTACCCATAGCAGAACTTCTTCCAAAATTGGAGGTAATCCTCTCAAATCCTCCTCCTGCCTTTTCAACTCAATTTATTCTAAACTTAAAAGATTCTAAGTCCTTTGTTGTCATTTCAACAATCTTCACAGAATCTTCACTGGGAGTAGATTTTATATCAAGAAACCACTTTGTTTGCTCATCCATTAGAGTCAACTCTCATTTATTCCAATTTTATCATTAGATTGCAACAGTCAGTCCCATCTTTACATTAGGCTCCACTTTAATTCTAGCTCTCTTGCTATTTTCACCACATCTGTAGCTACTTCTTCAACAGTGAACTCTTGAATCCCTCAAAGTCATCTAAGAAGGTTAAAATCAACTTCTTCTAAATTTCTATTAATGTTGAAATCTCAACCTCTGTTCATGAATCACGAATGTTTTGGGTGGAACTTATAATCCTGATTTCGCTTGAGAAAGTTTTCAATTGACTTTGCCCAGATCCATCAGAGGAATCACTATTTGTGGCAGCTATAGCCTTACAGAAACTGTTTCCTAAATGCCACGACCTGAACATCATGACTACTCCTTGATTCATGGGCTGCAGAACAGATGATGTGTTACCAGGTGTGAAAACAATGTGAATCTCATTGCACTTCTCCATCAGGGCCCTTGGGTGCTTTCTCAATGAGCAGTGATATCTTGAAGGGAATCCTTTTTTGGGAGCACTAGGTCTCCACTGCAGATTTACTATTTTTGGTAATCGGTGTTGTAAACAGAGATGCTGTCATCTCGACTTTGTTGTTCCATTTGCAGAGCACAGGCAGAGCAGATTTAGCAGAATTCTGAAAGTCACTAGGATTTTCAGAAGGTAAGTGAGGCTTGGCTTCAAGTCACCAGCTGCATTAGGCCCTAACAAGAGAGTCAGCCTAGCCTTTGAATCTTTGAAGCCAGGCACTGAGTTCTCCTTGCTAGCCATGCAAATCCTCGGGGGCATCTTCTTCCAATAGAACACTCTTTTCTCTACACTGGAAAGCTCTAATTTAGGACAGCCATCTTCAGGATTATTTTATTAGCTCCTCTGGATGACTTGCTGCAGCTTCGGCATCAACTCTCTCTCTTCCACTCTGTGCTTAAATTACGAAGATGGCTTCTTTCCTTAAAACTCATGAACCAACCTCTACTGGCTTTCAACTCTTTTTTCCTGCAGCTTCCTCACCTCTTTCAGGCTTCATAGACTTGAAGCAAGCTAGGGCCTTGCTCTGGATTAGGCTTTGGCCTAAGGCAGTGTTGTGATCTTTCCTCCAGTCCACTGAAAGATTCTCCGTATCAGCAGGAAGGCTGTTTTGCTATCTTCTCCTTTGTGTGGTCACTGGAGGAGCATTTTTGATTTCCTTTAAGAACATTTCCTTTGCCTTGACAACTTGACTATTAGGGGGAAGAGGCCTCGTTTCTGGCCCCCCATCTTGGCTTTGACATGCCTTCTTCAAAAGCTTAACCATTTCTATCTTTGGATTTAAAGTGAGAGAGGCGTGATTCTTCCTGTCAATGGGACATGTAGAGGTAATGTTATTAATTGGCCCAATTTCGATAGGCTGTGTCTCAGGGACTCAGGAGTCTCAAGAGAGAGATGGACGGGTCAACGGAGCAGTCAGGACACACACACATATCGGATGGCAATGTGCCCATGGATCCTGGCAGCTCAAAACAATTGCAATACTAACATGAAAGATCATTGATCACACAAAGGCAAAATCAAGATGGCCAAGAAGGACGCCCTGAGCTCCACTCTCCCATGAACACACCAAAACTGCCACCACATACAGAACAGCTCTCTTTTTGAGAAAATGACCTAAAACCAGCAGAACATCCCCTCTACAACCAGCATAGAGAAAGAACCACGCTGAGAAGGGCAGGAGCAGAAAAGAAGGCATCTAGTCAGGACCCTTTGGCCAGGTACTCTCCAACAGAGGGGTCATCACAAACTGGAGCATTCTGCCTAAGGAGCAGGAGGTTTTGGCCCTACATCAGGCACCCCAGCCCTGGGGCTGCGCTGGGAGAACCAGCACCACATCCCTACTCCCTCACTCCTGTTTTAGAAACCAAGAGGGTTTATGATCTGGAGCACTGGAGGACTGTGGGAAATGGAGACTCCACTCTTAGAGACCATGGGCACAGAATTACTTGCTTCCGGCCCCAGCAGTCAGCAGATTGCAAAGTGTCTGGTGCTCTGGCCAGCATTTGGAGACCATGCCTAGCATTGGCTGGGGCTCACAGCCAAAAGAGTTCCAGACAGGAGCCTCCTGGCAAACCATCCCCCCACCAACACACACACAGACACACAGGGAGAGGCCAAAGCTTGGCTCTAGTCAATCTCTCAGCTCTGCCCCACCTCCATGTGACGCCAGCCCAGGCTAAGACAATCACTGCAGGTCCCTGGGATCCTGATGAGTTGTGTGACTGCATTGCCACACGCACGCTTATCTGAAGCCCTGACTCACACCCAGTCTGGCACCAGGCTCTACCTTGGGGTCACCCAGCTGCCGCCCACGGAGAGCTCCAACCTCGTGAATCAGCAGGTGCAAAGGAGACAAGAAGGTTCTCAATGGACTCACTAGAGTCTCTGTGTGGGACGGACCTGTGCTAGGAGGCTGGTTGGAGGACAAGAGACCCACAAGGGTGCGCTGGACTCAGGGTTGGGTGGGGCAAGAGCTTGGTGGGGCCAGGTGAGCTGCGTGGGAAGAGACTCCCTTATGAAGGGCTGGGGGCAACAGCCTGGGTTGAATCCCCCAGAGGAGGCAACCTGGAAGCCCCTGGTAGACTCAGACCACAGGGAGGAAGGACTGGGAGAACAGGAGGAAGTCAGAGGCTGCCGCCACAGATGGGCCGGGTCGGCCCCGGGTGAGGAGCACAGGCTCCAGGGACCTGGGCACCCAGACTCACCCCATGCATACCCCTGACCCCCGGGCTTACTCCACATCCCCAGGCGTGAGATCAGAGGTGGAGGGCTGGGGAGGTTGCAATTAGTACCTGAGGCAGTTTCATGGATGTGGACTATAGATACCTCCAGAAACAGGAATCGGGACAAAATTCTGACTGTGCTAGATTCTTCATCTTGCCATGCCTCAACTTACACATTTGTCAATGGGAAATGCTACCTACAGGAATGAACAGAGGCTGAACATTCATTTAGGACCTGAGGAGATTATGCAGGTGGCCCCGAGTGTGTATATGCTGAGGACTCGCCAACCCCTGTCTCAGGAGTTGTTGTTGTTTAGTCACTAAGTCGTATCTCTGTGATCATGTGGACTGTATGCCTCTAGCCTCCTCTGTCCATGGGATTTTCTCAGGCAAGAATATTGGAGTGTGTTGCCATTTCCTCCTCCAGGGGATCTTCCCCATCCAGGGATGGAACAGACATCTCCCACATTGACAGGCAGACTCTTCACCACTGAGCCACCTAGGAAGCCCCTTAACAGGTGTTTTTGTCGCTAAAAGAAACACAGGGAACATGGGGATCCAGAGAAGGGGCTGGATAGAAGAAAGGTGAGGGACAGATCATTGAAATTTTGAGGAACACCAGTCCCACAGAGGGTGTGGGGAGCCCCCAGGAGAGACTCCAGTGGGAGGACTCTGGGGACTGATTCCCTTCTCCACTGGCCAACCAGGCTCCTCCCTAAGGGTGGGTCACCCCGGGGCTCCAGGTGGCAAGGGGTGCTGGCACCAACTTCAGTCATGCTTCCTGGTCCTGCTTCTGCAGGCCAACTGTGCCCACGAAGCAAGGGTGGTGAGCTCCTGGTCAACCTGCTGGGAGAGGGCGGGGATGATGCATTATAACCAGAGAGCAGGACCAAGCTGCCTTGATTAGAGAGCCCACGGGCATGGTGTAGCCTCCACCTCCTCCTCCTCAATCCGTAGGTCAGCTCCTTTCCTTGTTGGCAGCTGCTGGGCTGGTTGGCCACTTTCAGGCCAGCGAAAGGGCAAACTGGTTGAAATAGCAATGCTCAGACAATGGGAGGTGGGGAGGCGAGAGGACAAGGAGAGCATGGCAGGAAACACGGCCATCCCTAAGCTCCCAGCCCCTCAGCCATGCCTCCAGGAGTGGGAGCCCCCGTGGCAAGGCTGGGACAGGAGACCTTCCTGAGGGGAGGAACCCAGACACCCCCTGAAAAGCACACACCACTCATCTCATCTGTCCACACAAACCCTTCTCCTCCACACGACCCCCTGCCCTTGACTCCCAGGCCTCTTTACCAGCCATGAAACACCGGTGCCTTCCCGGGCTCTCCCTTCCCCAGACACATCCTCTTAGTGGCCACAGCCCCTCCCCCGCAGCTCACTAAATTCATTCCACATCTCTGCATCTGGAGAAGCCCAGGGCCTCCAATACCTTCCCACCTGTGAAGGGACATGAATCACATTCTCCATCACTGACATCTTATCCCCTTGCCTGAGGATTCACCCTAACAAAAGCCTCCCAGCCTGGTCCCCAGGAGCGACGGGAGCCCATTCTTCCAAAGTGTGACATGGGGCTTGAGGATGAGGAGGAGCACCCCCACTTCTGCCCTTTGGTCCCACATTCATATCGTCCACAGACTGTGGAGATGGCAGCCTATAATGGCTATTGATTAAGACAGGAGCTGGGGAACTCTTCTACAGAAGACAAAGCTATTCGTCTCTTCAGGCCTTTTGGCGTCTGTCTCTGTGCACGTCCAGGTTTGTGGTGGGACAACAGGCAAAGACAACGTGAAAAACCAAAGGAACCCCTCTGACCACGGCCCTGGTTTGCAAACCCCAGCACTGGGTGACTCATCACCTGGGGAATTATCCAGCAGCTGCCTCGGCTGCCTGTTTATGAATCCCAACTCTGCCCTGTCTGCCTTGTAGCCTCTGGTGGTGGGAATGTGATAGGAGGGTGGGTCCTGCAGTTACAGGCTAATGCCCCCCTCCTCTGCTGTAGAGTGGCTTCCTGGGTCCAAGGGGCCATGGGGACCCTGTGTAACCACAGAGGTGAGCAAAGGATTGGGAGGTACCACAGTTCTGGTGTCAGGTCTTGGTCCCCTGCTGGTCATCTTACATGTCCCCTGTGGCCCTGCTTATGCCAAACCACACGATCACTTCTATCCTATGACAGCTGACCTCTCAGTAACGATTACCAAGTGGATGAGCCCAGTTCATCAAGACCAGAGGTCCCTTCTCTACCAGACTCAGGACCATATCAGTAGCCATGGTTAAATGTTAGGCTTTCCTCACTCAAGTGGCGTGGTCGTGCCTCTGACCCTGTGGGGCTGGGTTGTGATGCTCTGATTAGAATGTCACAAGCTGTCTCTGGGGGAGGGCATGGCAACCCACACTGGTATTCTTACCCAGAGAATCCCATGGACAGAGGGACCTGGTGGGCTACAGTCCATGGGGTCGCAAAGAGTCAGACATGACTGAAGTGACCTAGCAGGCAGGCAGGCTACCTCTGGCACGTTTTCCCCACTGATGGACTTCTGTGTCATGGGTGCTGCAGGGTCCTAGGGTCCCAGTGGCAGATCCCGCCACACTCCTTCCTTCATGTCCTTTCCATGAACACCTTCCACAGCTGAGTTGCGCAGTTGCAGAGGCCTCTGGTCAGCAAATCCTGAAATATTTAGTGTCCGGCCATTGATAGAAATGCTTTAGACCAGGCAGATGTAAAAAGGAGATGTGAAGGGATCACAGCCCTGCATGCTTTCAGGTTATGATTGTTCACTAATCTCTGTCATTTTACCCAGAAAAGGGTGGTCTCGCAACATTCTGTTTGTAGCAAAGGAAAGGCAATATGAGAATGTACTCGTACTTCTCAACTATGGCAGCCTTCACCCCATTCCTAACTACAGAGACTTTTCCATCACTGGTTCAAATCTGGAGAATGTGAAATAACCACTGTGTGGGTCTTCACACACCGTGAGACCCCTGTAAGCAGGATGCAGGGCGGTTATGTACTCAGTACCCTGCATCTCGTGCATCACATTAACAACTGCGGGGCCGTGATGATGCTTCAGATCCCTGGACATGATGTGAGTCACACCCTGAGTCCATAGGAATGTGGGGTGGCTTCTGCTTCCCAGTGAGCACTTAGCTGAGTCAATGGCCACATGACTCCCAGGGATGGGGAAGGCCAGAGAACCGCAGCACTGCGCTTGCCATAGTGATGTGGGCCCGCCTGCTGGAAACTGCATCTCTCTCAGGTAACGGGTTCTCGGTTCTGATAACTGGCTCAGTTCTAGAAACTGGGCAAAGTATCCAGACAAGCTATTGCGATGGCTGTTTTGAGTCCTGATCATCCGGCTTGTGTTCTATTTTCTTTTCGTTTCTTGGGTTTTTTGTTTTTTGGTCGGCTGCCTGGTTTTTGGGATCTTAGCTCCCTGACCAGTGATCAAACCGGGCACCTGGCAGTGAAAGCCCGAAGTCCTAACCAGTGGAGCCCCAGGGCATTCCCTGTCTCATTCCTTTCAGTCGTGCAGTTTGTGTCCAGGTTGGCCGCCCATCCGGGTGTTTGCCTCTAGGATCGCCCTGTTCTGGGAACCAGCATCATACTCTCTGCAGTCAGGACCTGGCTGGCCTTCCCATCTCTCTACTCATATCAACCATTGTGCCTGCTTTGTTCCTGACACGGCGCATCCCCACCTAGAATCTGCATATGTTCAACACCTGTTTCTGCTGGAAGCCCATTGGAGACACCATCTCCGAGCAGCATCCTGACCTTCAGCAAAAGCCCTCCTGTGTTACTGACCAGGGCTCCTGGACTCGATCAATAGAAGTTGGTAAAAGGCCAGACACAAATTCAGGGGGGAAAAAAGCTTTATTGGGGCTCATGAGGGAGCAAAAACAAGTAACATGTTCCCTTGCTGGCTCCAGAGGATGGGGGAGCCAGTCCTGCATATGAGATGAGGGTGGGGGAGGGTCCTGGGTTCAGGCCAGAGAGGGTGAGCTGGGTGTTTGTTCCCCCTTGGTGGTGCTGTGTGCAGGAATCATGACCAGTACCCTGCTTTTGCTCCTGGCTGCTCTGAAATCCCCTTGGGTTTTTGGTCTATTTGTATCTTGTTGTTGATTATTCTCTCCAGCTGCACATGTATGCAATTATTTTTAGCCCCTTATAATTTCTTTGTATTGTGATGCTTGATGTGACTTTTGTCCAGGTACACTCACTGTAGCAAACTGTCCCAGCCTGTCTCGTTACCTACTGAAGGGTTCTACACCCTTATTCTTAACAGTTAAGGGGCCAAAGCTTTCTTCTATCAAAACTCCCTGCTGGACAGGGATCACTGAACTAAGCCTCCCCTCAAGGTGCAGAAGTCCCTCACAAGTACCTACATGGATCGGGGCCACCCTCCACTGGAACGGGCTGTATTCCTTGAGCCACCATGAGTGTTATTTCAAACTGGTAGATCCTACAGACACAAAGTCAATCAAAAGGTTAAATAAACAAGGACTAGAAAGGAAAAAACAGGTCAACTTTTAGAAGACTTTCTTTTTTAAAACTCTTAGCAGAGGCAAAATCTCCCATGACACAATTGTGTCGTCCCTCTACCTGTATAAAGGTGCATATTTACACCTTAATATAAGGCGTAGTAGTATAAGTTGTCTATTTCCTTAATATTGATCTAGAGGGACCACAGTGAGCAGTGCTAAAGAGGGAGCTTAGTTCCCTGCCCAGGAATTGAACCTGGGGAGCTTGGCATAAAATGAGGAGTTCTAGACACTAAACACCAGGGGCAAGATGCAAAGTTCTCTTGGCTCTTACCATCTTTGAAAGCAAGAATGTTTCAAAGAGGCAAAAACTGTAAAAATAGGTACCAACGTTATTACTGAAGATATACAGAAAAACAGTTTGTTTATTTAAGACGGAAGCAAGGAGGAAATATAACCCAGAGAGGAGTGCAGGCATCCCGAATGAGCAGCACAAAGAAGCTAGGCTAGGGATTTAACACACACATACAGGGCTTCCCTTGTAGCTCAGTCAGTAAAGAATCTCCCTGCAGTGCAGGAAACCAGGGCTCGATCCTGGTTTGGGGAGATCCCCTGGAGAAGGAAATGGCAACCCACTCCAGTATCCTTGCCTGGAAAATCTCATGGACAGAGGAGTCTGGTGGGCTGTAGTCCATGGGGTTGCAAAGAGTCGGGCACGACTGAGCGACGAACACTTACTCACTTACATGTCTCTATCTTCCCTGGTGGCTCAGTTGCTAAAGAATTTGCCTGCAATGCAAGAGACCCAGGTTCAATCCCGGGTCGTGAAGATCTCCTGGAGAAGAAAATGGCAACCCATTCCAGAACTCCCTTGCCTGGAGATTTCCGTGAAAGAGGAGCTGGCAGCTGACAGTCCATGGGATCCCAAAGAGTCAGACATGACTGTGTAACTAACCTTCTTTCACTTTCACTTCCATACACTCATCTATTCTTCCCCAGCTCCCCTCCCATCCCCACCCAGGCTGCCACATAACATTGAGCAGAGTTCTATGTGCTATACAGTAGGTCCTTGCTGGTTATCCATTTTAAATAAATCAGTGTGTACATGTTGATCCCAGACTCCCTAACTATCCCTTTCCCCTCATCCTTTCCCCCTGGCAACCATAAATTCATTCTCTAAGTCTGTGAGTCTCTTTCTGTTTTGTAAGTAAGAGCACTTGTATCACGACTTTTTGGATTCCACATATAAGGGCCGTCAGAAGGTGCTTCTGCTTCCCTGTCTGACTTATGTTGTTCAATATGACAATCTCCAGGTCCATCCACATTGCTGCATATGGCATTATTTCATTCTTTCTGACGGCTGAGTAATACTACCGTGTGTATATGTCCCACATCTTCTTTATCCATTCACCTGTGGGTGGACGTTTAGGTGGCTTCCAGGTCCCGGCTACTGTGAGCAGCACTGTCGTGAACACAGGGTGCCCTCTCAGACCCTGTTTCCTCAGAATGTCCAGGTGCACTGAATCCCATAAGACGGAGAAATGGTGAAACATCATGACCTCTCTTGTGGGTTAGAAAACAAAAATATTAAATATTTCAAGTTTTCTGGAGTACAGAGATGTTGATTTAAATATCAGTAGCATAATAAATTGTTTTAAGCCACTAGGTTTTAGAGTAATTTATTATGCATAATAAAAAACTAATACAGAGAATTTCAATATAATTTAGGTCTATAAATATTACAGAAGTCTTTTGCTAAAATCAATTGATAAATGGTTAACTTGATGGATGACACTCTTTCTGTCCAAAGATGTTTGATGGTTGTCACATAGGGCTGTGACTTGTGATAGTTTGTCTAATAATAATCACAAACTCAAAAAACAATAAGACTATTTGATAATCCTTTACAGAACATTCAAATTATTTGAATAACATTAGAGAGACATTTCCAGGCAGGCTAAGAATTCCTAATTCTAGTAGATAATATTGAAAATGTTTATTTTCTGTTTGTGGAAGAAATATCATTTTCTGAGAATCGTCTGGAAAAGACCTCGTTACTTGGTGGTGGTGGCAGTAGCACTGTCACTAAAGATTTAATATTTGGAAATGCCAAAATTGTTTTCATTTTCTCTGATTATCATGAATTCAATCAGAAGAGACTAAGAAAAAGAGTTAAATCCTACCATAGACTTCAAAGCCCTAAGATAATCATGGCACTGTAGCAAGTAAGACAGATAAATAGAAAATACACTCTCAATGAATAGGTGAAGCAGAGGGGATTTTTTTAGGGAAGTGAAATTGTTCTATGTGATACTGTAATGGTGGATACTTGTCACTATACATTCATTAACATCCATAGAATACACAACATCAAGAGTGACACCTAATGCAAACTATGGGCTTCGGGTGATAATGATGTGCTAATGTTGGTTCCCTGATTTACAAAAATGTACCACTCTGGAGGTGCATGCTGATGGTTGGAGGGGCTGTGGGAATGGAGGGAGGGGATAAATGGGAACTTCACTGTACTTGTTCGATTTCACTGTGAAGCTACAACTGAACCTACAAGTGCTCTAAAAATGAAGTCTGTCAATAAGAGGAGAAAAACAGTTTCTGCCATCTAGGAATTTTTATCATTTGTTTAACAAATAGTTGCTTGGGTTTCCTTTTTCTATTCTTTTACACTCCATCTTTCCATGTTTTTATGCTTTATATGTCTTATAAATGGCACATAGTTTGGATTTGGGGTTTTATCTAATCCAGGAAGGTCTACACTTAATGAGGAATGTTGAACCATTCATATTTATGATTACTACAAATATATGTGGATTCATTTTCATTATTTTGAGTGTTCTAGATACTTCAATTTTTCTTTGCTTCTTCCCCCCCCTCTTTTTCTATTTTACATTTACTTGGGAAATATACATCTTATTTCAATTATTTTAGTAGAAAGATTTAATATACCTACCTGACTTTAATATTTTGAGTGTAATCACTCGCTTAGATTCCTCCTGACAAAGCAAAGTACTCAGAATTCTGTAACTCAAGATATATATCTGCAGTGCTCCAAGATAGGTCATATAATATTTAATTCCATTTTATTTATACTTTATACCACTTTATGCCCCCCTCTACTGTCATAATTGCTCTTATTATTATGGGGTTATTTTCAGACAGTCATTGGTTCTTTAAAATTAGCAACCTGTTTGCCAATTTCTTTGTTCAATGTGACTTCTTAGATACCGATTCTTCTTGCTAGGTTTCCTTCTTACAGAAGTGCATCTTTTAATTTTTAAAATTTAAAATTTATTTATTTTTTAAAGGAAGGATAATCACTTTATAGTATTGTGTTAGCTTCTGCCAAACATCAACCTGAATCACACATAGCATCTTTTAATATTAAGGGTTTGTGAATAGTCAACTCTTTCAGATTTTGTTGGAAAAAAATCTTTATTTCACCTTCAGTCTCAATAGATAGTAGTATGATTTTTTAAATTTTCCTGCCAGTCATTTGATTGTTCTTCCTTTGTCTACATTATCTGACTCTTAATTCCCCCTCAACCTTTAAATTTTCTCCTTCCAAATTTCACATTAGCATATGCTGAGCATTCTTACTCTCCTTCACTTTCCTTTAACCTGTATTTCACAATTTCTCTAGCTAAATTCTGGTGAAATATTTAAATCTATGTTCTAATTCCCTATTTCTTTAATTATGTCTTATCATAATGACTCAACTTGGCTCAGCCATGACTAGTATTTATACAGTGAAATTATTCAGCTAACTAGAGTTATAATGAAATTATAGTGGGAAAATGAGTGTTTATGAAATGTTCACTTGTGTGGTGAGGGTGAAGAGATCTAAAAGAGCTAAGTCTTGACTTAGGATAGTGAAAAAATAATTAGATAATTCCTACAAGTTAAAAAAGAATAGACATCAAAAAAATTAAGAAGTTGAAAAGTTACCTTCAAAGAAGGAAAAGGAGTGAAATAGAGGCTGGGGACTGATATTTAGTCATAAATCTCAAAAAAGACGTCCTTTTCATTATGGAGGACTGGAATGCAAAAGTAGGAAGTCAAGAAACACCTGGAGTAACAGGAAAATTTGGTCTTGGAATACAGAATGAGGCAGGGCAACGGCTAATAGAGTTTTGCCAAGAAAATGCACTGGTCATAGCAAACACCTTCTTCCAACAAAAGAGAAGACTCTACACATGGACATCACCAGATGGTCAACACCGAAATCAGATTGATTATATTCTTTGCAGCCAAAGAGGGAGAAGCTCTATACAGTCAGCAAAAACAAGACCAGGAGATGACTGTGGCTCAGATCATGAACTCCTTATTACCAAACTCAGACTTAAATTGAAGAAAGTAGGGAAAACTGCTAGACCATTCAGGTATGACCTAAATCAAATCCCTTATGATTATACAGTGGAAGTGAGAAATAGATTTAAGGGCCTAGATCTGATAGATAGAGTGCCTGATGAACTATGGAATGAGGTTCGTGACATTGTACAGGAGACAGGGATCAAGACCATCCCCATGGAAAAGAAATGCAAAAAAGCAAAATGGCCGTTTGGGGAGGCCTTACAAATAGCTGTGAAAAGGAGAGAGGCACAAAGCAAAAGAGAAAAGGAAAGATAAAAGCATCTGAATGCAGAGTTCCACAGAATAGCAAGGAGAGATAAGAAAGCCTTCTTCAGCAATCAATGCAAAGAAATAGAGGAAAACAACAGAATGGGAAAGACTAGAGATCTCTTCAAGAAAATTAGAGATACCAAGGGAACATTGCATGCAAAGATGGGCTCAATAATGGACAGAAATGCTATGGACCTAACAGAAGAAGATATAAAGAAGAGGTGGCAAGAATACACAGAAGAACTGTACAAAAAAGATCTTCACGACCCAGATAATCATGATGATGTGATCACTCATCTAGAGCCAGACATCTTGGAAAGTGAAGTCAGGTGGGCCTTGGAAAGCATCACTACGAACAAAGCTAGTGGAGGTGATGGAATTCCAGTTGAGCTATTTCAAATCCTGAAAGATGATGCTGTGAAAGTGCTGCACTCAATGTGACAGCAAATTTGGAAAACTCAGCAGTGGCCACAGGACTGGAAAAGGTCAGTTTTCATTCCAATCCCAAAGAAAGGCAATGCCAAAGAATGCTCAAACCACCGCACAATTGCACTCATCTCACATGCTAGTAAAGTAATGCTCAAAATTCTCCAAGCCAGGCTTCAGCAATACGTGAATCGTGAGCTTCCTGATATACAAGCTGGTTTCAGAAAAGGCAGAGGAACCAGGGATCAAATTGCCAACATCTGCTGGATCATGGAGAAAGTGAGAGAGTTCCAGAAAAAAACATCAATTTCTGCTTTATTGACTATGCCAAAGCCTTTGACTGTGTGGATCACAAGAAACTGGAAAATTCTGACAGAGATGGGAATATCAGACCACCTGACCTGACTCTTGAGAAATCTCTAGACAGGTCAGGAAGCAACAGTTAGAACTGGACATGGAACAACAGACTGGTTCCAAATAGGAAAAGGAGTACATCAAGGCTATATATTGTTACCCTGCTTATTTAACTTATATGCAGAGTACATCATGAGAAACGCTGGACTGGAAGAAGCACAAGCTGGAATCAAGATTGCCAGGAGAATTATCAATCACCTCAGATACGCAGATGACACCACCCTTATGGCAGAAAGTGAAGAGGAACTAAAAGGCCTCTTGATGAAAGTGAAAGAGGAGAGTGAAAAAGTTGGCTTAAAGCTCAACATTCAGAAAATGAAGATCATGGCATCCGGTCCCATCACTTCATGGGAAATAGATGGGAAACAGGGGAAACAGTGTCAGACTTTATTTTTGGGGGGCTCCAAAATCACTGCCGATGGTGACTGCAGCCATGAAATTAAAAGACGCTTACTCGTTGAAAGAAAAGTTATGAGCAACCTAGATAGCATATTCAAAAGCAAAGATATTACTTTGTCGACTAAGGCCCGTCTAGTCAAGGCTATGGCTTTTCCAGTAGTCATGTATGGATGTGAGAGTTGGACTGTGAAGAAGGCTGAGCACAGAATAATTGATGCTTTTGAACTGTGGTGTTGGAGAAGACTCTTGAGTGTCCCTGGAACTGCAAGGAGAGCCAACCAGTCCATTCTGAAGAAGATCAGCCCTGGGATTTCTTTGGAAGGAATGATGCTAAAGCTGAAACTCCAGTACTTGGGCCACCTCATGCGAAGAGTTGACTCATTGGAAAAGACTCTGATGCTGGGAGGGATTGGGGGCAGGAGGAGAAGTGATGACAGAGGATGAGATGGCTGGATGGCATCACGGACTCGATGGACGTGAGTCTGAGTAAACTCCGGGAGTTGGTGATGCACAGGGTGGCCTGGTGTGCTGCGATTCATGGGGTCGCAAACAGTCGGACACGACTGAGCGACTGAACTGAACTGAAGTCTTGGGAATAGCAAGGAGAGATAAGAAAGATAAGAGAGATAAGAAAGCCTTCCTTACTCATCATTGCAAAGAAATAGAGGAAAACAATAGAATGGGAAAGACTAGAGATCTCTTCAGGAAAATTAGAGATACCAAGGGAACATTTCATGCAAAGATAAGCTCAATAAGGGACAGAAATGCTATGGACCTACCAGAAGCAGAAGATGTTAAGAAGAGGTGGCAACAATACACAGAAGAACTATACAAAAAAGATCTTCATGACCCAAATAACCACAACAGCAGCAGCAGCATAATAAATGGGCTTTCTCAGTGGCTCAGATGGTAAAGAATCTGCCTGCCAACACAGGAGACACAGCAGACGCGGGTTCAATCCCTGAGTTGGAGAGGTCCCCTGGAGAAGGAAATAGCAACCCACTTCAGTATTCTTGCCTGGAGAATCCCATGGACAGTGGAGCCTGGCAGGCTACAGTCCATAGGGTCACAAAGAGTTGGACCCGACTGAGTGACTAACACTTTCACTTTAAACATAATAAATTATTAAGGGAAACAGTCATAAATAAACCTTCACCTTATTGAAAATAGACTGAGGTGATTTCTCCGGACACAGAAAGAATCACTGAGTTCTGTAATAGCAGATGGTATTTTTCTTGCAATATCATTTGCAAGAACGAGGTCACGAGGCTGAGTCTAATTATCCACAGATTAGAATCAGATGATAAATGTCCTGTTTGTGGAGATTTCTTCACGTACTTGAATATTTCAGTGTGGAAATACCGTCACTTAGCACTAGGAGAAAGTGGCGAAATAAATTGTTCCTGGTTTTTTTTTTTTTTAAGATGCTGTGTAGGATTTCATCAAATGTGATAAAGCCCATGAGATGATTCATCTACTGTGTCATCGTAACCGGAAAACACTGAGGCTTCTTGGGGTCTGATCTCCTGGATCTAAAGTGAAGAGCAGGAGAAAGGCAGACAGAGCATCTGCTGCGCTTCCTGGGAGCACCATCTCCTGCAGAAAAGAAACAGGTGTTGGTCCAGGGGGCTGAGGAACTCCTGTCACTTTCCTGCGGCGGCCTCTCCCAAGCCCCCCTCCAGCCCCGTGCTCACTGAGGGGCTCCTATGTCTTCCACCCCCACCCCCACCCCAGGCCCAGCAGCTTCTTGTCACCTCCTCCTCCTTCCTGCATCACAGTCACCCCAGGCCCTGACACCCTCTGCTCAGGCTCAGGACTGGAGCCAGTGAGGAATTAATCCCTTTACTCAGGTTCGGATCCTCCCCGAGGGGGGCCTAAAGGACCAGGGAACAGGTCCCTAGAGAAGGGCCCCCGCTTCCTGACAGCCGTGGGGGACTGCAGGCAAACCTCTTTCCTTCGTTCCCCTCTAGCCTCGGAGCCAGCAGCACACACAGTTCTCAGGACCAGGATCCCTGCCCCCATCTCTTCCTGGTCCGGCAGGCTGGGCGCCTCCACTCCAGCTCAGGCCCACCCATCCTGTCACCTCTGCTCGAGGGAGGGCCGCTCAGTGATGGGGCTCTGGGTCCCCAGAGGAGGCTGCTGATGTGCAGGCTGAGTCACAACTGCAGCTGCTCCAGGATCACAGGCCTGGCCTCAGGCCTTTCCCCAGTTTGTCCTGTGGGGCTCCTGCCTTGCCTGCTGGATGCAGGCCACTTCCTGTGAGAACAGGTCTTTGGAGTTGGGTCTGCAAAGGCCTTCCCGCCCCTTCCTCCTGGGATGAGAGCCCGGCCCCTCTCATCTTGGCCCCTGGGTGGGTCCCCTCCCCGTTGACACAGCACATGGAGCCCCCATACTGCTCTCAGCCCCCGTGAGTCCTGCCCTCGCCCTGAGTGCCTGCTGTTCTCACACCACCTACCCTGGGCCCTGCCAGCCAGCAGTCTGTGCTCAGTCAGGGGACTTGGCTAAACCCTTTTAACTTCCAACAGGCCCTCAGCTACCCCCTCACTTCCCACTGTCCTCTGACAGTGAGGACCTTTCAGAACTGAGGCCTGAGCTTGTCTGAGTTCTTGCTCTCAGGTTATATGAGGCCTTGTTCACCTGCTCATTTCCAGGATGAGGAGGTTCAGTGAGGGGCAGGGCTTGGCTGGGATTTCCCTCCCCGTCCTCACACCAGGCCCCGTGCCCCTGTCTTCCCTCTGAATTCTGCCCTCAGTACCTCTTCTTGTAATGGATACAGGCGATTATGATGCCCATTATGACAAAACTGGTGAGAACCCCGGTGGTGATCCAGCTGATATGGTTGCTGGCTGTGGCCGTGGGCTGCACTGTAGAAGGTCCCGTGGTCAGTGATGCTGCAAAGAGAGTAAGAGTGAAGCCCTTGTCCAGACTCCATACTCAGCAGATGCCTCCTAGCCCCCTGACTCAGTACCCCTACTGTGCAGACAGCTTGCACCCATCACATGGAGGCCCCTGTGATAGGTCCTCAGGCCAGATGGGGGGAACGGAGGAGCCCAGTCCTCACAGGGCTTTGACAGCTAATGGGGGAGCAAGGTTTCCAACATAGCCACTCAGTCCCGCTGTGACATCAGAAACGGTGACCTGAGGATGCAGTCCTCAGGAGTTACAGCAGAGGCGGTATTGACAGATTTCCAGAAGAAGGACTGGTGACATTTAGAAGAAGATTCTGGAAAGAGGGTACAGTGAGAAATAAATCCCAGAAATCAAAAGATGTCTACAGGTTTGGGGTCAGCAAAAATCCATGTTCAGTCTTCCAAGGCCTGTGCTGTGAGGAGAGATGTCAGGAGTGGAAGAGGAAGGAGGGTGACAGAGCGTCCCCAGGCCATTGCTCTCCCAGGAACAACTCACCTCTGACGGATCACATTCTCAAACACACACACACACACACACACACACACACACACACACACACAGAGGGGTGGGTCTATGTCACCATGAGAGGACGACCACTTTCTCCTACTCTTGTCACTTACCCGAGGTCTTGAACATTTTCTCCCAGCGCACCAAGAAAGCCTGAAGCCAGGCCCGACAGTCTCCCATGGAGACCTTGAAGAAGTCTGTCACAGCCCTGTCATTCTCCCATTTCTCTCTCATCTGTCTCCCTCCAGGATGAACCACTGTCCAATGTCCATTCTCCGAATCAAAGAGGAGGCACAGTTGTCCATTGAAGCCAAACTCCCAGAATGCACTGGTGTGTCCATTGTCTTCACGCCAGCATGTCATCCTGGCCTGCAGGGTCAGAGGGCCTGATCCCACAGACGGAAAGAAAGAGCTCAGCCTCTGGGCTTGACAGATTCTTACCCACCTGGGTCCACCTCCCCTGGGCCCAGCTAATCTGGCCCTGGTCTCTCCTGCAACAGCTGCTCTTTCCACTGGACTACTAGGGAAGGACAATATCCAATTTTTTTTTTTTTTAACCCGAAAACAGTGGATGCAGCTAAGCCCCCAGTCTACTCCTGCATTTGGATTTTCTAACTCACCCTTGTCTGTGTGTTTCTCCGGTGTACCGTCAGGCATCTGCCCCTGGAGCAAGTCTCCAGTGTCTCTGAGTGTGACAGTCTGTGCTTCCCAGGCATTCATACTTTTCACTTCCTCTCCCAATGGACTCATGTACTTGATCTTAGCTGTACCACAGTCATAGGAGAGAAAGACCTTTTGATCAACTTCTCCTTGAACTTCACACCATGGCTGATCGTATCTGGGCTGAGGATCAATGGTGAAATTATAGGAAAGAGAATGAGGGTCTGTGAAGGCAAAACACAGTGAGGGTGAGGTTGGGGAAAAAAAGACCGTGAAGCCCCTTCCCCCAGTTATGTGAGAGCAGATTAAAGTGCAGGGCGGGCTGACAGAGCAATGACATCCCACAACACACACCATACAGCCAGTGCCCCTCCTCTCCTTGTGGAGAAGGAGGAGTCCCCTGCCTGGCAAAGATCACACATCCTGGCTGTGTCCCCTTGTCCACCAGGTCCATTCCCAGCATCATAACCTTTGCAGAGACGTGTCAGGCTGCTCTTCAGGAAAAGTCTAGATGACAGACGACTGTCAGAATCTAACCCCGTGTTCTGTGAGAGATGGGCAGCCTGTGGGAATGCTCCTGAGGAAGCAGGATCACAGGGAGAAGGGCAAAGAGGTGACGGGTGAGCACAGAACCCCAAGTTGGAGAAGGAAGAGTTAATAATTACGGGTCACAGGACTTAGCAAGGCTGGGGAGACACTGCTGATCTCCCACTAGGATGGGTCTCAGGAGCCTGGAGAAAGGCCTGGCCCACATGGCATGAAAGAGAAAGTCCAGAACTTCCGAGGCAGGTGGTAGAGGAGGGGATCCAAGGCTCGCAGATGTGAATCTGCCAGGCCAGACACGGTATGAAAGGGCAGGAAAGTGTCCAGGCCACCAGGCGCCATGGGAAAGCCTGATGGAGTCTATGGAGCCCGAGAGGAAAGTGTGGATGAGAAGCATCTCCAACAGCTCAAGGCTGACTTTTGTGGAAATCAGGGATAGTGGTAGGAGACCGTGTTCCCATCAGCTCCTGGCAGGAACAGGATGGAAAATGGGGAAAAATCAGATTCCAGGTGGATTGTTGTATGTCAGGAGCAAAGTTGGTACAATCGTCAAAGTGATTAGTGAAAGTCGCTAGTTGTGTCTGACTCTTGTAACCCCCATGGAGTCCATGGAATTCTCCAGGCCAGAATACTTCGGTGAGTAGCCTTTCCCTTCTCCAGAGGATCTTCCCAATTCAGGGATCGAACCCAGGTCTCCTGCATTGCAGGCGGATTCTTTACCAACTGAGCTATCAGGGAAGCTGAAAGTCATTAGAGAGGCCCAATGCCAGCCAGGCCCTGATTGCAGAGAGCACAATGCTGGCTCAGAGTGCAGGGTGATCCTAGAGACAGAGAGATGGTCAGTGAACCTGGATGCAAACTGCTTGATTGACAGAAAACAAGGAGAGACAAACACAAGACTGGATGATCAGCAGGCTGAAAGCAGCCATCCCTCCCAAACATCCCTACCAAAATTCCAGAACTGAGCTACTTTTCAGAAGGCATCACCAGAGAAAGAAGCCACGTCCCAGTGAGGAGGGCCCTTTCATCACCACAGCAAGTGCAGAAGTCCTTCCATTCTCTCCCGATGAGCCACATGGTTATTTACTGGGATAAGTAAGTCCAATACTTTGGCCTTACTGATGCGAAGAACTGACTCACTGGAAGAGACCCTGATGCTGGGAAAGATTGAAGGCCAGAGGAGAAGCGGACGACAGAGGATGAGTTGGCTGGATGGCATCACCGACACGATGCACATGAGTTTGAGTAAGCTCTGGGAGTTGGTGATGGACAGGGAAGCTTGGCAGGCTGCAGTCCATGGGGTTGCAAAGGGTCGGACACCACTGAGTGACTGAAGTGAGCTAGAACTACTCCCACATTCTTATGGGACCCAGTGTGTTACTAACATCACGCACAGGAACAGTAGCATGATCACGGCCCCCGTGCTGTGAAGAGATGCTCCGAGGACCAGGCAATTAATAGACACCTGTCTCAGGTCCTGCTAACGGTGGTTATCTCTGGGTCCACAGATCTACTCAGTGTCCATTGCACTTGTCCTGGACTTCTGACATGAATGGACAGTCTGTGTTGTTAGTAAACTACCATGGGTGAGGGTACCATAGTCGTGAATTCCACATTCACTCTTCTGACCCTGACTCACCATCCCCTGATACTACGTGTAAACAACATCATCTCCTGGAGGAAATCATGGAAATGAGTACCAACCTACAGTCACTCTAGGCCTGCAGAGCTCTGGTCCCTATCTTATCTCCACTGAATTACCACTGAGGTTCTAGGTTTCCTCTAATGGTACATATGAAACATTTCAGGCTTCGCAGACCCTAGGTCTCTGCTGCAACTGCTGTCCTGGCACAAAAGCAGTCACAATTGATGAATGATGAGTGTGGCTGGACCTGCTTCTTGGGCAGGTGACCCAACAGAACCGGTGACATCATAGCTATCTGTGTTTGGAAAGGTGCTACATGCTGTGTGAGGCATTTTACTTGGAAGCTCACAACACAGACTCCTAGTGTCCTGAAGAAAGTACACACCACCAGCAGTGAGAAAGCCCATACCATTCAGTGTGGCTCCTGGTATGGTCCTGGGGCCTGGCAGAGATGAGGCCTCTGGTCATGGAATGTCCTAGCAGCTGGGTCTTTGTGGAGGACTTCTCTTCTGACCAGGTAATCCATTCCACAGGCAATCTGACCTTGTGGACCAGGTCCTGTTGAGAAATTGCCTGCGGATTATTGGCCTCTACTACTTTGAGCTGCAGGCTCCCCTGGTGGCTCAGACAGTAAAGAATCTGCCTGCAATTCAGGAGACCTGAGTTTGATCCCTGGGTTGGAAAGATCACCTGGAGAAGAGAATAGCCACCCACTCCATTATTCTTGCCTGAAGAATTCCTCGGACAGAAGAGCCTGGTGGGCTACAGTCCATGGGGTGGCAAGAGTTGGACAGGACTGACTGGCTAATACACACACAGACACACAATTAGCAATGCTGTGAAAACTATTTACGAGTCTCCCAATTCATGTAAGGCAATATCACCAGGGGTTTTCTCTATCTTCTATATACACAAGGGAAATAGGAGGAAGATTTCTGTAACGAAGATCTCATAGCTTACAATGTTCAGTGAGAATCATTGTCACCTGAATTTCAGAAGCTTAATCTCTGTTTTTACAATCGATCGCTGTTCTTTATTTGGATCTTTTTCATCTACATAAATCCCATGGAAAATATGCCCTAAACTACCTTCTTGGAGTACATTCTGTCTGTGGATAGAGTTATCCTCTCCTTGGACATTTCGATATCCTTCACCTTTGCTCTGGCCCCCAAAAGAGTGGCACTTCTCAAAACACTCCTCTGCCCAGCCACAAGGCAGGATAACGGGATGGAAGTTCCACTGTTGGGTGTGTCTCCTCTCAGATACTGAGTCATCTGGGACATGGCTGAGACCACCTTTGGGAACTACTGGACACTGATGCTGTCTTTGAGTTCAATTCTTGTCATATTATGAAGGTGCAAAACAGCTAATATTATTACTACAGGAAATATAACTGCACGGCAAACCCCTGCGCTGATATAAAACACACGGGTAGAAGTAGCTGGAGCTGCATGAACAGGATCATAAACAGTTCTGCTAGTGGCTTTGTCTAAGACCGAAGTTTTTTGTAGCACATTTTCCTTCCTTTCAAATTTCTGAAGAAGGGAAGTTTTTGAAGAATTTACTGTCAAGTTGAGCTGCATCTAGTCTCATAACCTCATCATCTACTTTGCAGAAAAGGAAAGCTAGAGCCAATATAGTGCGTGGAAGTCCCCCCACCCCGTGCCCGTCGCACGCCGCCCCCCCCCCCCCCCCAAAGCAGAAATGCTGACCCGGGGCAGGTCCACGAAATTGTCTACTTGGAAACCTGCTTGTATTCAACTTGGACTCTGCAGACCAAGTGAAAGGCAGGACATCTGTTTTGCTGGGTTAAAGGACAGACGTGGTGCCCAACAAAGCCACTTCTCTACTAAAAAAGTTCTGCATCTAGACCAATGGGCCCAGGCACCTGGTCCCTGCTCAAGAAGAGGTTCGCACTGGCCCCGGGGTCGCGGGTGAGGCCCGGGGGCTGGGGGTGGAGCCCGGGGCCAGGGGTGGAGCCCGGGGACCGGGGGTGGAGCCCTGGGGCAGGGCGGGGCGGAGCCCTGGGGCTGGGGGTGGAGCCGTGATGCAAAGCCCTGGGGCCGGGGGTGGAGTCAGCAGCTGCCGGCCAGACAAGAGCACTCAAGAACGGTTAGGCCGGGAGTGCGCCGCCGCCGCCTCCTGGGCACTCGTGTCCACTCTGCATTTATAACTTACGGCCGGGAAAGAGCGCTGGTCCTTCAAGGGCCGGGAGATGGAGGGACCAGAAGGGTCTCTGTTGCCTAGGTCGGGGCGGGAGGGTGTGCTTTTCGGGGCGGGTCTGGGTCTCTTCTCCACGGGATGGCCGACTGGTCCCAAACGGCCCGGCTCCAGGGCTCCCACTTCCCAGGGGCAGTCTGGACCCTTGGGGGGTTTCAATCCTATTTCCTGCCGCGTCCCGGCCCCCTCTTCTCCCAGCGTCACTTCCCAAATTCCCGGCATTACTACTTCATCCAGGTGACCCTTGTTCTGGCCCAGAGAGCAGGCAAGAAGCCGGGAGGAGCCTCCGAGGACTAAATGGGCCAGGGAGGGGAAAGAGGTGGGGGCGGCGGCCCCACCCTGTAAAAAGTTTAGCGAAACCCCAGGACACCGCCCCTATCTCCTTCCCGGCTCATAACCCTTCCAAACTCCTCGCGTTCCCCCGCCACGCCCCGCGCAGGGTCATGCCCGAACTCACCGCTGGACGTTCCGCTGAACAAGATCATCGAAATCAAAACGACACTGGTCTTGGAGCCACCCATCTCTCCCTTTGCCACCTGGATCCCAATTTTTTAGGAGTGCGAGGCTGCCAAGCCAGAACCCGCGATCCTCTCCCGCTAGCCCACAGCTGCACCGCCCCAGGTTTCCTAGCAGTAACCACTAGGAACCCCCGCGTCGCCGGGGCTGGGCGGGGCATCCTAACAGTTCTTTCCCTTTCTATCCTGGCTTCCCTGTGTACTCCTCTGCCCACTTGTTTACGCGGTGCGTCAGCTTGCAATGGTGATAGGAGACCGCCTAGTTCTTGTTGCTGAAGCTGAAACGCCAGTACTTTGGCCACCTGATAAGAAGAAGTGACTCATTGGAAAAGACCCTGATGCTGGCAAGGATTGAAGTCGGTAGGAGAAGGGGATGACAGAGGATGAGATGGTTGGAAGGCATCACCGACTCGATGGACATGAGTTTGAGTAAAATCCGGGAGTTGGTGATGGGCTTGCAGTCCATGGGGTCGCAAAGAGTCAGACACGACTGAGCCACTGAACTTAAGGCTCTTGTTTCTCACCTTTTCCCTTATCAGTCTTGTCTCTTGTTCCTTATCAGATCAGGGGCACTCAAGCCAGTCATGTGAGTTGGGAGGAGACAAGGAACAAAAGAAAATTCTTGTTTGGGCCACTGGGTCGGGTCAGTCAGCGGACAAGCTTGTCCCTAAGTACCTGAATGGTCAGGGCATCAGTCGCAGTGAGGAAATCCCACCAGAGTCGCCATCTGTTACAGAAAGGGGGACTCCTTGCAGGGTCTGAGAGTGAGCTTTTGTCTAACATTGGGAAATTATTGGATCCACGAGACACGCATGCTGACAAGGCAAGAGGCTTTTTTGGGAAGGGGCTACAGGGTGGAAAGCAGTAGAGTAAGGGAACCCAGGAGCACTGCTCTGCCACATGATTTGTAGTCTCAGGGTCTTTGGTGATGGAATTAGTTTCTGGGTCATCTATGGTCAATCTTTCTGACTCAGGGTCGTCCCTGGTGTCAGAAATGTGTTCTGGTGAGCTTTATTGATATTTCTGAGAGTTTATTTATATAGTACTTACTTTCCCTTAACCCAATTATATCCAGCTCAGTTACAAAATCATTTTCATTTAAAGACAGAACCAGTAATCTCCTTGTTTTACTGCTTCGGTTTAAAAAATGCTATTTTTTCCCCCTCCCTCTGGGGGACCACAGATGGATCAGATGGTTCCTGAGAACCCAGGCGAAAGACTTACATTTTGGAGAGGAGAAATGGAAGCTCCCTTTTTTGTTTGTTTTGTTTTTAAAGCCTTCCAAAATGATTGTGAACAGTGACTGAAGCCATGAAATTGAAATATGCTTGCTCCTTGGAAGAAAAGCTATGACAAACCTAGACAGCATACTAAAAAGCAGAGACATCACTTTCCCAACAAAGGTCCCTATAGTCAAAGCTATGATTTTTTCAGTAGTCATGTATCAACGTGAGAGTTGGACCATAAGAAGGCTGAGAACTGAAGGATTGATGTTTTTGAGCTGTGGTGTTGAGGAAGACTCTTGAGAGTCCCTTGGACAGCAAGGAAATCAAACCAGTCAATCTTAAAGGAAATCAGTCCTGAATATTCATTGGAAGGACTGATGCTGCAGTTGAAGCTCCAGTACACTGGCCACCTGATGCGAAGAGATGATTCATTGGAAAAGACCTGGGAAAGATGCTGGGAAAGATTAAAGGCAGGAGGAGAAGGGGATGACAGAGGACAAGATGGTTGGATGGCATCACTGACTCAATCAACATGAGTGTGAGCAAGCTCCACGTGATGGTGAAGGACAAGGAAGCCTGGTTTGCTGCAGTCCACCGGGTTGCAAAGAGTCAGACATGCCTGAGTGACTGAACAACAAGTAACCCATGCCCACAATTGTAGCAGAGCTTTGTAGGAGCAATTGGGCAGAGAAAAGTACATAAAACAAAGATGTTTTTAAATTCACTGACTGAGAGAACCTACCAATGACAGAAAATTAACAAACAAGAAACAAAGAGAGGGTCTTACTGGGAAGCGGCCTCTGGGGCACTTTGTCCAGCCCAGTGCAACTCATCTCTCAACTGGGCCTTCTGCAAGGGGGCCAGTGGGAACCTCAAGCCTGAGGTGGGAACACAAAACAAACAAGTGGTGGTGAAAAAGGTGACCCAGCAGGGAGTCTCTTGGATGGAAAAGGACAGGAGTGGAGGTATGAGGACCAAGGGGGAGCAAAAGGGAGGAGGGACAGAAAAGGCTGAAAAACAGAAAGGGAGCCATTGCCTTTTCAACCCCTGCACTCTGCAGGTGTCTATTTATTCAGGAACCAACCTGCAGGCTTCCAGAAAGGGCCAGTGAGGGAGGGAGCACCCTGTCCACTGCCCACTGGGGTGATCAAGCCCAGAAACCAGCCCTTTGTACATCGGCTGTGGGCCTGCAGCCCAGAGGTGGGATTCTCACCCACGCATAAACTAGCATATAGAGAAATCTGCCAGTTCACTGAGTTCCCAACGGGACTTCTCTTGGCGGCAGGAAAATAGAAGTGAGAATATTGGTATGATCAGACATCCAGCCACTATCTAATAAGAGGTTTGAACCTCTATCATTCTCACAAATCTCCTATGAGGCAGAACCTGCTGGACCAAGACCTGCAGGGTATGAGGTGGGTCTCTCCCACCAGCTTGTCACCCATCAAAGTGAGCCATTGACAGCCAGAGGGAGCTTTGTCTCCTAAGTTGAGAGGAGTGATGCTGTCCTTGCCGAGGTCCACTCTCTCAGAAGGATAAGAAAGAGAGAGGAGAAGTGGAGAGATAATAGATGAGGGAAAGGGACAAAGGGTGAGGGGGAGTGTGATGCCTGAATGAGGGCCCTGAGGCCCCCAGGGGCCAGGAAGGCAGACCAACCAAACCTGGTGACTCTGAGCCAAGGTTCAGGCGGCCACTTGTCACCATGGGGAAGTTGCACCCTGAGGTCACAGAGATGCCCAGATGCTCTGGCAGAAAAGGGACAGTAGCCCTTCATGGTTGCCACAGAGTATGTTAACGATCAGGCTTCTTGGCTTCCTTAATCAATCAGTTCATTCAGTTCAGTTCATTCAATCGCTCAGTCATGTCTGACTCTCTGCGACCCCATGGACTGCAGCATGCCAGGCCTCCCTGTCCATGTCCAACTCACAGTGTTTACTCAAACTCGTGCCCATTGAGTCAATGATGCCACAGGGGCAGGGGCTCTGGGTTCGGCAGACTTGGGTATGGCTTGGTGCTGCAGACATGGGTATGGCATAAGTCCTCCTGGTGGAGGTCGCCATTAATCCCACAAAGAGCTGCCAGAACGTACACAGGACTGGGCAAATAGACTCTTGGAGGGCACAAACAGAACCTTAATCAATAGAAGTGGATAAGAGGCCAGATAAGAAATCCAGGCGAGGCTTCCCTGGGACACGTGCTGCAGTGTGAGGGCGCGAGCATGCACAAGGGGTCTCCTTGCTCATTCCCTTAAGGGGAAGGGTGGGGGGGGCAGGCTGGCCCCTTATATGGGATGAGTGTAGGGGCGGGCCAAGGGTTAGGACCTGAAGGATGGCTTAGGTGGCCTGCCCACCGTCATGGCAGTGCCCTGTGCAGGGATCATACCGTGTACCCTGCTTTTCCAGTTGGGTTTTTTATCTTTTCATTCATAATTAACCCCAACTTGGCATGCATGCAGTTATTTTCAGTCCCTTATAATTTCTTTGTATTTTGTTACAGGAGGAGATCATTGTCCAGGTGCAAGCACTAGAGCAAAGGTCCACAGATCCCAGGTTTCAAGTCCTGGCAGATCTCACTGGTGCTGTTGGACATGTTTCTCATCCGCGCTTTCCTCTTGGGCTCCATGGAGTCCATCAGGCTCTCCCATGGAGCTGGTGGACTGCACACGTTTCTACCCTTTCATACCGTGTCTGCCCTGGCAGATTCACTTCTCTGAGCCTTGGATCCCCTCCTCTCCCACCTGCTTCAGAAGTTCTGGACTTTCTGTTTCATGCCAGCTGGGCCAGGTCTTTCTCCAGGCTTCCAAGACCCATCCTAGTGTGAGATCAGCAGCATCTCCTTGGCCTTGCTAAGTCCTGTCCCCCTAATTGTGAACTCTCCCTTCCCCAGCTTTGGGTTCTGTTCTCATTCTCCCCCACTGTGATCCTGCTTCCTCAGGAGCAGCCCCCAAAGGCTCCTCATCTCTCCTCACGACACTCAGAGACATTCTCAAAGTCCTCTGTGTTTAGGCCTCTCCTTCTGAGCTGGCCTGGCCCACCTCTGGAAAAAATTGTGTCAGTTCATGCTAGGTGTGGAGCTTTTGAACACACTGGAGACAGGCATATCCAGGGCCATGTGATTTTTTCGCCTGATCAAGGCTTCCTCCTCTTCCTCAGCCAGTAACTAGGGTGTGTTTTGGGTAGGGGGCATAGACAGGGCTGTCCTGCTCTGTCAGCCAGCCCTGCAGCCCTACTCCGCTCTCACATAACTGGGGGAGGAGGCCTATGGGTCTTTTTCTCCCAACCTCACCCTCACTGTTTTGCCTTCACACATGCTCACTCTCTTTCCTATAATTTCACCATCAGTCCTCAGCCCAGACCTGGACAGCCATGGTGTGAGGTTCAAGTCCAGGTGGACGGAGAGGTTTTTCTCTCCTATGACTGTGTTCTTGCTAACATCACGTTCATGAGTCCCCTGGGAGAATTCTGGAGCTGAGGTCCCTATTGTTTTCTGAAAATTAGAGGGGAGCCTGGTTGATATATCCCCTAAAAATGTATTGGAGATGATCATTCTGAACAGGACTAACACAACAACAACAATCAAAAGGGACAGTAATGGAAGGTTGTCTTGATTCCTGATGTCTATTTTTATCTTATGTTCTTTCTTCATTTCCATCCATGGACCAGAGCTCTTCAATTTGTACTATTTACGCAGTTGGGGAGACTCCCTTTAGTGATCATGTATCTCTTACTGAGATAAAAGGTAAATATAAAATATATGTATAATATCTATGTTATAAATATAAATATATATATAAATGGTGGATCGGGGGGCTTCCCTGGTGGTCCAGTGGTAAAGACTCCATGCTTAGACTCTAGGGGTAGGAGTTTGATCCCTGGTTAAGGAACAAGATCCTAAATGCCTCATGGCACAGCCAGAAACTAAAAATGATGCATCTTAATTTCTATCTGGGGAAACTAAATTTTAAAGCTTAACCTTTAAATATTAAAACTAAAAAAATAATACAGTCCATTAAAGAAAATGCAGCAATATTCATTAAATTAGAAGTTCAAGGTGACATGGGGAAACAGTACAGATTCAAAGGCAGAAAAGATCATTAGTTACTGAACTACATGATGAAGTGTTTGAGGAAAATGTTGTATTGTCTTCAAGTTTGAAATGCATCAAGAAATAAGATACATTGATCTTATGAAGATACAAACCCTCCAGCACCATAATCTTGGACTTCCTCCCTACAGAACTGTAGAAAAGCCTGTGTTTGTTGTGTAAGCCATCCAGTCTGTGGTCCTCTGTATGGCAGGACCAGCTGACTAGTATAGGCTCCTGTGCTGTGCTGTGCCTAGTTGCTCAGTCCTGTCTGACTCTTTGTGACTCCACGTACTATAGCCCTCCAGGCTCCTCTGTCCACAGGAATTCTCCAGGCAAGAATACTGGAGTGAGTTGCCAGGCCCTCCTCCAAGGGATCTTCCCAATCCAGGAATCGAACCAGGGTCTCCTGCCTTGCAGGTGGATTCTTTACCAGCTGAGATACTTGGGAGCCAAATATAGGCTCCTACACTCCTACAGTGACTGGGAGATGCCAGTACTATCTCCTTGAATACTTCAGATTCAAAGAGATGGCTCCCAAGTCCAGCGCTCTAGAGCCTGCAGGCCATAACTGCCAAACCCAATTCCGTGACTACTGAACCCCACGTGCCTAAGGCCAGTGCTCCACAGCAAGAAAAGCCACCTGAGTAAGAAGCCCAAGCACTGCAACTAGAGAGGAGCCCCTGCTAGCTGCAGCAGGAGAAAGCCTGCACGCAGAAACATAGACCCAGGGCAACCAAAAACAAAAATCTGTAAATAGATGCCACTCCAAAATTCTTCCCTGTGAAATCCCTTGGATATAGGAGCCTAGCTGGCTACAGTCCATGAGGTCTGAAAGAGCTGGACATGACTTAGGGACTAAACAGCACCAACAGCAGCAAAGGAAGTTATAGCTTATTTGATAATACCCAGTAGAAAAGCTCATGTCACATAGACTGGCAAATCATTATACTTCACTGATTCCTTTTCCACTAGGTGTATAGCTTGTCTTACTTTCTCATTCTTCCTTTCATCTGGGTGGGCTTGGTCATAGAGTGTGCTAGCACATTTAAGTAATAAATGGCCTTAATAAGTCACCTTAAGAGAAAAAAAGAAACAGATGGCTCCCAGAGCTTTGAGAAAACAGGCCTGAGTTGTAAAACTGGTAAGAGAAAAAGTGACAACAAGATTTTGAAATAAAATGTTCTAAGAAAAGGGAAGTTAGAGGCCTAGAGCCAGGAATGAGCTCAAGCTTCATCTCAAGTTTAGTCCAGCTAAAAGAAATATTAAGGTTACCCTGGTCACACTTCTCAAAAAAAGCCAGTGTAAACCACACAGCAACTCACCTAAGGAAGAAAAAGTCCTCAATAGTCAGGATAAAGGAGGTCAAACCAAAGTCTCCAGAATGTCAATAAGATACAGATTAGCAAGTGATCACAATGATGATGATAAAAATAAAAGGTGAGTTTGATTCTGATATTTGCACCGACAAAAAACATGTGTGTTGAAACTTCATTTCTGTGTTAGAATAGAGGGATATTCCTCTATTATAAAATAGTAATAATAATAGGAATATTTTAATATTCCTTTATCATAAGACAGGAATATCCTGTTCCCTGACAATATTTCAGCCCATAATTTTACCATCTATTGATGATCCTGGACTGATAACATATTCATTAACTCTAGAAACAAGCAGTTACTGAACATGTAGTCATTCAATAAATATTTATTGGACTCTTGCTGAGAAATGGGAACTTGGCAGGCATGGAGACAGCAGCTGCCCCTGTTGACCATCTCCTCACACAGTGTGGCCAGGATCTCTCTCCGTGTCAACCACACTCTTCATCTGAACCATGGAGCACAGTAATTGAGTTCACTGACTATTTCCTCAGTTATTCTCACAAGGATGGCATGTAACCAGAACCAGTTTTAGATGTCTGGATGAGAAGTTAATTCACTGCACACTGTGAAATTAACTCCATACAGTTCTTCCAATTAACTAGATTGATGAAATCAGATGGAAGGGGGTTCAGTTATTCTGAGAACTCATTTTCTGGGTGTTGAGTATAGACCGTGGGAAAGTTTATGACCGGGGAGTCCCAGCCAGAATTCCCTCTTCTCCTCCTGCTTCTGTCACACCTGAGACAGGCTGGGACCTGGACTAAGGTCTCATCAAGCATCAAAATGCAAAGACACTATAAAGGGAGAAAAAGTGCTGCATGCAGGCACAGTTGGGACAATTATGAGCAACAAGATACAAAATAATCAAGCCCCAACTGCCACTACTGAAGTGTTGCGAGCAAAAGCAAGGTAGTGAGTATAAGCCGACACACAGCGCCACCAACGGGGTGGGCAGACCACCTAAGCTACGCCTTCTGCCTCACCCACGGATCCACCCCACCCTCAGCCCACATAAGGGACCAGCTTGTCCCCCTCAGGATCGAGCAAGGGAACTTGTTTCCCTTCCCTCAAACTGTAGCAAGAATTCTGATGAAACAGAGCGGGACCCTATGGTCCTTGCCCCGCCATGTCTTCAGCCTGCCTTTTGTCCGTGGAAAAGATTTAGCCACACACTAAGTTTAATCAGAGAACTGAGAAAATGAAAAAACTAAGGAAAATAGTCAACGGAGACCAAATAACAATAATGTAGTCATTAAGAGTAGTTAAGGACTGTGAGGTCCTTCTCAAGGGCTGTTGATAATATTCTGAGCTCTATCCTGTGAGCTGTCTTATAGATACATAAATTCCTACCAGTTGCTACATGATGACCAGACTATAGCCATGATACAAGCTGCCACAATTCCAAGAATTGTCCTCAAGGAGATGAGAACAAACCAGCCATGGAACCAAAGATTAACTGTACTTGAAACAATCAAGATGACTCTGGTCAGACCATCCATGACCAATCTGGAGATGACTGTCAGAGCTGACTGTGCTGTTTCTGCATGCAGCCCCCTCCCTCTGTCTATAAAAGTTCTTGCCCGCTGATTGTCAGTTGGAGGGAGTCAGCCTTTGGACAATGTCCATCCTTCCCACACCCCCCTCACCTCCATTTGTTGTTTAGTCGCTAAGTGTGTGACTCTTTGTGACCCCATGGACTGTAGCCTGCCAGACTCCTCTGTCCATGGGATTTTCCAGGCAAGAATACTGGGGTGGGTTGCTATTTCCTTCTGCAAGGAATCTTTCGGAGGCAGGGATTGAACCCACACCTCCTGCACTGACGGGTGGATTCTGGGCAGATTCTTTACCACTGATCCACCATGGAAATCCCCTACCCCCTTCCCCTCCACCATTGCTGGCATCCAAAATAAGGCAAACTTTCCTTTCCATCAACATGACCTCTTTAATGGCTTTCGAGTGGGAAGCAGCCAGACCCTAGTTTCAGGAACACCAATAAAACCAGCCTGAATTTCTCATCTGGCCTCTTATCAATTTCTATTGATTAAATAGCCAAGAGGAGTTACCCCACGTCCAAGGTAAGGAGTAATGGCTGTGCTTTGCTGGAGCAGCTGTGAAGAGATACCCCATGTCCAAGGTAAGAGAAACCCAAGTGAGATGGTAGGCACTAAGAGAAGGTGTCAGAGGGCAGACAGATGGAAACCACAATCACAGACAACTAGCCAATCTGATCACACAGACCACAGCCTCGTCTAACTCAGTGAAACCAAGCCATGCCGTGTTGGGCCACCCAAGATGGGCGGGTCACGGTGGAGAGGTCTGACAGAATATGATCCACTGGAGAAGGGAATGGCAAACCACTTCAGTATTCTTGCCTTGAGAACCCCATGAACAGTGTGAAAAAGCAAAAGGAAAGGACACTGAAAGATGAACTCCCCAGGTCCACAGGTGCCCAATATGCTACTGGAGATCAGTGGAGAAATAACTCCAGAAAGAATGAAGGGATGGAGCCAAAGAAAAACAACACCCAGTTGTGGACGGGTGATAGAAGCAAGGTTGGATGCTGTAAAGAGCAATATTGCATAGGAACCTGGAATGTTAGGTCCATGAATCAAGGCAAATTGGAAGTGGTCAAACAGGAGATGACAAGAGTGAATATCGACATTCTAGGAATCAGCAACTAAAATGGACTGGAACGGGTGAATTTAACTCAGGTGACCATTATATCTACTGCTATGGGCAGGAATCCCTCAGAAGAAATGAAGTAGCCATCATGGTCTACAAGAGTCCAAAATGCAGTACTTGGATGTAATATCAAAAATGACAGAATGATCTCTGTTCATTTCCAAGGCAAACATTCAATATCACAGTAAGGCAAGCCTATGCCCCAACCAGGAACGCTGAAGAAGCTGAAGGTGAACGGTTCTACGAAGACCTACAAGACCTGCTAGAACTAACACCTAAAGAAGATGTCCTTTTCATTATGGAGGACTGGAATTCAAAAGTAGGAAGTCAAGAAACACCTGGAGTAACAGGAAAATTTGGCCTTGGAGTACGGAATGAAGCAGGGCAAAGGCTAATAGAGTTTTCCCAAGAGAACACACTGGTCATAGCAAACACCCTCTTCCAATAACACAAGAGAAGACTCTATACATGGACATCACAGATGGTCAACACTGAAATCAGATTGATTATATTCTTTGCAGCCAAAGGTGGAAAAGCTCTATACAGTCAGCAAAAACAAGACCGGGAGCTGACTGTGGCTCATATCATGATCTCCTTATTGCCAAATTCAGACTGAAATTGAAGAAAGTAGGGGAAACCACTAGACCATTTAAGTATGACCTAAATCAAATCCCTTATGATTATACAGTGGAAGTGAGAAATAGATTTAAGGGACTAGATGTGATAGATAGAGTGCCTGATGAACTATGGACAGAAGCTTGTGACATTGTACAGGAGACAGGGGTCAAGACCATCCCCATGGGAAAGAAATGCAAAAACGTAAAATGGCTACTGGGGAGGCCTTATAAATAGCTGTGAAAAGAAGAGAAGTGAATAGAAAAGGAGAAAAGGAAAGACCTAAGCATCTGAATGCAGCGTTCCAAAGAATAGCAAGAAGAGAGACATAGGAAAGCCTTCCTCAGTGATCAATGCAAAGAAATAGAGGAAAACAACAGAATGGGAAAGACTGGAGATTTCTTCAAGAAAGTTAGAGATACCGAGGGAACATTTCATGCAAAGATGGGCCTGATAAAGGACAGAAATGGTATGGACCTAACAGAAGCAGAAGATATTAAGAAGAGGTGGTAAGAATACACAGAACTGTACAAAAAAAAAAAAGATCTTCACAACTAAGATAATCATGATGGTGTGGTCACTCACCTAGAGCCAGACATTGAGCTTCTGAAGTTCAGGTGACTACGATGCTCCCTGAAAGTTGTGAGCTATGAGATCTTCATCACAGAAATCTTCCTATTACACATCTGTGAACAAAAGAAGGGGAAAAGCCCATGGTGGACTGCCTTACATGATCTGGGGGTATCTTAAATTGTTTTTATGACAGTGCAAATATGTAGAGGCCAATAGTCAGCAGGAAACTTCTCAACAAAACCTAGTTCACATGGCTGCTCAGATTGCCTGTGGAATGAGCTACCTGGTCAGAAAGAAGTCATCTACAAAGACCTGGCAGCTAGGAGCTCTATCATTGATGACAACTTCAAGTTAAGAGCAAAGCCAATCCCTCTCCAAGTCTTGTTCCCCATGGATTCTCACTATCTGGGGAACAACAAAAACATGGGATTGACGTGTGGCTTTCGAAAGTCTGGTTAATAAAGAGTTCTCCAGGGGCGGTCCTAAGATGGTGGAGGAATAGGACGTGAAGACCACTTTCTCCCTCACAAATTCCTCAAAAGAACATTTCAACACTGAGCAAACTCCACAAAACAACTTCTGTAGGCTGGCAGAGGACATCAGGCAACCAGAAAAGCAGACCATTGTCTTCAAAAACAGGTAGGAAAAAATATAAAAGACGAAAAAGGAGACAAAGGAGGTGGGGAGGGAGCTCCATCCTGGGAAGGGAAGCCCATCCCGGGAAGGGAATTTTAAGAAGAGAGGTTTCCAAACACCAGGAAACACTCTCCCTGCCGAGTCTGTGGCGAGCCTTGGAAACACAGAGGGCAACATAACAGGAAGGGAAAAATGAAGAAATAATTAAAACCAAGAGATTACAAGCCCAACAGTAACTCCCCCAGCGGAAAAGCAGCACAGACGCCTGCACCACCACAAGCAAGTGGGGGCAGGGCAGGGAAGTGCGGGAGGCGAGGGCTGCAGTGCTTTGTAAGAATCCGGCAGGAATGCCCCACGCGCAACCAGAACGATCTAACTGGGGCTAGCTAACCAGACTGTGGGATAGCTACCATGCGAAAAGCTCGAACATAAGACACCTCCAGGACTGAGCACAGAACAAAGGACAGAACGGAAAAAGCCGGCTGCAGACCATCCCCCGCCGGGGACAGGCAGCTAGAGCCGTAAGGACTGGAAAAGGGCAATTGCAGACCCGGAGAGACTTCACTTACCTAACTGCAAGCAGGCTCCTTTGCTAAGACTTCTGGGGGTGCTGGACAGTCACCATCTGCCTCACAAGGGGTGCCAGCGGTCCACCCAGAAAACTGAGCAGCAGAGGCAGAAAAGGCGACAAGTCGCAGCGATCGCGCTCGCCAAACTCCTGAGCTACTCGGACCCGGGAAGGGCACAAAACGCAGTCTCAACTGAATCTGTGCCTCTGAGGGCTACCTGAGCACTGAACCTGAGCGGCTTAGACCGGGGAAGTGCACGCAGCCTGGGCCGGCCTCAGACGGTTCCCGGCTGAGCATCGTAGAGCCGGAGTGGTTTGTACACCGCGAGAAGGGACAGGTCCAGCAGGGCTGAGAAACTGTGTGCACACGACAGCACTATTTGTTTGCAGCATCCCCCCTCCCCACAGAGCGACTGAACTAGTGAGCCTAAAAAACCAGGATAAAGAAGTTAAACAGAGGGAACCGCCTTGGAAGTGACCCCACAATGCCCATAACATCAGAGAAGGGCTAGATATAGTTTTACTATTTTTAAAATCATTCCTTTTTTTTCTTTTTATGACTTTTTTTTTAATAGTTAAGCCTTCTATTTCTCCTCTAATTTTTATTTCTATAACCTATTATTAATATTCAAAAAAAAGACTTTTTTTTTTCTTTTTTAAGGCAAACACCATATATAGTCTCTGGGTGGTTATTATTTTTTTTTTTTTTAATAATTCTTATGGCTTTTTTTTTTCCTTTTTCCTTCTGCTTCTTTTCTTTAATATTGTATTTTTGAAAATCCAACCTCTTCTCTAGATTTTTAATCTTTGCTCTTCGATTTTTGTTGTCAATTTTGTACATTTAAAAACCCAAACTTCACTACCCAATTTTACCTGAGAGCGAGATTACAGGCATGACCACTCTCTCCTCCTTTGAACTCTCCTTTTTCTCCACCAGGTGGCCTCTGTCTCTTTTCTCCCCCATCTCTTCTCTACCCAACTCTGTGAATCTCTGTGTGTTCCAGACAGTGGAGAACACCTAAGGAACTGGTTACTGGCAGGATTTGTCTCTCTCCTTCTCATTCCTCTCTCTTATCCTCCTGGCCACCTCTGTCTACTTCCTCCCTCTCCTCTTCCCTGTATAACTCCATAAATACCTCTGAGCGGTCCAGACTATAGAGCGCACATAAGGAAGTGACTACTGGCTAGCTTGCTCTCTCCTCTTTTGATCTCACTGCATCTCATTCCAGTCACCTCTAACTACCCCCTCCCTCTTCTCTTCTCCTTGGAACTCAGTGAACCTCTCTGGGTGTCCCTCAATGTGGAGAAACTTTTCATCTTTAACCTAGATGTTTCATCATCAGTGCTATATAGATGGAGAAGTCTAGAGGCTACTGTAAAAATAAAACTGAAAACCAGAAGCAGGAGGCTTAAATCCAAAGCCTGAAAACATTAGAGAACTCCTGAATTCAGGGAACATTAAGCAATAGGGGCTCATCAAATGCCTCCATATCTACACTGAAACCAAGCTCCACCCAAGGACCAAGAAGTTCCAGAACAAGACATACCACACAAATTCTCCAGCAACACAGGAACACACCCCTGAACTTCAATATACAGGCAGCTCAAAGTTACTCCAAAACCTTTGACGTCTCATAACCCATTACTGATCACTCCACTGCACTCCAGAGAGAAGAAACCCAGCTCCACCCACCAAAACTCCAACACAAGCCTCCCTAACCAGGAAACCTAGACAAGCCACTGATACAACCCCACCCACAGTGAGGAAGCTCCATAATAAAGAGAACTCCACAAATTACCAGAATATAAAAAGGCCACCCCAAACGCAGCAATATAACCAAGATGAAGAGACAGAGGAATACTCAGCAGGTAAAGGAACAGGAGAGTTGCCCACCAAATCAAACAAAAGAGGAAGAGGTAGGGAATCTACCTGAGAAAGAATTCTGAATATTGATAGTGAAAATGATCCAAAATCTTGAAATCAAAATGGAATCACAGATAAATAGCCTAGAGACAAGGATTGAGAAGATGCAAGAAAGGTTTAACAAGGACCTAGAAGAAATAAAAAAGAGTCAATATATAATGAATAACGCAATAAATGAGATCAGAAACACTCTGGAAGCAACAAATAGCAGAATAATGGAGGCAGAAGATAGGATTAGTGAAATAGAAGATAGAATGGTAGAAATAAATGAATCAGAGAGGAAACAAGAAAAACGAATTAAAAGAAATGAGGACAATCTCAGAAACCTCCAGGACGATATGAAACGCTCCAACATTTGAATTATAGGAGTCCCAGAAGAAGAAGACAAAAAGAAAGACCATGAGAAAATCCTTGAGGAGATAATAGTTGAAAACTTCCCTAAAATGGGGAAGGAAATAATCACCCAAGTCCAAGAAACACGGAGAGTTCCAAATAGGATAAACCCAAGGCGAAACACCCCAAGACACATATTAATCAAGTTAACAAAGATCAAACACAAAGAACAAATATTAAAAGCAGCAAGGGAAAAACAACAAATAACACACAAGGGGATTCCCATAAGGATAACAGCTGATCTTTCAATAGAAACTCTTCAGGCCAGGAGGGAATGGCAAGACATACTTAAAGTGATGAAAGAAAATAACCTACAGCCCAGATTACTGTACCCAGCAAGGATCTCATTCAGATACGAAGGAGAAATCAAAAGCTTTACAGACAAGCAAAAGCTGAGAGAATTCAGCACCACCAAACCAGCTCTCCAACAAATTCTAAAGGATATTCTCTAGACAGGAAACACAAAAAGGGTGTATAAGCCCGAACCCAAAACAGTAAAGTAAATGGTAACAGGATCATACTTATCAATAATTACCTTAAACGTAAATGGGTTGAATGCCCCAACCAAAAGACAAAGACTGGCCGAATGGATACAAAAACAAGACCCCTCTATATGCTGCTTACAAGAGACCCACCTCAAAACAAGGGACATATACAGACTGAAAGTGAAGGGCTGGAAAAAGATATACCATGCAAATAGAGACCAAAAGAAAGCAGGAGTGGCAATACTCATTTCCAATAAAATAGACTTTAAAACAAAGGCTGTGAAAAGAGACAAAGAAGACCACTATATGATGATCAAAGGATCAATCCAAGAAGAAGATATAACAATTATAAATATATATGCACCCAATATAGGAGCACCGCAATATGTAAGACAAATGCTAACAAGTATGAAAGGGGAAATCAACAATAACACAATAATAGTGGGAGACTTTAACACCCCACTCACACCTATGGACAGATCAACTAAACAGAAAATTAACAAAGAAACGCAAACTTTAAATGATACATTAGACCATTTAGACCTAATTGATATCTATAGGACATTTCACGCCAAAACAATGAATTTCACCTTTTTCTCAAGTGCTCATGGAACCTTCTCAAGGATAGATCACATCCTGGGCCATAAATCTAAACTTGATAAATTCAAAAAAATCGAAATCATTCCAAGCATCTTTTCTGCCCATAATGCATTAAGATTAGATCTCAATTACAGGAGGAAAAACTATTAAAAATTCCAACATATGGAGGTTGAACAACACACTTCTGAATAACCAACAAATCACAGAAGAAATCAAAAAAGAAATCAAAATATGCATAGAATCTAATGAAAATGAAAACACAACAACCCAAAACCCGTGGGACACTATAAAAGCAGTGCTAAGAGGAAAGTTCATAGCAATACAGGCATACCTCAAGAAACAAGAAAAAAGTCAAATAAATAACCTGACTCTATACCTAAAGCAACTAGAAAAGGAAGAAATGGAGAACCCCAGAGTTAGTAGAAGGAAAGAAATCTTAAAAATTAGGGCAGAAATAAATGCAAAAGAAACAAAAGAGACCATAGCAAAAATCAACAAAGCCCAAAGCTGGTTCTTTGAAAGGATAAATAAAATTGACAAACCATTAGCCAGACTCATCAAGAAGCAAAGAGAGAAAAATCAAATCAACAAAATTAGAAATGAAAATGGAGAGATCACAACAGACAACACAGAAATACAAAGGATCATAAGAGACTACTATCAGCAGTTGTATGCCAATAAAATGGACAACGTGGAAGAAATGGACAAATTCTTAGAAAAGTACAATTTTCAAAAACTGAACCAGGCAGAAATGGAAAATCTTAACAGACCCATCACAAGCACGGAAATTGAAATTGTAATCAGAAATCTTCCAGCAAACAAAAGCCCAGGTCCAGACAGCTTCACAGCTGAATTCTATCAAAAATTTAGAGAAGAGCTAACACCTATCCTCCTCAAACTCTTCTAGAAAATTGCAGAGGAAGGTAAACTTCCAAACTCATTCTATGAGGCCACCATCACCCTAATACCAAAACCTGACAAAGATACTACAAAAAAAGAAAACTACAGGCCAATATCACTGATGAACATAGATGCAAAAATCCTCAACAAAATTCTAGCAATCAGAATCCAACAACACATTAAAAAGATCATACACCATGATCAAGTGGGCTTTATCCCAGGGATGCAAGGATTCTTCAATATCCGCAAGTCAATCAATGTAATTCACCACATTAACAAATTGAAAAATAAAAGCCATATGATTAGCTCAATAGATGCAGAGAAGGCCTTTGACAAAATTCAACATCCATTTATGATAAAAAAAAAACTCTTCAGAAAGCAGGAATAGAAGGACCATACCTCAACATAATAAAAGCTATATATGACAAACCCACAGCAACCATTATCCTCAATGGTGAAAAATTGAAAGCATTTCCCCAAAAGTCAGGAACAAGACAAGGGTGCCCACTTTCACCGCTACTATTCAACATAGTTTTGGAAGTTTTGGCCACAGCAATCAGAGCAGAAAAAGAAATAAAAGGAATCCAAATTGGAAAAGAAGAAGTAAAACTTTCACTGTTTGCAGATGACATGATCCTCTACATAGAAAACCCTAAAGACTCCACAAGAAAATTACTAGAGCTCATCAATGAATATAGTAAAGTTGCAGGATATAAAATCAACACACAGAAATCCCTTGCATTCCTATACACTAATAATGAGAAAGTAGAAAAAGAAATTAAGGAAACAATTCCATTCACCATTGCAACGAAAAGAATAAAATACTTAGGAATATACCTACCTAAAGAAACTAAAGACCTATACATAGAAAAGTATAAAACACTGGTGAAAGAAATCAAAGAGGACACTAATAGATGGAGAAATATACCACGTTCATGGATTGAAAGAATCAATATAGTGAAAATGAGTATTCTACCCAAAGCAATTTACAAATTCAACGCAATCCCTATTAAGCTACCAGCCATATTTTTCACAGAACTAGAACAAATAATTTCAAGATTTGTATGGAAATACAAAAAACCTCGAATTGCCAAAGCAATCTTGAGAAAGAAGAATGGAACTGGAGGAATTAACTTGCCTGACTTCAGGCTCTACTACAAAGCCACAGTCATCAAGACAGAATGGTACTGGCACAAAGACAGAAATATAGATCAATGGAACAAAATAGAAAGCCCAGAGATAAATCCACACACATATGGACACCTTATCTTTGACAAAGGAGGCAAGAATATACAATGGAGTAAAGACAATCTCTTTAACAAGTGGTGCTGGGAAAACTGGTCAACCACTTGTAAAAGAATGAAACTAGATCACTTTCTAACACCGCACACAAAAATAAACTCAAAATGGATTAAAGATCTAAATGTAAGACCAGAAACTATAAAACTCCTAGAGGATAGGCAAAACACTCTCCGACATAAATCACAGCAGGATCCTCTATGATCCACCTCCCAGAATTCTGGAAATAAAAGCAAAAATAAACAAATGGGATCTAATTAAAATTAAAAGCTTCTGCACAACAAAGGAAAATATAAGCAAGGTGAAAAGACAGCCTTCTGAATGGGAGAAAATAATAGCAAATGAAGCAACTGACAAACAACTAATCTCAAAAATATACAAGCAACTTATGCAGCTCAATTCCAGAAAAATAAACGACCCAATCAAAAAATGGGCCAAAGAACTAAATAGACATTTCTCCAAAGAAGACATACGGATGGCTAACAGACACATGAAAAGATGCTCAACATCACTCATTATTAGAGAAATGCAAATCAAAACCACAATGAGGTACCACTTCACACCAGTCAGAATGTCCGCCATCCAAAAATCTGCAAGCAATAAATGCTGGAGAGGGTGTGGAGAAAAGGGAACCCTCCTACACTATTGGTGGGAATGCAAACTAGTACAGCCACTTTGGAGAACAGTGTGGAGATTCCTTAAAAAATTGCAAATAGAGCTACCTTATGACCCAGCAATCCCACTGCTGGGCATACACACCGAGGAAACCAGAATTGAAAGAGACACATGTACCCCAATGTTCATCGCAGCACTGTTTATAATAGCCAGGACATGGAAACAAGCTAGATGTCCATCAGCAGATGAATGGATAAGAAAGCTGTGGTACATATACACAATGGAGTATTACTCAGCCATTAAAAAGAATACATTTGAATCAGTTCTGATGAGATGGATGAAACTGGAGCCGATTATACAGAGTGAAGTAAGCCAGAAAGAAAAACACCAATACAGTATACTAACACATATATATGGAATTTAGAAAGATGGCAATGACGACCCTGTATGCAAGACAGCAAAAAAGACACAGATGTGTATAGTGGACTTTTGGACTCAGAGGGAGAGGGAGAGGGTGGGATGATTTGGGAGAATGGCATTCTAACATGTATACTATCATGTAAGAATCGAATTGCCAGTCTATGTCCAACACAGCATACAGCATGCTTGGGGCTGGTGCACGGTGATGACCCAGAGAGACGTTATGGGGATGGAGGTGGGTGGGGGGTTCATGTTTGGGAACGCATGTACACCCGTGGTGGATTCATGTCAATGTATGGCAAAACCATTACAGTATTGTAAATTAAAATAAAGGGAATAATAATAATAATAATGAGTTCTCCAGCCTTCCCTGGTGATCCAGTGGCTAAGACTCCACACTCCCAATACAGGGGCCTGGGTTCGATCCCTGGTTGGGGAACTGGATCCTGCATGCCACAACTAAGAAGTCAGCATGCTGCTACTAAAAGAGCCCATGTGTTTATGACTCTGGCCAAATGCCCTAAGTGGACGTCTACCCATTTGATGTGGCTGCGTAACTGAAAGAGGGTTACCAAATAGCCCAGACAATCAACTGTCCTGATGAACTATTTATGTGATGGCTTGTGCTGGGCCTTTGATCCAGAGGAGAGGTGGAGTTCCAGAAGCTGGCCCAGTGTCTCACAGAGGTCCATGCCACCCTGGGGGCCTGTGTCTGACTCTCCTCTCACAGTCACCCAGTATCAGGAGGAAGTTGCCTGTCGAGGCCCACTTGGAACCAGCCAGTCACATACATCACCGAGCATCACAGAAGCAGATTTGTCTTCCAGTACAACATACCTTAGGAATGCTTTAGCATCTCAACTTTCTAAGACAGACTTACGGAAATGGAATACTTTCTCAATATCACTTTTATTAGGTTTAACTGAAAATGTTTGTGTAAATGTTTTACACATAGTTGCCTTAGAGGTATAGGTACATTCTTACAAAATAGTTTTTTAAATTGTTTAAACATACATATTTGAACTAACAATCTTACTACCAACTGCTTTTCATTTTCTTAACTTCTACAAGATAATGCACGTGATTCACCTTTAAAGTTTTGCTTTCTTTCTTTCTTTTGGGAGTGATTTGTCTTCAACATACAGTGCTTTTTCTTAGGAAAATAAAAACCGTCCAGCAGTTATAGGCTAATGCCCCCCTCTCCTTTGCTGCAGAGTAGCCTCCTTGGTCCAAAGTGCCATAGAGGAATCCACAGGTGTGAGCAGAGGATAGTGGCCATATAACAACTCTAGCGTCACATCTAGGCCAGCTGCTGGTGGGTCTTGTTTGTTCCCTGTGGCCCTGCTTATGCCAAAACACATAATCGCCTCTATCCTGTGATGGCTGGTCTAGCAGAACTAATGATTAGGGGTTGATGAGCACACATCACAGTGGTCAACTCTGACATTCCATGACCAGAGGCCTCATCTCTGCCAGGCCCCAGGAACATGCCAGGAGCCATGTTTAAATGGTGTGACTTTCTCCAGTGCAACACTCAGGGTCTGTGTTGTGAGCCTTCAAGTAGAAAATGGCACGTAGCACCTTTCTGACCACAGATACCTCTGACATCACCAGTTCTGCTGGGTCATCTGCCCAAGAAGCAGCTCCAGCCATTCTCATCATTTACCAATTGTGACTGCTTTTGTGCTGGGACAGCAGGTTACAGCAGGCACCTGGGGTCTGTGAAGCCTAAACTATTTCTTCTGTACCATTACAGGAAACCTAAGGCGACAGTGGCAGTTAAATGGAGATAGGATAGGGACCACACCCCTGCAGCCCTCGAGAGGCTGTAGATTGGTACTTGTCTCTGTATTTCCTCCAGGATATTGTGTACACAGACTATTGGTGGATGGGGAGGTAGGGTCTGAAGTTTGAATCTGGAATTCACTAATATGGTAGCCTTCACCTCAAGATAATTTACTAGCTACTCAGGTTTCAATGAATGTCACAAGTCCAGGGCATGTGGAATGACCGCTGTGTGGTCTGTGGACCCAGTGATAACCACTGCAAGCAGGACCTGGGACTGCTGTCCATTGATGGCCTGGTGCTCCGAGCATCACTTCAACACTTGGAGGACCATGATTATGCTGAAGATCCTGTGCCTGATATTAGAAACACACTAGTGCAATGTGAATGTGAGAGTAGTTTCTGCTTCTGCAGGTTCACATACCCCAGTAAATAACCACGTGGCTCTTTGGGAAAGAATGGAAGGACTTTTGCTCTAGATGTAGTGATGAAAGGGTGCTCCTCTTTAGAACGTGGCTTCTATCTTTGGTGGCTGAATTCTGAGAATTGGCTCAGATCAGGAAAATGGCCCTGGATCAGGTGTTTGGTAGGGATGGCTGCCTTTGGCTTCCTGATCATCCAGCCTTGTGTTCTTCTCTCTTTATTTCTTTCAGTGGTCCCGTTTGTATGTAGGTTCCTGCCCATCTGCTTGCCTTTAGGATCGCCCTGTGCTATGAGCCAGCATCATATTCTCTGCAGTCAGGCCCTGGCTGGCATTGAGACTCCCTAATCACTTTGACCCCTGCACCTACTTTTCTGCTGCCCTAGGGCACCCCCACCTGGAATCTGACTTTTCCACAACTTCCATCCTTGTTCCTGATAGAAGCCCACAGACACACCATATGCTATCACCATCCCTGACCTTCTTCAAAAGTCATCCTTGAGCTATGGAGATGCTTCTCATCCACGCTTTCCTCTTGGACTCCATGGAGTCCATGAGGCTTTCCCATGGAGTTGGTGGACTGCACTCTTTCCTGCCCTTTCACACCACGTCCGCCCTAGCAGATTCACTTCTCTGAGCCTTGGATCCCCTCCTCTACTACCTGCCTCAGAAGTTCTATATTTTCTCTTTCATGCCATGTGAGCCAGGCCTTTCTCTAGGTCTCCAAGACCCATCCTAGTGGGAGATCACCATGTCTCCCCGACCTTGCTAAGCCCAATGACCTGTAATTATAAACTCTCCCTTATCTAGGTTTGGGTTCTGAGCTCATCCTCCCCACCCCCAGCCCCACTGGCTGTGATCTGCTTCCTCAGGAACAGCCCCCTCACCCTCTGCATCTCCCACAGAACACTCAGAGAGAAGCTGACAGTCCTCTGGGTTTAGGCCTTTCCTTCTGAGCCAGTCTGGCCCATCCCTGGGAAACGTACGTATCAGTTAGTGCCATGTGCACAGCTTGTGAACAGAGTGGAAATGGGGCACATCCAGGGTTGTGGTGTTTCTTGCCTGACTGAGGCTTCGTCGTCTTCTTCAGTCGTAACTGGTGAGGGGATGGGGGAACAGGCGGGGCTGTGCTGCTCAGTCAGCCCAGCCCTGCAGCCCTACTCTGCTCTCACTGAACTGGGGGAGGAGGCCTATGGGTCTTCTTCTCCCAACCTCACCCTTGCTGTAGTTTGCCTTCACAGATGCTCACTCTCTTTCCTTTAACTTCACCATTGATCCTCAGCCCAGACCTGGACAGCCGTGGTGTGAGGTTCAAGGTCAGGTGGACGGAGAGGTTTTTCTCTCCTATGATTGTGGTCATGCTAAGATCATATTCACAAGTCCATTGGGGGAAGAAGTGAAACCGTAAAGGCCTGGGAAACACAGATCGAAATACTCAGAGACATCAGGGACCAACTGCGTGACTTTACACTGGAGAAAAACAGTCACGGGTACATTAGAAAGTCCAAGCACAGGAGGAGCAGATTGCGGGCTTGAAAATACAGTTAGATATTGGTCCTTCCCTAGTTGTCCAGTGGAAAGAGCAACTATTGCATGAGAGACCAGGGCCAGATTAGCTGGGTCCAGGTAACATGGACCCAGGGGAGGTGGACCCAGATGGGGCACAGAATCTGTCAAGCCCAAAGGCTGAGCTCTTTCTTTCCCATGGTGGGGCAGACCCTCTCACCCTGCAGGCCAGGATGGCATGTCACTGTGATGGTGACAGACACATCAGTGGATCCTGGCAGTTTGTCTTGAATGGACTAATGAGCCTCCACTTTGATTTGGAGAATGGACACTGGAGAGTGGATCACCCTGGAGGCAGATGCATGAAAGAGAAGTGGGAGAATGACAGAGCGGTGACCGACTTCCTGAAGACGGTCTCCATGGAGACTGTCGGGCCTGGCTGCAGGCTTTCATGGTGCGCTGGGAGGAAATGTTGAAGACCACGGGTAAGTGAGAAGGGAGGAGAAAATGATCGTCCTCTCATGGTGGCATGGACCCACTTCTGTGTGTGTGTGTGTGTGTGTGTGTGTGTGTGTGTGTGTGTCTGTTTGAGGAAGGGATCCATCGGAAGTCAGTTGTTCCTGGGAGAGCAATGCCCTAGGGATGCTCTGTCATATCCTTCCTCTTCCACTTCCTGACGTCTCTCCTCACAGCACAGGCCTTTGGATGATTGAACATGGATTTTTGCTGACCCCAAACCTGTAAACATCCTTTTAATTTCATGGATTTCTCAGTGTACCCTCTTTCCAGAATCATTTTTCAAATGTCACCAGTCCTTCTGGAAATCTGTCAATACCACCTCTGCTGTCAGCTCCTGAGGACTCCATTTTCATGTCACCATCTCTGATGTCACAGCAGGACTGAGTGGCTGTGTTGGAAACCTTGCTCCCCCATTAGCTGTCAGAGCCCCATGAGGACGGCTCCTCTCTCCCCACCATCTCGCCTGGGGATCTGTTTCAGGGGCCTCCAACTGATGGGTGTAAACTGTCTGCATAGTAGGGGTACCTGAGTCATGGGGATGAGGAGGCATCAGCTTAGATTGGGGTCTGGACAAGCGCTTCACTCTTACTCTCCCTGCAACAAAACCAACCATGGGCCCCTCTACCATGTAGCCCATGGCCACAGCCGTCAAGTCCAAAGCCTGGATCCTCCCCGTGCTCCTCACCAGTTTCATCATAACTGTCTTCCTGGGCTGAGTCCTTTCCAGGAACAGGTACTGAGGGCAGAATTCAGAGGGAAGGCAGCGGCACAGGGCCTGGCGTGAGGATGAGGAAGGTGAATCCCAGCCATCCGCTGCCTCTCACTGAACCTCCTCATCCTGGAAATGAGCAGGGGTATAAGACCCCACATCACCTGAGAGCAGAACTTGACAAGCTCAGCCCTGAGTTCTGAGGGGTCCCCAATGTCAGGTGACATTGTGGAAAGGGAGGGGCCTTCACTAGGCTAAGGGCCTATTGATGCTTAAGGATTTAGCCAAGTCCCCTCACTGAGCACAGACTGCTGGCTGGCAGGGCCCAGGGTAGGTGGTGTGAGAACAGTAGGCACTCAGGGCGAGGGCAGGACTCATAGCAGGCTGAGAGCAGCATGGGGGCTCCACATGATGTGTCAGCAGGGAGGGGACCCCCCCCCAGGGCCCAAGATGAGAGGGGCCGGGCTCCCATCCCAGGAGGAAGGGGTGGCAAGGCCTTTGCAGACCCAACTCCAAAGGCCTGTTCTCACAGGAAGTGGCGTGGCTCAAGCAGGCGAGGCAGGAGCCCCACAGGAGAGACTGTGGGAAGGGCTGAGGCCAGGCCTGTGCTGCTGGAGCAGCAGCAGTTGTGGTTCAGCCTGTGGCCTACACACCACCAGCTTCTTGGTGACTCAGAGCCTCCATCACTGAGCAGTCCTGCCTTGAGCAGAGGTGCCTGGAGATGGTGGACCTGAGCTGGGGTGGAGGCGCCCAGCTGGGCGAGACCAGGAAGAGATGGGGGCAGGGACCGTGGTCCTGAGAGCTGTGTGTGCTGCTCAGAGGCTGGAGGGGAGCAAAGGAAGGAGGTTTCCCTGCAGTCCCCCAAGGCTGTCAGGAAGCAAGGCCCCTCCTCTGGGGACCTGCTCCCTGGTCTTTTAGGTCCCTTTTTGGGAGGATCCAGACCTGAGTAAAGGGAGCAGATTGATTCCTCACTGGCTCCAGTCCTGAGCCTGAGCAGGGGATGTCAGGGCCTGGGGTGACTCTGTGATGCAGTAAGCAAGGAGGAGATAACAAGAAGCTTCTGGGCCTGGGGTGGGGGTGGGGGTGGAAAACATAGGAGCCCCTTATTGAGGGCAGGACTGGAGGGGCTCTGGGGAAGGGCAGGCCCAGGAAAGTGACAAGATTTCCTCAGCCTCCTGGACCAAGGTCTCTTTCTTTTCTGCAGTTGATGCTGCTCCCAGGAAGCCCGAAAAGGTGTTCTGTCGGCCTCAAGTTTCAGTCTTTGCTTGGCCGCCTTTGTTTTCCTTCTGTTCAGTTTAGAGCCTGGAGAGCAGACCCAGGAATTGTGGAATTGAGCTGCAGGAATTGCTTGTATATTTTTGAGATTAATTCTTTGTCAGTTGCTTCGTTTGCTGTTTATTATTTTCTCCCATTCTGAAGGCTGTCTTTTCACCTTGCTTATAGTTTCCTTTGTTGTGCAGAAGCTTTTAATTTTAATTAGGTCCCATTTGTTTATTTTTGCTTTTATTTCCAATATTCTGGGAGGTGGGTCATAGAGGATCCTGCTGTGATTTCTGTCAGAGAGTGTTTTGCCTGTGTTCTCCTCTAGGAGTTTTATAGTTTCTGGCCTTACGTTTAGATCTTTAATCCATTTTGAGTTTATTTTTATGTATGATGTTAGAAAGTGTTCTAGTTTCATTTTTTTTTATAAGTCATTGACCAGTTTTCCCAGCACTTCTTAAAGAGATTGTTTTTTCTCCATTGTATATTCTTGCCTCCTTTGTCGAAGATAAGGTGACCATAGGTGCATGGATTTATCTCTGGGCTTTCTATTTTGTTCCATTGATCCATATTTCTGTCTTTGTGCCAACACCATACTTTCTTGATGACTGTGGCTTTGTAGTAGAGCCTGAAGTCAGGCAGGTTGATTCCTCCAGTTCTATTATTCTTTCAAGATTGCTTTGGCTATTCAAGGTTTTTTGTATTTCCATACAAATTGTGAAATTATTTGATCTAGTTCTGTGAAAAATACTGTTGGTAGCTTGATAGGGATTGCATTGAATCTATAGATTGCTTTGTGTAGTATACTCATATTCACTAAATTGATTCTTCTGATCCATGAACACGGTATATTTCTCTATCTATTTGTGTCCTCTTTGATTTCTTTCACCAGTGTTTTATAGTTTTCTATATATAGGTCTTTTGTTTCTTTGGGTAGATATATTCCTAAGTGTTTTATTCATTTTGTCGCAATGGTGAATGGAATTGTTTCCTTAATTTCTCTTTCTGTTTTCTCATTGTTAGTGTATAGGAATGCAAGGGATTTCTATGTCTTGATTCTATATCCTGCAACTTTACTATATACATTAATTAGTACTAGTACTTTTCTGGTGGAGTCTTTAGGGTTTTCTATGTAGAGGATTATGTCATCTGCAAACAGTGAGAGCTTTACTTCTTCTTTTCCAATTTGGATTCCTTTTATTTCTTTTTCTGCTCTGATTGCTGTGGCCAAAACTTCCAAAGCTAAGTTGAATAGTAGTGGTGAGAGTGGGCACCCTTGCCTTGTTCCTGACTTTAGGGGAAATGTTTTCAATTTTTCACTATTGAGGAGAGTGTTTGCTGTGGGTTTGTCATATATAGCTTTTATTATGTTGAGGTATGGTCCTTCTATTCCTGCTTTCTGGAGGGTTTTTATCATAAATGGATGTTAAATTTTGTCAAAGGCTTTCTCTGCATCTACTGAGATAATCATATGGTTTTTATTTTTCAATTTGTGAATGTGGTGTATTACATTGATTGGTTTGTGGATATTGAAGAATCCTTGCATCCCTGGGATAAAGCCCACTTGGTCATGATGTATGATTTTTTAATATGTTGTTGGATTCTGTTTGCTAGAATTTTGTTAAGGATTTTTGCATCTATGTTCATCAGTGATATTGGCCTGTAGTTTTCTTTTTTTGTGGCATCTTTGTCAGGCTTTGGTATTAGGGTGATGGAGGCCTCTAGAATGAGTTTACCTTCCTCTGCAATTTTCTAGAAGAGTTTGAGTATGATAGGTGTTAGCTCTTCTCTAAATTTTTGCTAGAATTCAGCTGTGAAGCCATCTGATCCTGGGCTTTTGTTTGCTAGAAGATTTCTGATTACAGTTTCAATTTCCGTGCTTGTGATGGGTCTGTTAAGATTTTCCATTTCTTCCTGGTTCAGTTTTGGAAAGTTGTACTTTTCTAAGAATTTGTCCATTTCTTCCACGTTGTCCATTTTATTGGCATATAACTGCTGATAGTAGTCTCTTATGATCTTTCGTATTTCTGTGTTGTCTGTTGTGATCTCTCCATTTTTATTTCTAATTTTGTTGATTTGATTTTTCTCCCTTTGTTGCTTGATGAGTCTGGTTAATGGTTTGTCAATTTTATTTAACATCTCAAAGAACCAGCTTTTGGCTTTGTTGATTTTTGCTATGGTCTCTTTTGTTTCTTTTGCATTTATTTCTACCCTAATTTTTAAGATTTCTTACCTTCTACTAACCCTGGGGTTCTTCATTTCTTCCTTTTTTAGTTGCTTTAGGTGTAGAGTTAGGTTGTTTATTTTACTTTTTTCTTGTTTCTTGAGGTAAGCCTGTATTGCTATGAACCTTCCCCGTAGCACTGCTTTTACAGTGTCCCACAGGTATGGCTTGTTCTGTTTTATTTTCATTCGTTTCTATGTATATTTTGATTTCTTTTTAGATTTCTTCTGTGATTTGTTGGTTATTCAGCAGCATGTTGTTCAGCCTTCAATGTTGGAATTTTTAAGTTTTTCTCCTGTTCAGTTCAGTTCAGTCACTCAGTCGTGTACAGTTCTTTGTGACCCCACGAATCGCAGTACACCAGGCCTCCCTGTCCATCACCAACTCCCGGAGTTCACTCAGACTCATGTCCATCGAGTCAGTGATGCCATCCAGCCATCTCATCCTCTGTCTTCCCCTTCTTCTCCTGCCCCCAATCCCTCCCAGCATCAGAGTCTTTTCCAATGAGTCAATTCTTCACATGAGGTGGCCAAAGTACTGGAGTTTCAGCTTCAGCATCATTCCTTCCAAAGAAATCCCAGGGTTGATCTCCTTCAGAATGGATTGGTTGGATCTCCTTGCAGTCCAAGAGACTCTCAAGAGTCTTCTCCAACATCACAGTGCAAAAGCATTAATTCTTCAGCACTCAGCTTTCTTCACAGTCCAACTCTCACATCCATACATGACCACTGGAAAAACCATATCCTTGACTAGATGGACCTTTGTTGGCAAAGTAATGTCTCTGCTCTTCAATATGCTATCTATGTTGACCATAACTTTTCTTCCAAGGAGTAAGCGTCTTTTGATTTCATGGCTGCAATCACCATCTGCAGTGATTTTGAAGCCTAGAAAAATAAAGTCTAACACTCTTTCCAATGTTTCCCCATCTATTTCCCATGAAGTAATGAGACCAGATGCCGTGATCTTCATTTTCTGAATGTTGAGCTTTACGCAAACTTTTTCACTCTCCTCTTTCACTTTCATCAGGAGGCCTTTTAGTTCCTCTTCACTTTCTGCCATAAGGGTGGTGTCATCTGCATATCTGAGGTGATTGATATTTCTCCTGGCAATCTTGATTCCAGCTTGTGTTTCTTCGAGCCCAGCGTTTCTCATGATGTACTCTGCATATAAGTTAAGTAAGCATGGTGACAATATACAGCTTTGATGTACTCCTTTTCCCATTTGGAACCAGTCTGTTGTTCCATATCCAGTTCTAACTGTTGCTTCCTGACCTGCATACAGGTTTCTCAAGAGGCGGGTCAGGTGGTCTGGTATTCCCATCTCTTTCAGAATTTCCCACAGTTTCTTGTGATCCACACAGTCAAAGGCTTTGGCATAGTCAATAAAGGAGAAATAGATGTTTTTCTGGCACTCTCTTGCTTTTTTGATGATCCAGCAGATGTTGGCAATTTGATCTCTGGTTCCTCTGCCTTTTCTAAAACCAGCTTGAACATCTGGAAGTTCTTGGTTCACATATTACTGAAGCCTGGCTTGGAGAATTTTGAGCATTACTTTCCTCCTGTAATTGACATCTAATCTTACTCCATTGTGGTCAGCAAAGATGCTTGCAATGATTTCAATTTATTTGAATTGACCAAGGCTAGATTTATGGCCTAGGATGTGATCTATCCTGGAGAAGGTTCCATGTGCACTTGAGGAAAAGGTGAAATTCATTGTTTTGGGGTGAAATGTCCTATAGATATCTATTAGGTCTAACTGGTTTATTGTATCATTTAAAATTTGTGTTTCCTTGTTAATTTTCTGTTTAGTTAATCTATCCATCGGTGTGAGTTGGGTATCAAAGTCTCCCACTGTTATTGTGTTAATATTAATTTCCCCTCTCATACTTGTTTGTATTTGTCTTACATATTACATGGTCCTCATTGGAAAAGACTCTGATGCTGGGAGGGATTGGGGGCAGGAGGAGAAGGGGATGACAGAGGATGAGATGGCTGGATGGCATCACTGACTCGATGGACATGAGTCTGAGTGAACTCCGGGAGTTGGTGATGGACAGGGAGGCCTGGCATGCTGCGATTCATGGGGTCGCAAAGAGTTGGACACAACTGAGTGATGGAACTGAACTGAACTGATTTTGGGTGCATATATATTTATAATTGTTGTATCTTCTTCTTCGATTGATCTTTTGGTCATTATGTAGTGTCCTTCTTCGTCTCTTTTTACAGCCTTTGTTTTAAAGTCTATTTTATCTGATATATTTATCTGATATTTTATCTGATATTGCTCCTCCTGCTTTCTTTTGGGCGCTATTTGCAGGGAATATCTTTTTCCAGCCCTTCACTTTTGGTCGTATGTGTCCCTTGTTTTGAGGTGGGTTTCTTGTAGACAACATATATAGGTGTCTTGTTTTTGTATCCATTTAGCCAGTCTTTGTCTTTTCGTCGGGCCATTCAACCCATTTACATTTAAGGTAATTATTGATAAGTATGATCCCATTGCCATTTACTTTAGTGTTTTGGCTTCAAGTTTATACACCCTTTCTGTGTTTCCTGTCTAGAGAAGATCCTTTAGCGTTTGTTGGAGA